>NW_026067982.1:1153216-1295612 GCF_014885135.2 Alexandromys fortis | reverse complement strand
TCCATTTTTTTTTTTTTTTTTTTTTTTTTTAAAGAAAAAGCTCTTTCCAGTTCTCTGCAGTCCCCACCCATCCCTATTGTTCACCCTAGTCCATTTCCCATACTCTCTCCCTCCCTACTCCAAGGGGAACTGGTGCCAGATCATCGAGCAGCATTTTTCTTGGCTTTTCCTGCCTGAGAAAACTCTGCCAGGCTTCAGCCTTCCCTAGTAGAACAAGATGTTCTTTTCTTTTTATTAAGAGGCCAAGAATGTTTTTCCAGCCACAACGTGAGTACCTGCCACTTACACGCGTGCTTTGAACACACACCCGGCATCAGCAGCCAGAAGCTGTGGCCACGGGCTAAAGAGAACCTAGCCTCTGCCCTGGAGATGCTCAAAACTGCAGCGTTGCCAGGATCCAGAGGTGTGGTTGCCGTCTGAGCACCAACCCGAACAGGCAAGACAAGGGTCAGCCGACTTTCTCAATACGGGGCCCGCCAAGAAATAGTTTTGTCTTCACGGGCCACATGGTCTCTGCGGCAACCATTGAACTTCATTGCTGATACCAAAAGCAGCCCCGGATGACGGGCAAACAGATGTGGTTTTGTGTTCAGCAGTTCACAAAAACCTTTGTCAACCAGACTCAACCTGACACACAGCAGTTTGTTGTCCCTGTTAAAGCAGATAGATGAGCATAAAACCCTTCTATGTCTAGAAAAAAAGGGCTTTTCCCATTACCCACAGGAAATGGGTTCTTACAGATTTACAGGGAGCAACAGTGCCCCACCCCAGCGCATTTTTCTGGTGTCACACAGAATTGGATTTGTACTGTGGAACAGTCTTTGTACGCTGCGCATATGTAATTACTCTCATTAGTTAACAAGGAAGCTAACTGACCAGTAGCTGAACAGGATAAGGTCAGGTGGGACAGACAAACTGAGAATGCTGGGAGGAAGAAGGGCAGAGTCGGAGGATTTGCCAGACAGACACAAGAGGAAGCAGGCCATGTACAAAATGAGGTAACAGAGCTATGAGCCACACGGTAAACTTAGATAAGAAATATGGGTTAATTGAAGTCGTAAGAGCTAGTTAGTAATAAGCCTGAGCTTTAGGCCAAGCATTTATATTGAGTCTCTGTGTCGGTTATTTGGGAACTGGCAGATGGGAAAGAAAGGTCCGCCTACAGATTTGGGTTCTCGTTTGGCCACTCAGAGAAGATGGGATCAGAGCAAGCAGCATGGTCATCTGGATGCATGTTTTTCTACAGTGGGGGTGAGCATTAGAGATACTCCATCCTCTGAGGTCACAGGTTAAAGCATTTCAGCATGGCTTTCCTCACGATAAATGAGTCCTCAAAGACACAACTGTGGCTATGTCTTGGCCAAGTGAGTAAGATGGTATCTTTCAATTCCTGGCACCCTGCAGCAGGTGCCCAATGAACATGTGCTGTGTTCATCATAGGTTATGTTATCAGAGGGCCCAGTTAGAATATTCCAGCTGCTCCTACGAGCCAGCACAACATACACCAGAAGACCCGCTCCATTCTAACTGTGAAGGGTATGCAAACAATGGGTTCAGCTACCAAAAAAAAAAAAAAAAAAAAAGCTTAGCGTGATGGGAAAAGAACAAAAGAACCAGGGGGATGCTACTAAAAATGCTGCTTTTTTTGAGCAGCAGGGTCTCCCCAGGGCCCTGCCAGCCACGGGTCTGTCTGCACTGTCCCACCCACAGGGCACCCCCACAGGACACGGAGGGCAGTGAAGTATCGGGTGAGGTGCTCAGCACTCTGGGTGCAACTGCACATCATAAGGACTGTAGTGAAAGAACGGGGAAGGGAAAGGGTAAGGGGCGAGCCCTGGTGTAGCCCTAGGAGGACAGTGTTGTCATTACAGGAGTCAGAGCAGAAAGGATCAAGGAAGCACTGACCCCAGGGTATCAAGCCTCACCTTCGGCCCCGATGGACACCAGCTTGACTCCTTTGCTGGCTATGAAATCCAGGGCCTTGTTGACGTTGGAGATCTTGTGCACCCGCATCTTGCCTCTCTCAGGCTTGGCCAAGCGTTCGCCTGATCAAGAGGGAGGAAAATGAAAATGAGATACAATTGTCTAGGAGCCAGGGCCATCCATCCTCACTCTTCCTCATCCTAGTTGCTTCTTAAATGGGCACATGTATGATTTGCCTCTCAGATGTTCGGAATTATCACCCAGGAATCAAAGATTAGTTGAGTCTACCTTGATTCCCAGAGAGAAACCTGCGCGCATTCACCCAAAAGTTATAGCTTTATTTTAAAATAAAAGTGTGTGTGTGTCTATCTTTGTGTGTGTCTGTCATATAGGTGCAGGTATCCAAGGAAACCAGAAGAGGGCACTAGATCCCTGGAGCTGGAGTTACACCGGCAACTGAGCCTCCAGCTATGGGTATTTGGTACCAAACCCAGGTCCTCTGGAAGAGCAGCAAGCCTCTGTTATTTATTTTTTATGTTCCTAACAGATGCCAGAGATTGAGGTGCTGGGCATCTGAGAGCAAACAAGTTTCTTGCCTTTTATGTAATTGCAGTCCAGTAGGAAAGGCCAGGTCTTAAATTAAAAGGTGAAAAAAAATAAACATACAATGAGCTATGGCTTACACCTCCTGAGCGACATCTGAAACAGGTGTAGAGACGCAAGAAGGAAAAAAAATCAGTAGATGTGGACCAGAGGAGCCCAAGAATGTTACACAGGAAGCTTAATGAGCAGATCTGGGAGCTCAGTAGACCAGAATACCAAGGGAAACAAAGTCAGTCAAGACAGTAGCCAGGAGGCTCCAGACAGGAGAGGACTAGAGGCAGTCATATAACATTCTGGCCAAGACTGGTCTAGATGCTGCTGGTGGCCGGGAGCTCTGTGGGAAGCTGAACTGAAAGGAAGCAGGCTAATTTCCTGGGTAAAGAAATCTCAAGACAGCAACACATTCAAGCTGTGCCCTAGTTACGGACAGGTGCTCTTAGCAAGTTGACAAACAGGAATCAAGGGCAAAGAGCAGAAGGGAAAGATCTGGAAAACCTGAATTCTCACCCCCCTCCCAAAGAGGGGACCACAAGTTGTGGACAGACAGGGTGTTAGAGATCACTGACATTAAAAAGAAGCCAAGGCAGCTTTGATACGATCCAGGAGTTTCTTTCTCAATGGCCTCCCCAGCTACTCCTCTCTCCTCCGTGTTGGAACTAACAGTCTGTGAACTAATAGAAACTTTTTGGGTTCCACTGACTTAGAGTACTAGCTTCCATCAATCCAAAGCTTAGGAGGACATCAGGGAGCGTCTTGGGCCTATAGAAAAAGGCTCTCCCATCTTGTCGTAAGTTTCTCTCTGACGTACCCACCAACGTGTTTTAAACTCCTCCTGATTTATAATTACCTTTGTTCTGTAAAATCTATAAAAACCTCATGAAACTGCTTCCACACCAGAACATTGGATTTGAGAAAAACCAAATCTGTGTTTCTCCAAACAGCCTCAGAACTATCTCTTATTCTCTTTAAAAAAAAAAAAAAAAAAAAAAAACCTTTACATGGGGTCAAGAGGAAAACACCTTGACAAGAAGGATGTCTTTGACATGTCAGGAACTGACCAGACCCCATAATATAAAACTATAAATTTTTTTGAAAAGAGTTTCCCTTCAGGGGAGGGCAGTGAGGAAGGAGGATAAATTATAATAAAGCAAGGCATATGCATATATAATTATATATGCATATATAATGAAGCCTATTACTTTGTATGGTAACTTGAAATTAATAGTAATATAAAAGTAAGTCATAAGGGAAAAAAGTTTTCCTTTCAGAAGAGAGAGCTGCTCAGGTTCCCCGCCCAAGGAAGCATTTTCCTAGGTTCAGCTTCTCAAGGCACCCAGAGGCCACTGCAGTGTGGGACGTTGGGAGCTTCATCCATGTGACACTGGCTTTGCGGCCATGCAGAACTCAACAGTAACAGATCTACGGTGGCTTCTACCCAGATTTCAAAGGAAGGCCTGGGAGGCTAGGAAGCGGCTAACACGGTTGAATTACCTACAAAGAGCTCAGTGGAGGTGAAGCCTGTGCTGCAATGGAAACCTCTTGAAGATGCCTGACCGTGGAATGTCCGCTCATGACAGCCTCAGGCAGTGGACGCAGCAAGCCACGTAGAAGGAAGGGCTGGCCACTCAGTTCACCACGTCCACCATGCCTCCCCAGGACTGGACATGGCTGTGCGGGCTGTAATCCTTACTCTTCTCAGTTCTGGTCTTATGTTGGTACTATTCTCCCTTTCTATACCCTCATTTATGCCACAATATGTTAGAGGCATGCAAATTTGATTGATTTATTTACTTCTTTATTACAGGGTTCAGCACTAAGAGACTGCCTTGAATTTCAGTAGGCTCTTCTGAACACGCTGGAATTGTTAAGATCATACGGACTCGCGGAGATAGAGGGAGTGTAGCCTTTTGGGGTCCAGGGGTGGAATGTTAGGGTTTAACGTGACGTGTTTGGTGTCAAGTTGACAAGAGGTAGATCTCCATGTCTTGAGTGTTGACTTGAATGGATTAAGAGATGCCAAGATTAGTCAAGTACACGCCTGGGTGTTCTCAGAGATCATTAGGGAATCTGACCTGATTAACAGATCAATGCCCTGACAGATCCAGAAGACAATGGCATGATTAAAAGGTGGTGAAAAGCAGAAGGTGGGGCTTTTGGGGGAAGTCCATCATTAGAAAAATGCTCTGGCCTCTTTGTGTACCCCCTTCTCTCGGCTGCTTGCTGCCAAGATGATCTGTTCCACCACGGCCTCCCTGCCACTGTGGGCTGAAACCTGTGAATTCAAGAGCCAAAATAAGTAATTCCCGCCCCCTCCCCCAAAGGCAAAAATGGTTAAGGTTCCCACTGTGTTCATTTTGCCCTACCCAGGTTTCATTTTAAAGGGAATGTGAAAAGCTGTTCTTAGAGAAGCAAGGCTGTCGGAAGTCATGCAAAGGCACAAGAAACGGGACATGGGAACAAACGGGACACGTTGTCGTCTGGGGAGATGTGGGAGCCTCCCAGTGTGGCAGAGGGCCTGAGGTCTGCTACCTTTTTGGGAATAGTTAGTTGGAGACAAAGCAGGTGCCAGCTCCCAAATGATCCGAAGGGCTGGGCAAAGGAATGTGGACTCGGGCTGGAAGCCCTGGGGAGGCACAAAAGCCTTCTGAGCAGGGAACAGCCTGACCATATTTGGGCTGTCAGAGTGCTGGGCGGCAGAGGGGAGGGGAAGGGGCGGAGCCCAAACCTAAGGCCTGGGCGGTTTCCTCTAGGTGGGAGTCACCAGAGGCCCACAATACAAAAGGTTAAAAGGGGGGAACACAAAGAGTGGGGGTATCAAGGTAGAAAGAAGGGTAGAGGCAGAACAATCTGTGGTCCTAGGTTAGGCTTTAGGATGGCAAGATGTAGTCCCAGCTGCTGCTTTGGAACACCCAAGTGAACACGCACAACGCTATGGTTTCTCTCCTAGTGGCTCGGGTCCTGGAAGTTTGACTCCAGCATGGTGATGTTCCAAGTGGTAAGACTTTTAAAAAGACAGGGCCTAATAAGGTCATCGGAGTGATCCCGCCACAGAAATAGAGTAAGGGACGTGACATTTTGATTGATGCCTTTTCTGTATCTTATATAATATACAAATTTTTATATTTGTATAATTTTTGTCTTATATATTATGTATGAGTGCTTTCATGTGTGTGTGGGTGTGTGCTTTGCCTGCATACATGTAAGAGCACCATGTGCTTGCCTGGTACCCACAGAGGCCAACTCTGAACACGACAGAAGACAACCAAATGTCAGGCTAGAACCCAGAGGGGGCCGCCCTGTCCTGGGCCAGGCCAGCTCACCTGAGATGACCTCCAGGAGCAGCATGAGCTTCAGGCCATCACGGAAGTCCTCCTCAATGTTCTCGATCTGTGTCCCTGCCTTCCGCAGGTGAGAGTTGCACCAGGCTGTGAATGTCTAACACGAAGGCAAGAAAAGCAGGTGGTCAGTCTCCTCATGAGCCATACAGTTTCTGTGGCCCTGACCACAGGCCTCAATGACTTCCGGTCCCCTCCCCCATCGTGCCCCCCCACCTCCGCCCTCCCAGCTGTTCGGTGTAAGATCCTCAGCAGGCTCGTGACACCCTCAGTTTACAAGCCACAAGAAGGGCCCAGGGAGGATGGCCACAGTCACATCAACCAATCAGGAGGCTCTTCACAGAAATGCCAGGGAGGAGGCATCCTTTAGGGCCTAAGGGTACATCAACCAATCAGGAGGCTCTTCACAGAAATTCACGTGAGGCATCCTTTGGGGCCTAAAGGTAGCGGGTAAGGGATGGGAATGAATCAGCTCAGCGCATCCCAGCCTTCCACAAAACCATCATTTCTACCCCACCCAGAAGGGCCACAGTCTCATTCTTAGCAATCTCCCTCTATAGTTTTAAGAAAGAGTAAAGCCAGAAGGCACCAGCAAAACCCACCAGTACCTTTGGCTAAGTCACCTTATAAAATCCTTTCCCTCCTGGTAGCCAACCAGGGGAAAAGATTCCTTTTTGCTGGAGACAGAGTTCAGAAGCATGGTGTCGGGATAAGGAGAAAGTCCCCCGGCATGTGTATGTGGGCATCTGGGTGAGGGTGGATCGCCCTCAGCTGTAGAACCGTGGAGAATCTCAGGAGGGGTGGAAGAAAGTTGACACAGACCATCAACTTTGTAGCTACTTCTCTGTGAGATGGGGTGGGGGACGATCGGGCCCCCAGCCATAGGCCAGGCCACCAGCCAAGGGGGCTTATGCTAATAACACCTCGCGATGATATGGTACAGACATGGGATGGGCTGACTCCACAAACACGGGAAACAGATGCGCATACATTCCAGTTTCTCCTGTTCGTTCAGAGCTCAGTCAAATCTCAACCCATGGCACCATCACACGAGGCTCCAAGAGTCTGGTCCTGTCCACCTCACTGTAGGGGTCACTCAGCTCTTCCTGCCTACCCTGCAAACCCCATGGTTGAGTAGCATGCTTAGCAGGTCCTCATTTAGGGGAGGTCACTCACATCCCACCTTCCTCTTGCTCTGGGAACCTCCAAAGCGAAGAGGCAAAGGGTGGGGCAGAGAAAGACCATCCAACTCGCTGTCAAGGGGGACAACAAAATTTGGCTGTCTGGATTTACGAACAAAGGTGAAGAGCCTGTGATAGCAAGAAGGGGGACGGAGAAATGGGAGAGGTCAGAGGGACAGCGCTGGACAAACTCTGCACTTCAGTTCTCAGATCTCATGGTAACTAAGTTACCTACCCAGGGCAAACACCCACCACCGTGACAGGGAGAAGGGGCTTGTGCCATACCAAATCTTCATGGAAACCACATCAGATCAGGGTGGGCAAAGGAAAAACAAACCATTCCTCAGTCTGCTCTGACCTTTGTACCCTGCTTGGCTAACACACCTGCTTTTTAGGACTGGGTACAGATGTCACCTCCTCCAGGAGATGTGTCTGGGTTGGGCGCAGAGCCTGCAACACCACTTTCTACTGTTGCTTGGACCCGGCCACTGTTCAACCCGACACCCCAGACTGGCTGCTCCTGCAGGTCAGTACTTAACACTCACCTGCTAGGCCCTGGAGAGGGATCCCAAAGAGCCAGCTTATCGCCTATGTGCAATACTAAGTGGTTAGTGTTAGGTATTTTTTCCTAATGCGAGCTCTTTGCCGAAGCAAAAATTCCAATCAAGCCAAATCAAAACAAGTCAAATTAAGAAATATCCAGGTTTAATGGGATTCCTACACTCTCCAGTGGCCCTGAGGGGGAACAGGAGGGGGCAAACACAACCCAACCAGGGAGTTCACTTAAGTGCCCTGTGGGAGTGGTCCTGACCCCCCAGGGAGGGGATTTGAAGTCCAGACAACTCTCAGGCCTGGGGGCTGAGGGCTACACTCCCAACTTAACAGTTAGGGCAGGGAGTGGGTAGGTGGCCATCCTCCCTGGTACTTAGAGACCCTCTGGCCTCAGAGGACAGCTTGGGAGAAAGGGCTGCCTGGGTCATCTGTTTCTTTAGTTGGCATTAAAAAAAAATACTGCAACCAAAGTACTCTTTTGTTGGCATAAAAAATCCTGCAAAGTGTGTTTAAATCTTTAGGGTAGGCACAACTTCTCTGGTTCCACACAATCTCTCCCAACTGCCACCTGTCCATACTTTGGCCCATAGCCACCACACTGCACGTATCACCGTGGCTAGGGATGGGAGTGTCTTATCCCATGATCAGTATCTCCTATCTCAACACCTAGTTAGTAAGCCTCTTCTCCAGGCCCACCCTCTAGCTTTCAGTGCCTTGACCCTCAGCCAAAAACTTCCTGAGGCTTTGAGGGAACCTGGTTAGTGCCAGCAACTGGAAGCTCAGGTTCCTGATGGGAGCCGCCCAACAGAGAGGGCCCTGAGTTCTCCCTGTTTACTAACCTGGCCCCGAAGGCAGGCAGGGAGGAGCCCAGGGAGGAAGAGGCTGTTGTAAGAGGGCTGAGCTTGTGAAAGCGGCTAAGTAAGGCAGAAAGCAGCTGGCCCCATTTCCTGGGGAAGCTGCGGGAGCCAAAACAACACCTGTGTTTGTTCAGGCCTCCAGGACAAAGCCCTGAGGCTAAGCCTACCAGAAGAGTCAATAAAAGCCCTGGTCTCCAGGGCCCCACAGCTTAGGGTCCTGAACCCCTCAGAAGTACTACAGTACCCCTACAAGCAGTAGCCACACAGCTCAGGCATGGGGGATGTGGAGTAATTGAATGTTAAGAACACACTCTTCCCAAGGGCTGTTCAGAATCCACTGTTCTCTAGACTCCAAAACTCCAGATCCCTTAGCAGTAAAATGAGGTACACAAGGCACTTCCAAGTCCACAGGATTTAAAACACGATTTACAAAATGCCTGCCATTATACCCACCCAAAGGCCCCAAAACAACAACAAAAACCCAAACATGGTGGCTGTCCTGGAAGGCCTGGCGCCACTATATATGTTTTCTCTCCACAACCCTTCCCTGCCTCCATCCCCCAAACCCTTCAAGGTCCCAACTTTCCAGGTGCTGCTCCTAGGAACTTCGGGATGGGTGCTACAGGGTGCTGAGGAATTGATACAGAGGAAGGTGGTTTTGATGGCAGCCCGGTGTGCCCCAGCAGAGAAGCCACAGACCACCATGAACCACGCCACCATGTTCTCTCCTCAGGGTGCAAGGAGGAAAAGTTAGCAGCCAAAGGGACACCCATTTCAGACACCCCCGGCCCCACACAACACCCAGCAGGGCGGGCAATGCTACACTCAGAAGCCTAACAGTCCAACTTCTTCTAGAAAAGGGGCAAAGGACCACATGCCTGCCTGCGTCCCGGCGGGCCCTACTTTATCTAACTTCCACTCCGTCCCCAAAAGTCTTCACTCCCCTCCTGGAGCATCCCCTCTTCCCGCAGTCTAATACAGGAAAGGAAGACAGGCTTCCCTTCCCCGCATCTCCTGCGCTCTCAGGAGCCATGCTTAGGCAAGGACCACACTGGGACCTACTCCCAGAGCTGCGACGGGGCAAGCGCGCCTCTCTGCCTCCGCTGTACCTCCCCATGCATGATCCTCTCCCCCATGCACACACATACATGCACCGGTGTTCACGTGCACCCAGCTGCCAGCCTCTGCAGGTCTTAGACTGGGAGGGAAAACGGGAGGAACCTGGGTCACCTCACCCCTCCCTGACCTTGGTACCTAATGGTGGCCTGAGGTAAAGATTGTGTCCGGGTATCAGGGTGTAGCTCACGGTCACAAAGGGTGGTGGCACACAGGTTGGCCGGAGCGAGAAAGACACTTTGTCCCCAGTTCCCGGGGCCTGAGTCTTGCTTCCCTGGTTTCTGCTATGGTCTCATTTTGCCATTAACCGCTACCGTGACAATATACCTTTAACATACCTTGAGAATGCCCCTGGTTTTTGAGAATGCCTCCCTTCTGGCTCAAAGATGTCTAGAGCCACAACTCTGAGTGTGGTTCTACCACACTCAAGGTTATACACACTCTTCTCCATGTACCTCAGTTTTCAGAACTGTACAATGGGGACAGCAGCTATCTGCCAGGCATGCATGAGAATACTAACAAAGTAGTAGTATTTGTATTAATAATGGCCCTATTATATTAATGTGTGTGAAATACAGCGGGGCTGATGTGGCCACTGCTGTTATCGTTACTGCCTCTATTGTAGTTTATGTTAAGATTTCCAGAGTCATACCCAGTAAGGATTGGGGTATAGAAGCTTATTTCCCACGGCACGGGCCAGGGACTGAGTTTTTAATGTGACAGCCACAGTCTTGACCTTGGCGGAAGGAGGGAAGCAAGCACAGGAAGGCCCCAGGCTTATGTGACATCACTCCACAGAGCAGGAATCAGTAGGACCGCAGACAAGGTGGCCACAGGGATGTCCACAGAACCCCGCATCTATCACTGTGGGTGTGTGAGCTGTCCCAGCTCCAACTCGGCCAACGGCAATACGAGGGTAACAATGGACACCCTGTGAACCGTCAACAGAAGATCTGACGAGAGGCCCCTTCAAACCAAGGGTTTTAAGCAAGTTAAAACAGGCATGGCGGCACACGGCTTTAACCCCAGCAACCCAAGGCAGAAGCAGGTGGATCTCCATGAGTTCAAGACCAGGATCACTAGGCTAGGACTACATAGTGAGATCCCATCTCAAAACGAAAACAGCTACAAAAACAAAACAGGAAAGGGGCCCCTGGACTGGCGTGGGGATGCCACTCAGTAGTTTCTAAGCATCGTTGTCGCCATGGCCGGAGAAAGCCACCGTCCTTATAGTACAGCTGCAAGCACACTCCGTCGATGACATCAGATAGCATGCAATGTCCTCAATGTACAACTGAGGGCACATAGATCAGGCTACCCAATTGACAACATCACGGACCCCCTCACAACTTCTGCTCCCCAGAATGACACGGATTTCTGGCTTGGGTAGGGGCGGCATGCTGGAAGGGGTGCAGGAGCAAGGCTAAAATTTTAAGTGTAAATTTGGTCAAACCAGTGAGGTGTATTTCGTGGAATCCACCGCGAACCAGTCGCTGGAAAGCCAATGACAGTACACGCCAGATAGGTTCAGGAGACCCCGTGTCAGCAGGGTCAGCGGGAGAGAGGCAGCTTCTCCTAGCAGCGCGGCAGTGAGTCGCCGTGAGAGCGGAGGCACCTGTGGGCTGGCAGGTGACTGTCAGGAGACGGGAGAGCACCCAGGAGGGAAGGAGACCAGAGACACATGGGCAGGCGGGGCAGGACTAGGGAACTGGGCCTCTCTCTCCGACCAGGAGAGAAGACATGTTTGAGGAAGTCGTCTCAACTTCTCCAAAGAAGCCGGCCTTGCAGCCCCAGGCAGAACAGGCCACAGGTGAGAGATGTGGACTCTGCAGCTGGACGAGGAGACAGCTGCACCCAATGACGCTGTGCAGGCGACTTCGCTTCTCCAAGCCTCCATGGCCATATCTGGAAGATCATTGTGACGGCCTAGGCAGCTGCTCTCATGAAGATAGAAGACAGAGAGCTTTAGGAAAGATCACAGGTCACTGGGCTGAGGGGACCCGAGGGGGTCATGCTGTATGTCACAGAAGGGTACCGTGTATTTCTGCTGAAGGGGTTCACATAGCTCTCAGGCTGAACTGAGTAAGACCCTTTATGACTGTGATGCTACAGAAACCTGGTCAGCTCCTGAAACTGTTAAGACCAGTGTGAAGGGTTCAGCCACGCCAAGCCACGTGCTTCATTATATAAGCTGTGTGTGTGTGTGTGTGTGTGTGTGTGTGTGTGTGTGTGTGTGTGTGTGTGTGTGTTGGGTTTTACAAGGCAGGGCTTCTGTATGTAGCTCTGGCTGCCCTAGAACTCACTCTGTAGACCAGGCTGGCCTCAAACTCAGTACGATCTGCCTGCCTCTGCCTCCCAAGTGCTGGGATTCAAGCCATGCGCTACCACTGCCTGGCATATAAACTGGGTATCTTGACCTTGATACTTTAAGAATCTGGGGTTAGAATATTCCCTGTTGGAAGAGTAGTATGGTCTTAGACACCATTAGAACATCATGAACTCTGCCTACTAGATGTCAATCACAGTCTATCCCAAGCCAGGTGGTGGTGCATGCCTTTAATTCCAGTGTGTGGGAAACAGAGGCAGGTGGATCTCTGTGAGTTCAAGGCCAGCCTGCTCTACAGAATGAATTCCAGGACAGTTAGGGCTACAGAGAGAAACCCTGTCTTGAAAACAACAGCAAGTCTACTTCAATCTGAAATAGACCTCAAGATGCCCCTGTGGAGAATCTGGTCTAACAGAGGCAAACATAAATGCCAGCGATGACAACAACTGTGCTTACTAAGCATGCATGCACTTACTGTGCGCTGGACCCTCCCTCTTCTGAGTGCTTTGCCTCATTTAACTCAGTGGATCTTCACAGGGACACTTCAGCAGGAAAAGAAGAAAGGACTTCTATGTGGAACCCCTCGATCTTTAACTACTGCTACAGTCCAAAATAGAATACATGCCATAGGAACCCTGTCTGCCTCCAAAACAGCAAAAAGAGCCAACAGCCAAGTCTAAATTAAGTCTTACTAGGTATCTCTCTGCTCCCACGGTGGAAAACCATGGACCCTTTCTAAGTCTGCTAACAAAATAAAGTATACATGCACAGCATGCAGCGCATACAATGAGCACATAGCCGATGGCTGTGCCTATCACAGGACACTCCTAAAGACCACTGATGACATCAGTCATCTTGAGGACGTTCCTGTCAAAAGTAGAGGGGGCACCCTGCAAGGAAGGGAGACCGCTCCACAGGTAGAATCGATCAACAGCCCGGGTGTTTCAGAAAGGACGTTACATGGTTACACACATTCTGCCGTGCCTTGTGAACTAAAACAAAGGGTAATGTCCTTGTGCTGGTTTGTCAATCATTTCGACACAAGCTAGGATCATCTGGGAAAAGAAAAACCTCCAATGAGGAACTGCCTCCATCAGATTAGCCAGGAAGCAAATACGGGGCGTGTTTATAACTACTGACAGATGGGTGGAAGGGAAGCTCACTGTGGGCAGTGCCACCCCCAGGCAGGTGGCCCTGGGAGGTATAAAAGAAGTCATTGGGGGCTGGAGAGATGGCTCAGAGGTTAAGAGCACTGACTGCTCTTCCAGAGGTCCTGAGTTCAATTCCCAGCAACCACATGGTGGCTCGCAACCATCTATATGAGATCTGGTGCCCTCTTCTGGCATGCAGGCAGACATGGAAGGAATGTTGTATACATAATAAATAAATAAATCTTTTAAAAAAAAAAAGAGGTAGTTGGCTGTGAGCAGCTATCTTCCACAGCTCCTGCTTCCGCCCCGCCCCTTCGCTCCTGTTTGAGTACCTACCCCAGTTTCCTTCCCTATCAGTGGACGAACAGGACGTGTAAGCAAAAATAAATCCGTTCTTCCCCATTACTCGTGGTCATGGTGCTTACACAGCAATAGAGGGCCAACTAGGACAGCCACCCATTATTGTTGCAAATGAATACCTGCTAGTTCCTGTCGGTGGAGCGTGTGCAAGGCAATGCCCAATACGACCGTGTGCAGGCTGGTTCTTTACAGCTCTAAAGGAAAGCAGCTGCCAAAGCGAACCAGAACAAGGCTGAACTATACCCTAATTCGGAGACTCTATCCTGGGTATAAAATGCCAAATAAAGAAAAGGCTGTAGGGGGCTGGAGAGATGGCTCAGTAGTTAAGAACACTTGCTGTCCTTGCAGAGGACCCAGATCCAGTTTCCAGCCCCCACATCTGTAACTCTGGTTAAGGGGATCCAATGCCCTCTTCTGGCCTCCATGGGTACCAGGCAGGCATGTAGCACATGCAGGCAAAACACCCATACACATATTTTTTTTTAAAAAGTTGTTTTTTTTTTTTAAAAAAAAAAAGGCTTTAAACATGAAAACATGTTCCCTAGCTAGCCTTAATGAAGCAAAGAAAATTAGGATTCTTGTATTAATAAGGTATACAGTTAAGTAAATCACCACGTGTTCAGTTAGAATAGAAGATGACCAGTATGATGGGCTTTGAAACTACATATTATTATAAGAAAGTGCTTATATGTAATTAACAAAAAAGTCTGAAACAAGATTGTGCATGCTAACCGTTTATAAACACAGGTTTCAAACTGTGTACAGTCACACAAACATGACAAAATGACTAAGGCCAACTGTGTCCAAATGCAAACACACTTGTGCTCCAGGAACTGAAGTTCCCAGGACTCTGAGCTGCTCTTCTGGCCCCACGGCCTATAAATACAGTTGGTCTGTTACCCTCTCTGCCTTCTCCCCAGCTAGCCTCTTCTTTGGGATATTTGTTCCGCCAAACAAAATCCAAGGCTGTCCATGCTCAAGTGACCATCCAGGAGGCCTCCGGTGACACCAGTACAGAGTAAACAATGCCCGGCGGCCACCTGAGACTGGCTCGGTAGGGACAGGGCAGCGGCCAGCCACAGGCCTAGGCTTTCACCTGCTGGCCACACCTTTCCTGGATACCTCTTCCTCTTGCAATCAAGGTTCCCAGCCCTGGTTGACTTCAGGAAAGTTATTGTTCAAAGGACAGGAGTCAGTCAGGAAGCCTGGGCCTGCCCTGCTTCAACTAGGCATGTGACCTCAGATAAGTTAACCTGTCAGCTCTGAAATCTCATCATAGGATGCTTCAAAAACACAGCTAAAGAGAACACTAGGTGACAACCTTTTGTTCCTCCTCAGTTTCTTCCCAAATAAACTCCACAGGGATGGGTGGTTTAACCTCAAGGGACTCAAAACAAGGACAGTGTTTCAGTCTCTCTGACCCTCCCCAGCCTAGCAGATAACTGTTTACTGGACAGGCTACAGTTTGGTAGCAGGTTG
Source organism: Alexandromys fortis (assembly GCF_014885135.2). Taxonomy (NCBI): domain Eukaryota; kingdom Metazoa; phylum Chordata; class Mammalia; order Rodentia; family Cricetidae; genus Alexandromys; species Alexandromys fortis. The sequence continues at coordinate 1,280,729 of NW_026067982.1, read as the reverse complement.
CGTTGATGGTGCCTGCAATCCCAGCAATCACAAGGCTGGGGAAGGAGAATCATCAGCCTGAGGTTAGCTTGGACTATAATGAAAATGAGAAACCAAAGCTTGATGGTAGAATCTCCCTGAGGGACGATGCGGGAGAACCTGGGACCAGTGGCTGGCTCCAGGGAAGAGGAGGAGAGGTTTGGGATGGAAGGAAGAGACATTTGCTTTCCCTAGAATATCCCTTTGTTTTCCTTTGAATTTTACAGCACATACTGCCTTTATCTATCTAAAAAGGCATGCAAATGTAAAGAAAGTCTGAAGTGTGTAAATTTCAACATTATTGGCAGGCAGGCCTCTGGGATGGGACAGAATAGACTTCCTCTTTCTCTGGGATCAGGGGTGGAAGGGTGTGGATGCTGTTACAGTATCACTGACTATTTCTATAATAGAGAGGGGAAATTGCCCCTTACATTTAAAAGAATGAAGGCTGGGTGTACTGACTCATGCTTACAACCCCAGTCCTCGAGAGCTGGAGGCAGGAGGATCAGCTCGAGGTCATCCTCAGCCACCCAGAAAGTTGGCCATCCTGCCTCACAAATCCATATGTACCCAGAGTGAGACTATGACAGCCCAGTGGTTGTGGCAGCCGGGACTGCCTTTAACCCGAAGCCGGGAGGCAGAGACGGGCAGATCTCTGTTACGAGGCCAGCCTGGTCTGGTGTGGCATATGACTTTAACTATGTAAAGATATGTTATATTTGTTTATGTTGTATTTGACAATATAAAGATGTGTTGCTTTGCCTGACTGGTCTAAGAGAAAGCTGAAAGACCAACAGCTAGGCTATAGAGACCCCTCTATAAGGCAGGGCTGACAGGCAGAATGAGGAAGAGAAGGGGGAGTAGTGGGACAAAGGGAAGGAAAGGTAAAAGCCCTGGGGCAATATGCAGATGAAGAGAAACAGGCTAATTAAGCTAGTGGGAGGAGCACAAGCTGAGGATGAGCATTCACAACTGATAATAAGTCTGTGCGGCATGATTTGGGGACTGGAGGTTTAAGAAAGCCTGTTTGTTACAGATCTACAGAGATTTTTCAGAACAGCCAGGGCTAAACAGAGAAAAAAAAAACCTATTTCAAAAAGCAAAAATAAAACAAAATATAATAATAATAAAATAAAACAAAACAAAAAAAGAATAAGAGAGAGAGAGAGGGCTCTGAGAAAAATCAAATCCCCTGGTAAAATCCTACAAGAAAAGGCATAACTAGAGAGAGGGACAGAGGACAATCCGGCATCTGGAACAAAAGCTCCCCCATAGCTAAGTCTATAATGGTGAATTGTAGGGAGAATCAAAGTATGCCACATCGTCCCAGAACCCCCAAAGGAGCAGCTAAGCTTCTTGAAGGTGGAATGAAACTTTTTGTACAAACTGGCAATTCTAGGCAAACAAAATTTAAAAAAAAAAAACAAAACCCGCTGGATCCTATAGCCTTCCAACCACAGCAAGCACTACACTGGCTGAGGTGCCAAGGGTACTGGTCAGAGCCAGATCCCAACTGTGCTGTAAAAGCATCAGGCCAGAGTCCCTGGTGTGCTTGGGTTTAAGTCCCCGACTCCACCTGCCAGCTAACAAAGGGAGGGTGACTCCCCAGGGCCACCCTAGAGGTCCTCAGGGTCCACACAAACGTGCGGGCCAGTTTGGTCAGGGCCTGCACTGTAGGTAGTAGTCCCTCTATGCAGAGACCTACCCAGAAGAGACCTCAAATGCTTGTTGTGCTGGTAGTGTAAACAGGAGTATCTGGGTAGCTTATCAAGGGCGGTGTGCCAGCCTTTCAAAGCAAGAGTCAGCTGCTTCACCCGCAGATAAAAAGGCAGAGCTCCACCAACCACCTCCACCCAGATCTGTTTACTTTCCGCCCTGCTGTGAAGGAGACTTCAACCACTGGTTGCTCTCTAAGCCACCACGCACGCACGCACGCGCACGCACACACACACACACACACACACACACACACACCCGTACTAATGTTGGGGTCAAGGTAAACTCTGGGGGTCAACAGGCTGAGCTGTAGCCCTGACCTAACCTCTCACTAGCCCTGACTCGCAGTCTGAAGATCCGTCCACACAGGTAGACCTATACTACTAGTCAGTGCTCTGTCCACAACAGACACCTGAAAATGCCAACCAGCTGGTCCAAGTGGCCTTACTTAATCCACCTGGGCCTAAGTGCCTGGCCTGACAACTACTCCCAGGGCTGTTAGGATTAAGACCGTGCGTGCTAACCAGTCAGCAAATGCCCTCCCTGGTCATAGCAGGAGCCCAATAAATGTCCATTGTCACTTCCTCTTCCCTTTCTGTTTAATCAGAGTTAATCATTCACAGAGCACCAAGTTTTGGCAAGAAAGAGCTTCAGCTATTTTTCTCCCGCTCATGAGGAGACCCAAATCAGCCTGTAGAAGGAGGGGAGCTGTGTTTTCTGGTTTGTGTCCATCTACACAGCCCATTTCTGGAGTCACAGTGCCAGAGACCAGAAGGGTCACCCATGTCAACGTGGCTGATGAACCTAAGGAGCATTCCTTGCTTGTAAAGGGCCCACCATGAGGCCCTGGCATGCTCTTCCCTGCCCTGTGCAGATTGAACCTGTGCACCCTGGGAGAATTCGACACTGGTCCCAGTGGAGAAACAATCTGTTCTCTTAGCCCCTTGCTACTGAGAGTCAACTCCACCTACCAATCTGCCACCATCATAACCCCCACCACTGTCCTGCTCCTAGAGACTGCACAATCCCCAGCAAATGCTGCAGCCACAGGAAGCTCTGTCAGTCACCAGCTTTATCGTCCCAGACTTGCTTGGTCTCGCTGAGTCTTGATTCCAACACTAGCAAGGGGCAAAAACAACCTCAGTTCCCTTGGACTATTGTGAGCTAGTGCGACGGGCTCAGTCTAGAGCTGATTCCGTGTGTGTGTGCGCATGTAAAGACCAGCCTGGGAGTTTGAGGCAGGAGGATTATGAGGTAGAAGCCACCCTCTGGGCTACAGAGCAAGACCCGATCTCAGGAAGAAAGAAGGAAATATGGCTGGGTGTGGTGGCACATGCCTTTAATAATCCCAGCACTGAGGAGGCTGGCAGGCAGATTTCTGTGGGTTTGAGGCCAGCCTGGTCTACTTAGTATGTTCCAGGCTAGCCAGAGATACACAGTGAGACCCTGTCTCCAAAATTAATTATTAATTAAACAGTGGTTGCTTAGGGCTGGGGGTGATAGCCAAGGAGTATGAAATTTATTTTTCTATGTTCTCAAATTGGTTGCACTTACCGATAAAATACAGTGAAAAGTATTAAGTTATAAAATTCTACCCCCATGAAGGGTCTATTTAAATTTTTCTTAACCCAACAAGTTAAATATTCTAGGATCCCACTAAATCTTTTATGCTAACATTGGTCTTTTTTTTTTTTTGTCTCTGTCCACGTGACCCTTTGGAAGAAACCCGCCTCAAAAGCAGGCTGTGGCTCCTTCGTGGCTAGCAAAAGGAACTGGGGCTCCCTATACGGCTTCCCCAAGGCATTCAAGCCAGCAGGAATGAGGATTTGAAGGCTAGTGGAGCAAGCAGGCTTTCTCTCAGCAGAATGGCACCCCATCCCAGCAGGCCAGTTGGGGAGCGAGGAAGCTCTTGTCCCCCAACTTACATCCCGAGTGAATGCGTCTGGCCCTTGCTGAGCTGACAGCACACAGGCCTCAGCCAGCTAAGACCCACAGGCCTGGCCTGCACATTCCTTCCCCATAGAAGGAAAAGCCACCTACAAGTGAGCTCATTTGGTTTTTTATCTGGCACAGATTCTAAAACCTACAGGTCACCCAGTTCCACAGAGAACTCCCACAGATGACAAAGCCTGCTAATCTTCAATACGGGGCTCTGCGGTCTGGCCGGGTCTAGACCCTAACAAATCTCTGCCGTGGTGTTGAAAGATGGCATTGACGCACTAATGGCTGCACCTGTGTGTGAGAAGATCCATCTACCGCTTCTGGGCTGATGGAAAAGCACTTGATTTATGGCAGGGGCTCAGAAAACAGAATCGGGTTAGCATCCATCTCTTCCTGGGTCATTTCTGTGGAATGTGCCGTGCTAACCAGGAATGAAGAGCTGGACTAGATTCCAAGCCCCTCTATGGAATCTGCTCTCTGAGGTCAAGCCACAAAGCACAATTTGTTTGGTTTTAAGACAGAGTCTCATGTAACCCAGGCTTGGCCTAAAACTCACTATGTAACAGACTGACCATGAACTCCTACAGACAGGGAACGGTCCGTTTATGTGCTGTGTTTTACCAGCTCACCACATCCTCAGCACAAATTCCCAAATTGCTTAAATGAAGAAACTGTCCGTGTCTCTCCCCTTTCTGTCACTAGACCTTCTGCTCTGACCTATACCACAGTCCACACCCAGGCTTATCTAGAATATTTGGCACAGTGCCCAGGAACTCCAACCTCCGTGCAATGGCTGGAGACAGCTGGGATCCAGCCTTGTCAACAGGTTTCGGGGATTTAGGACGAGGGGTTCCTGGAGGTCTCCGGCTCCACAGAGATGTAGCTGTCTGTAACAGACACCAAGCACCCTCGAGAGCAGCCTGCGCCCAGAATCTGGGTTCACACAGATGAACCCAACGATGAAAAGGGGGAAGGAGGGATGAGGAACACAGAAGGATGGAGGAGGCGGCTCAGTGGAAGGGGTCTCCAACTGGAACTCACAGCAGAGTCACAGGAGCACTTGTTAGAATCCAGATGGCCGTGTTCTGCCACCGGAGCACCTGCCAGTGCTCCGGGAAAGTGGAGACATTTCATTTCTGCAGATGCTGCTCTGGGAACCCCCCTGTCTAAAGACCTCACACTTGGTGGTTAAGATGTGAGTTGATGCATTCTTGGTCTGCCGCTTTACTGGCCTTGGGATCTAAATCAATTCCCATCCTTTCTGAGCCCATTTCCAAGATACTTTTTTGCTGAGTGGTAGAGAGGGCTTTCGAGCAGCTTGTCTATGCAAAACCCTAGCACAGCCAAAAAAATTTGAAGTACAAGAAGAAAGGAAAGGGTAAGAAAGGGTAAGGGTGGACAACGCAAAGAAACGAGACTGTGGGAACCAGTCTGGGGCCATGGAATTGCTGTAGAAATGGTTCTCCGAACCCTGAAGAGTCATGGAGGATGCTGGGTGACAAGAGCACTCTACAGCATGTCTAGAGAGTGATCTTGTACCTCACGAGGGACTTCAAGGGGCACTCACCCCACAACCCAGAAAACCCCATCCAGGGCATTCTCGCATGGCTGAATACTGGGTTGCGTCGCTGTCAGGGAAAGAGTGGAGAGGGTGTGAGAGGGTCTTTTGTGGGGAGTGTTGTGTAGGAAATGGGACATGCACACAGTTGGTCATCTTGTATGGGCCCACAATGACAGTGGGCCCTGAACAAAGAGCCTAACCACCTCAGTCCCCTTAACCTGAGGTCCAATCAAGTTCCTTTTTCTTGAGCACACACAGTACAGATCAGCACCTTTACAGGTAGTCCAGAGTCACACGGTGGTGATGCACGCCTTTAATACCAGCACTCGGGAGGCAGAGGCAGGCAGAGACAGCCAGGACTAAGAGAAACTCATCTTACCCCCCCCTCCCCCAGAAAAAAAAGTAGTCCAGAGGGCTGGGGCTGTAGCTCAGTGTTAGAGCACTGACGAGTATGTACAAGGCCCCAGATCAGTTCCCAGAACTACATACATGTATGTGTGCGCACACACAGAAAACAGCATACATACGCCGAACCCCTGCAGTAAGGAGAAGCAGGGAACCCTCGCCTATGTTAGGCAGTGGGACCTGTTACGGTCACTGAGCTCCCAGCCTGTCCAGGAGCCCAACACAACAGACCTGCTGCCCTGGCAACTGGTCAACCCCTTAGCATGACCAGCTGGACTCCAGGGACAGGGCGGACAGATCTGCAGCAGGCAGCCGAGGCACAGGTAAGCCTCTGTGGCAGTGTGTGAATGAAGATCTGGCGGACCATTCCTGACTATGCTGGGATGCTCGGAGACCTCCAGCTAGCACCCAACCAGAGGCCTCATCTGGGCTTCGGTGTGGTCACTGCCCTCCTCTGAGATCAAAAGAGACTCCACCACTCATTCCCCTAGGAGGGCTCCTGGGCGGCAGATTAAGTCCCAGGCCTGCTTTCGGTCCAGCCTCCTCCAAACCTTGAGAGGAAAACAGTGTTACAGCCTCCCTGAAGGGATGAGGCCGAATGCAAAGAGAACGGCTTGGAGCCCCAAGAGGAGAGGAAGCAATCAATCAAGCTCTGTAACTATTCAATGACTTTGGCTATTAGAACCACCCAGCGAGCGGCTGGCTCTCTCAGTATGTCTATCCAACTCATTAAGTCACCACCGAGGCATGCATCAGCTCAGCTGATCTGCTCCCCAACCCTCCTTTAAAGGAGGAGCCGGGGCGAGCGGCGGCAGCAGCCATCCCAACAGCAGCCACGGATGGCAGAACTGAGGTCTGCGCTGTGGCTCACGGGACAGCTGAGGCTCTTCTAGGGAAGCCATCCAGTCGTAAAGGCTCCGTTTGACTAGCCAGCTCTGCCTGCCACCTTTCAGGAAATCTAGATCAGGATAGAGAGCCACATGGAGACTTTTTCAGTTGTCCCCAGACAGTCTGGGACCGAGGAGGGCGGCTAAAGGGCAGCCCAGGACACAGACCCGAGACTCACCTCCAACGCTTAGATTAAGCCAAGAGAGGGGCCCTGGCCCTGTGGCTCCCTGGGGATGCAGAAATGGGTTGGGTCAGGCAGGAGTCTCTTCTAAGGCTCAGTTTGGGGAAGGTAGAAAAGGGGTTTGAATTCTTGTCTCTTGGCTTCTGAACACAAAGCCCATTGAAAAATACAATGAATCATTAAAGAGGCAGCCAAGCTGGTGGTGTGGATGCCAGGGTGTGAGCAGCCGGCTTGTTTGGGCTTGGGCTGGCCAGCCCCCTAACAGCAGCCTCTCACAGCAGGCCGCTGCAGATCCTCCCTGACCTGCCTATGCTCTCCCCCACCTCCCTCAGGGAGCTGGAGCTCCCTCACCCATTCATTCACTTGCTCATTCATTTGTTCTGAGTACTGATACTGTCAGTAAATAAAACCAGTCCCTAGGTCACGGAACAGGGGAGATCAACGGCAAGGGTATCGGGACTAGGGGCCGTCACATGAGGTCATAGGTGGGTTCTGGCCTGACTCCTGCTCCAAAGACAGTGACTTAGGAGGAAGGACTGCAAATGTGAGGCCCTGATAATAAAAGCTATTCATATTACATCAGCAATGAGAACCGAGCTGCATGCACATGCTGGGGTATGGGGAGATGCCATCCAAACAGAGGGAGCAAAGCCAACAAACAAACAAAAAAAAAAAAACCATAGCCCCTGTGACTAACAGCAGAGGTGAGCATGGCGCCAGAGCCCCAGGAGTCTGGGTGCCCACAGAATGTGAAGATTGCTTCCCCTGAGGACAACAGATGCCACTGAAGATATCTGGTCTGATTTCAGCTGAAATCAATGGCGGGGTGACAAGGTGGGAGTGAAATATGGGTGACAATGACACCTGCATCTTGGAAGGCACATCAGACTGTTCCAAGCAGGAGGGGCAACCTGAGACAAGAGGCGCTCAGACCCAGGTGGTGAAGGCAGAGAGGTAGGTGGAGCCCAGAGACCCTCTAGGAGGGAGGGGAGGGAGGGTCCAGAGCCCAAACCACCCCTACTCCCCCACCACCGGTACAGACCTGAGCTGAGTCCACGAGGGTATGAAGGGAAGACAATCACCCTAGCGGTGGCTCCGGCTGCTCACCACCACTCAGGCAAACCACCCTGGCGTGGCGAGAGTCTCCAGAGTCCACCAGCAGAGCAGGGGTGTAGAGAACCAAGAGAGCATCTTCTCCAAGGCACCCGCCCACCAAGCCAGCATGGCTAGCTGCCATACCTGTACACATTCCCGTCTGAGCAGGGGAGCCAGCTCTGCCCAGGCTTCTACAAGGCTCTCTAGGCCAATCAAGATCGTCAAGGGACACTATCTATCCATGCGACTTCCTCAATAGCCTCAGCATGCATTTGCGGCCTACCTAGCCTGTGCCACCCAAAACATGACTTTCCAATCTTTCTACATCCCAACACCTGTTGATGCTCAACGGCTCTGGGAAGATGCCCAAGGCCCACCAGGCTCACCTGGGTCCTAGTTTTCAGAAGGAACACCTGGAGCTCCACTTCGCCATCTGTCCCCTCGGCTGGTCTTTAGAGGCCCCTAAGACAACCTGAGTGTGTCATCCCTTCCCGTCATCCTCTTCCCATCCCCTACTTCTCCACGCTTGAAAGCAACATTTGCTGCAAAACGAACACACAGCATCAGAAGACCTGAGTTCTAATTCTGGGTTCACCACTGGGGACAAGCTTCCCATCTACAACGCCCCCCCCCCACTTGCCGAGGAGTCATACCTGCTTCCTATCAAGGGGCTACGTCTGGTGGAGATGGGTTATACAGGGAGAGTGAGCTGAAGGGAAAAAAATAAGTCACACTTCTCAAATCGGCCCCATTACCTCAAACACTGTCAGAAATCCCACCCTGACCACCGCCACTCTAGTTCAGGAGTCCTAGGGTGGGGCCCACAAATTGGTATTGTAAAGGGTACTCCAGGCGAATCCTGTAATCGGGCAAGCTTGGGCAACTGTGGGCTAAAGAAACGCACAAGCAGTTGAGGGCCCCGACCTTTGCAAAGACGGACGTGCTGCTAAAAGCACAGTTCGGTTCCTCCCACTGCACTCACACCCGTCTACACAAGTTCCCCAGGTACAAGGCAGCAGCCCGGGTGGCCTACATCCACCACCTGGTTCTAACAGCGTCCACACAGGACACACAAACCTCGCTCCGCTGATGAGGACATCAGGGGCCAGGAGGAAGGTCCAGGGGGTAAAGCGCTTGCTGCACAAGCCGTGTAAAAGCCTGGCGTGGTGACATATGACAGTAACTGCTGTGCTGAGGGAGCAGAGACCAGTGGCACCTTCAAGCTCCCTGGCCAGCCAGTCTAGCTGAATTACAGTGAGCTCCAGGTTCGGTCTGAGCAACTAAAGGCAACAGTGGACATCAAGGCCACGTGCACTTGTGCAACCACATGAACTTATATGCCAAAAAAGAAACAAGGGCAGGGAAAGAAACTAAGGCTCAAAGACGGCTACTAAGAGGCCTCCTCTCGCCCTGCAACTGCTGATGATCCTTTGTTCCCCATAGGGCTCCATGTGGCTTCCCTTTGCCTTGATGTTCTGCAGGAGGAAAGCAGCAGAGGTGGCCCCCAGCAGAACTCAAGTCGCCTACCCACTCCCCTGAGCCTGGACAAGGTCCCACACAGGAGTGGAAAGAGTCATCCTGCAGGAGAAAGGGACACCGGTTGCATGTAGATGGAGAAGCGGCTCTGGAGCTTGCCATCTAGAAAGAAAAGTACAGCCCACCTATGAAACAGTCACACGGTAACCAGAGAGGCTGGGGTGCTCCAGCTGGAGTGAAGGAAGGACGTGCAAGATCAGGGAGCCCAGTGCACTGGAACGGAGCCCAAAGCACCCTGGACCCCTTCTCGGACTCACACATAATCCCAGTCTAGAGCACACAGCCAGCACCATGCCAAAGTTTAGTAACTCCTCTCTGCCCGGGGAGGAAGCAGTTTCCATCTGCTGGAGAGTACCCACCACCTGGTACTCAGGCAGCCTCTCCTGGCCTAGAACAGACCAAAGAGAGGCAGAGGAAGAGCACAGGGGGCCCAAAGTCCCGCCTTTCGGCAGAGCGGTCCCAGGCTTCCCACACACACACCCCACGAGTGGAGGGGACCTATCAACAACAGCTGGCCCTTATTTACTGGGCACTTTATACCAAAGGTCACACTTACTCTTCACAGCAAGTTTATTAAGAGGCAGGATGCTTTGATCCCCATTTTAAAGATGGAAACACCGATGTTCAGGAGGGTTAATGAGCGAAGAGGGAGCCCAGGGGTGAAGAGATGCCTCAGCTAGCAGGGTGTTTGCTGCCCGACATGGCAGCCTGAGTTCCAGCCCTGAGACCGACATGGTGGAAGGAAACAACTCCTATGAGTTGTCCTCTGACCTCACACGCATACACATACATGCTAAGTGTAGAACTGAAAAAGGAAAAGAAGAGTTGGCCCCAAGTCCCAAACTAGAGTCCCTAACACCACATTCCCAATTTCCTCTGCCTTCTTGTCATCGGTGGGTGTCCTCAGGACTTAACGGCTTTTTAATTTTCTGGTGCTTCTGAGAATGAATTCAGCGGAAACCATGGCGGAATTCTGAATCATCCCCCTAGTATAATCTTTCTGGGCAGTAGCAGTGAGTGCCGCTCCCACCAGAGAGCAGCGCATTCCCAAGCGGGGAGGGGTGAACTGGGCTGGAGAGATGGCTCAGTAGCTAAGAGCCCATAATTCTTGAAGAGGACCCAAGTTTAGTGTCTAGCATCCAGCTCACAACTACCTGCAAGTCCACTTCCAGGAGAGCCAAGGCCCTCCGTCTGGCTTCCTTGGCCACCAGCACCCACAAACAAACAACACACACACACACACACACACACACACACACAAACACTTAAAATAAATCTTAGATCAGAGAGATGGCTCAGTAGTTACAAGTGCATAGTGTTCTTGCAGAGGATCTGAGTTCAGTTCCCAGTGCAGATACCAGACAGTTCACGACCCTCTGGAACTCCATCCAGCTCACGAAGATCCAACAACACTCCTTGTGCACATACACAGACAAACATATGAACGCATAAGTAATATTAAATAAGTAAAATAAACTTTAAAAGCAGGGCGGGGGGGGGGGGCGACAACCAGTGCTCTCCAGTATACCATTTGCTAAGCTAGAGAGAATGCTGGGTAAGTTAGCTATGTTACCGGTGTCTTGGCAGGGTATTTCCAACTTCCCAAGGTTTGATTGGGAACGTGGCCTCAATACAAGTCAAGAATCATCTGTGCAGGGTACTGGACCTGCCACTACTAGACCCCGAGAAAGAATGAAAATGGCCCCACTCTCAGGGAGCTCCAATTTAACTGGCAGGCCCCCTATCAATGAGGGCTTCACAAGCAGCACAGAGCACCCCAGAGGGGACCGCATGCAGGGGGTGGGGTCAGAAATAAACACGGCGGCTTAGAGTGGAGCCTACACTAGCAGCAGGCAGAGGCCCGTTTGCCTAGCTCCACTGAAAGGGCTTGTATCTGGAGGCTGGAAAGACAGGGGCCAACCACCTGCTGGCTACAGCAGCCTGAGAGAGAGCAAGAACCAGGACAGAGGATCCTGCTGTTAAAGAAACAGATGGTGCTGAGCTCCAGGGGAAGCTAGGAAGTTTTGCATTAGTGTCTCTGGAACTCCCTAAGCCAAAAATGTGTCATACTCTAACCCTTGAGAGAAAAAGCTGGGGGGTAAAGTGAGTGGAAGGAGGTGAGGACAACAGCAAACTGGGGGGGGGGTCCCCCACTAATCCCTGGGGTGCCTAGCAGGGTGCAATCCTCTTCCCCGACTCTGAGGCTAGAAGGGGTGGGGAAGAAAGGAGAGAGTGGGGGGACCTGCTCCCAAAGGCCTGTTTTCTCAATAGGAGATACTGAAACTTCAAACCAGCCCTGTATATGGTTCCAAACTTCAGAGCTGTGTGGCAGCCAGCACTGGACATAGTGCATCCTTGGGGACCCAGCTGGCTAGCCTACTGGCCTTTACAGGCAGCTACTGTGCCAAGCCCAGTCAGGAGGAGAAGTGAATGGAGTATCTCTAAGGCCTTCTGCTGAGTTGCCAATCCCACCTGGGGGGCTCGAAGTGCCTCACAGGCACACACAGAGATGCCAAGACGTAACTATCCACCAAATTTCATAGCAATGTTTTGTTTTGTTTTGTTTTGGGGGGAAGGAGGGAGTTCAAGATAGGGTTTCCTTGTGTAGCCCTCGCTGTCCTGTAAATCACTCTGGAGACCAAGCTGGCCTCGAACTCACAGAAATCCGGCTACCTCTGCCTTCCGAGTGCTGGGATTAAAGGTGTGCGCCACCACCGCCCAGTTTCATAGTACTATTATTCTTATTAGCCAAGATGTGGAAGTAACCTAAATGTCTGTCTGCACAGAAACAGATAAAATGTGCTAAAACGAAAATGGAATATTATTTGGTCTTAAAAAGGAAATTCTGACACCTGATACTGCTTGAACAACCTGAAGTGAAACAAGCCAATCACAAAAGGGCAAGCATAAGATATGCCCACTTCTATGGGTACCTAGAATAAAAGTGGTCAATTTCACAGAAAATCTGCATGGCTGCCAGAGACTGGGGCTGTGCTGTTTTAAAATGTACAAAGTTTCAGTTTTACAGGGTGAAAAAAAGTCCTGGAAATGATGGTAATCATGGCTGCACAACAATGTAAGTATTTAATGTCACCCAATTGCAAACTTAATGTGGCTAAAACTGGCAAATATACACACATACGCTTACTACAGTACAGGGAGTTCAAGATAGGGTTTCCTTTATTATGTATATAGTTAAACATATAGAAATCTCCATGTGGCATAGAAAAATAGTGTTGTGACCGAAAAGACAGCTCAGTGGCTAAAAGCACTGTCTGCTCTTGCAGTGAACTAGGGTTAGGTTCCCAGCACCTACATGGTGGCTCACAACTGTCCGTAACTCCAGTCCCAAGAGATCTGACCCCTCTTCAGACCTTCTCAGGTATGGTTATACACATGATGCACAGACAGACTTACAGGAAGAAAAACAAAAACAATAACAACAACCTCTCATACACATAAAATAAAAATAAACCAATCTTGCTGGGCATGGTGGTTCACGCCTTTAATTCCAGCATCCATGTTGGACATGGAGGCAGAGGCAAGCGAATTCTGTGAGTCTGAAGCCAATCTGGACTACATATCAAATTCCCCGGACAGCCAGGGTTATATAGAAATCCTGTCTCAAAAAACAAACAAACAAAAACAGACACTGATATTTATATACCAAAATCATTTCAAATGAATATACGGGGACTGGACAGTGGCGGTGCGTGCCTTTGATCCCAGCATTCAGGACCCAGAGACAAGAAGATCTCTGAATTGGAGGGCAGTTTGGTCTACAGAGGGAGTTCCAAGACAACGAAGGCTATACAGCCTCAGGCCCTTCTCTGCCCTCTGCCCTGGCAGACAGGCAGGAGGGAAATGCCTCTCCCACGCTAGGGGAGAAGCAAACTGGAGGCTGGAGGCCGCTCCCCAGGTCCTGACTCCAGGGTGACTCAGGCCTCAGTTTCTCCAGAAGGAAGTGAACCACTCAAGTCTGCCTTTTTTCCCCTCCTAGGAAGACACAAGGGGATGAATGATTCAACCCAGATTCTACTTCACGCCAACTGCACTGGTGATACACACATCCCACATACCACACTCCATGACAGGAAGTCGCAAACGACAGGACACGGTCTTCAATCTCTATCCCCAGTTCCCGATGTCCTACACTCAGCTCCCAACTTAAGTACACTGGGAGAGACATAAGCAAGGTCTGGGCCCACCCCCACTTCACTCTGGTTTGGGGTTCTGGTACCCTGTTTCCTCATCAGTAACTTAAAGAAAGGCGTGGGGCAGAGGAAGTGCTGAGAGCTTCGGGGCTTCTGGAAGAGCTGGGCTGAGAAAGGACAAGAGAAGACAGGATGTGGCCTTGGAACTGGGCAAGCTTGAAGAATACAGACTCATGGCTGGCACCCCTCCAGGGGCACCGGTTCCAACTGGAACACCTGCGTCACCCCTTTCCCCCAGAGCCACGCCAGCCCGTCACACAGTGTTTTATTCCTGAGCTTCCACAGGCTACTGTTGGGGACAGTGGTGAGCAAACTCAGCCTAGGAGATGTGCACAGCCTAGCGAACTTCTCTATGGACCTATACGACCCGCCACCCCATCTCTTGTCCCCAGAGCCTGTGCGTGGGGGCAGGCGGGGTTGGGGGCATGGATGGGTAACAAGGCAACGGGGAGCCACATGGAGCCATTTGGGGAACAAAGGAAATGGACATGGTTTGACTCCCGAGTCTGCCACTAGCTTGCTGTGTAACTTTGGAAGAGCTTGGTCGGTTGTCTGGGCCTCTGTTTTTTTCTACTGGCGGCAGGGACAGACTTTGGGGTCCCCTCTGACAGTCCACAAAGGCATCACAGGAGGAAAGCTTGCTGGAGCCACCCCTCAGTCTGCAGCTTCCGGTGGCCCTGCTTGGACTCAGCAGCGGCTGACCCACCCGGGACCTGCAGACTGCAGACAAGCAGAGCTGACAGGCAGCCAACTCTGGAGAGTGCTGAGGCACGAGGGACGCGGCTTCGGCCTGGCAGAGTCCAGCTGCTGGAGGCTGTCTGAAGGCAAACATCCTGTTTTAACAGCAGAGATGAAATGGTGCAGCCATCTTCTCAAGAGTTGGAACCAGCTGGCTGAGATGGGGCTAGGGGGCACGACGGTGGCTACATGCATTGTCTTTGTGCTGCAAGGCCTGGTGCTGGGAATCCGTAACCCTCCCTCCACCCACCCACCCCCAGCTCTGCCGGATTTTAACCATAAACACAGCCTTTTTTTCTAAAGGAAGGGCTTAACACAAACCAGATGCTTGGGGACTTTTCTCCCCAGCCCCCTCCCTGGCACTAAAATTAAACGCTCAGTATGGCCTCTGCCAAAATTCACTAGAAGGTCCAGCCTTAAAGAGCCAGAGCCTCCGGTTCTCACCCTTGCACACTCTCAATAACATCCCCACCTAAACAAAGGACAAAGCCCCCCCCCCCCCAACGCTGAACATGGTGGTCCCGAGAGTCTGACACCCATGCAGACGGGGACAAACCTGGAAAGGGAGAAGAGACAAACAGGGCAGCCCTGGGCATGGGAAGGCTGTCCTAACCAGCGGGAGCAAGCCTGCACACCGGCTCTGTCCCAAAGGGCTCTATAGACTCCTGGACTTAGCTCCCAGGGTCTAGCAAACAGGGTGAATGAAGGCTATCTTACTCACAGAGCCGGGACAGTCTGAACAGTCTACTTCATGCCAGCTAGGATCCGTTACCCTTTTAAGGTTTCCTGGATGATGGGCTCACTGTACAGGGTCATCTAGTCTCTCCCCAAAACGTCTCCATCTCCCACCTTTGGGCTTGGGAACCACACCCCATGGAGCTCATCCCTAGAGGTCAGAGTTTACTTCAGGCCCCCAGCTCCAGCCAAAGGCAGCAGCAGAAAACTAGCTGAAGAGGCGGCGGTTTCACAGGTAGGAAGTCCCTGACTTGTTATAGAATTTAAATGCTACTTTTTAAATCCCAAGCCTTCAACACAGCCATTTTCAATTCTGCATATTGTCTTTCCTATTTACTCTCGAAACCAGCCCTATTATTATTACCTATTACTCAGCAATCCCTACTTTCAACCGTCCTCTGACATCTGTTCCTGTATAATCATCCTTATTATCTCTTTAAAGACTGCGAAAATATTCCACCACCAAGACAGATCAGGACGGCTAGTCACACGCAGAAACCTGTTCCCCTAGATGCTCTGATCCATACACAGCACACAGGGACTATTCCTAAGCACTCCTTTCTTTCAGCTGGCTGTGGTGCTCAGACCCAGTCTTGGGAAAGGCATGACAGGCCCAATGGGCAAGCACACTTTGACTGACTTTCCTCTTCCAAGTGCCAACACCCTAGTATGCTGCCTCCTGTACCACCTTAGAAAGGGGTATGCCCAGTTAATCTGTTATTACCTTGTCCCCTTATAGTTTCACTTTTAAATATTTTTGTTACATATATATATATGTATATATTTACACACACACACATACATACATATATTGGTGGGGGAAATGCATGCCCTGGTGTATAGCTGGAGGTCAGAGGACAGCTTTCTAGTGTGGGTTTTCCCCTTCCATCAGGTGGGTCCCAGGAATTGAACTCAGGCTCTTAGGCTTGGCAGCAAGCAAGTGCCTTTACCCAGTGAGCTATTCTGACAATCCAGTTTCTCCCTTTTAAAACTGATTCTTAGTTAGGCTGTCTTAAGATTTTGCCTCCTCTAGACTACTAAATGAAGGGCTCTAAGGTCACATAATCGGAGCCCCAAGCCCCAGTCCCTTTCCAGTATCCCAGTCCATAATGACGCCTGCCTGGTACCCCAGCCCTCAGCCACCCTTTTCAGATCTCTAAGTTCTATGCTGTGGTCCTCATCTCTCCTGGGAAGGTCCCTGGTCACAGCGGCAGACAAGGGGGGTTCTTCTCACAACTCCCCAGCACACACCCTAGTCCCTCACAGTGCAGCATCGGGGGGTACCCTGGTAGACTGTATCCTACAAGCCTCCTGGGCTTCCCTCACCAGGGTTTTTCTACAGAGGCAGTTCGAGTCTGTGCCAGAAAACACAGCTGCCGGCTGACCCGCCAGGTGGAATGGCCCAGTCTCAGGACAATGAGGAAGCTGGAAGTTCAGTGCTAAGCCAACCCCCTGCTGTCACACCACCAAATAAAAAGTCAGCACCAAGGCCAGACTTAATGGGACTATAGGGGCATAAGTCACTAAGATGGTTTAGGGACCCAAGCAAGGTGGGATGTAGCACCAAAAAGCCCTCACTCCACAGGAAGCCAAACAGACCTGGGCAGTGAAGGATGTTGTGGGATATTTGTACACTGTGTGAAGATGTGTTTGTGTGATTGGTGCAATAAAAAAACTGAATGGCCAATAGCTAAGCAGGAGGTATAGGCAGGATTTCTAGGGACAGAGAGAACTCTGGGAAGAAGGCAGAGTCACCAACCAGATGCTAAGGAAGTGGCATGGGAAACAGGGAGAGATGAGGTGATGAGCCATGCAACAGAACGAAGATGAAAAGAAATGGGTGAATTCAAGTTATAAGAGCCAGCGGGACAAGCCTAAGCTAAGGCTGAGCTTTCATAATTAATAAAAAGTCTCTGTCGTTATTTGGGAGCTGGTGGTGCAGAGGAGGACTTGCTACAGAGGGACATAGCTGAGTGGCAAGGGAGGAACAGCACACCCTGGGAAAGTGTGGGTTTTCTGTGTGCCAGGTAAACAGGCCCAAGAATCCCCAGGATGAATGGAATCCAAATAGAGATATAGAGAGAGTAGGTGGAGTCAGAGAGACACCAGGTAACTGAAGAAGGAGAAGGGTGCTGGAACCTTACAGGTTGGCCACAGCCTCATGGTGATATACAGATTAATAGAAATGGGTTAATTTAAGATGTAAGAGAGCTAGCTAGGAATACGCCTAAGCTATTGGCCAAGCAGTGTTGTAATTAGTATAGTTTCTGTGTGATTATTCGGGTCTGAGCAGCCAGGAAACGGAATTCTCTGTTTACAGAATCCATCAGGGCAAGCGCCACTGGAGTCGCCGCAATAGTGTTTTAAAGCACCCTTGCAGACTGTCTACCGGTCCGCCAGCTCCAGACCCAACATAACTGACCATACAGAGGGTGACAATATTTCCTCTCCTTTCTTTCACTCTTAGTAACAGGAGGTGGGGCTTAGGGTCCAGGGGGAAGACATCATTCCCATTTGGGGGCAGCTAGAATTCAGGTTCCCAGTCACTAGGAGAAGACGCTCTACCAGAAAGGACATCCTGGCAGCAAAGGAAGTGAAGAATGAAGGCGCTGGGTGTGCTGAGTTGAACTGCTCCCACAGCCACACGACAGCAGCAATACTGCTCTGCCAAATTCTGTAGCTTCATCCAAAAAAAAAAAAAAAGTACGTAGGATAATTGTTAGAAACACGCAGCTGGGCTCTGACGAGGGCATGCGGTTCCCAGGCCTGGACGGTACCCAGGAAGGCCACAGATCATCCTTTAAGGAACAGAGTCCCGAAATGAAATTCCCCTCGTGGGTGACAGAGGGTGGCTACCACATGAGCAGCGGCACACCTACAGAAAAGCCCAGGTCACTGAGAATGGTGATTGTGTAGGTAGGGGTAAGACGGGGTGGGTTGGGGCTTCATTACACTACAGAGGAACTTCTTCATCGGCCACCTCTAAAGCCACTGTCTCCTCAAGAGGCCAGCTGTACCTCACGATGACCGTGATCATCAGTGGACCCTCTGTTGTGCTGTGCGTGCTGGGCACCCTGTGCAGAGAAGGCACAGGGCCTACCAAACAAAACAGAACAAATCAGTTCCCACTGGCCCACACGGCCACAGCCTATAGACAGGACAAGGCTCCAATGGCAATGACTTTACACAGATGCTACCAACGGTGATGGAGACAATGCAGAGGCATCATTGTCATCACTAGTCATCACTAGTCCCAAGAAACAGCCCCTTGGGCACGAGTCTCTCAGGTGCAGCCCATGATTCTGATCATCCACTGCCACTAGAGGCTGGAAATAAGTTCCAGGATGTGTATCCCATGGCTTGCATAGGATACAGGCCATCAAGTATCCTCTACATCCATCTCTGAGAAAGCTGACATGTGGTACAGGGGTATGGACAATGGTAAGATACCATCATCCGTGTATTTCCCTCTTCTTCCTTCAAGGGACAGTCCTGGCTCTGAACCCATCCTACTCCGTGCAACAGCCAGAGTTGCAGACGACAGGGACCTTTTAGGCACTGAACAGGCCTTAGCCACTCAGGTGAGTCACTGTGTGTAAGATACCAAGTCCCAGCATGGCCACCCATGTGGGTATTTGATACCATCTAAGTAGATTTTATAATTTACTTTTATTATTTTTTTTAAATTTCTTGTATATTTTCTTGTGTCTGTGTACGGCCATCTGAGTGCTTCCATGGAGGCCAAAGGAGAGTATGAGATTCCCTGCAGCTGGAGTTACAGGCAACAGTGAGCCCCCCAGTGTGAGTGCTGGGAACCAAACCCAGGTCCTGTATAAGAGCTCTATGTGCTCTTAACTCCTGAGCCACCTCTCCTGTCCCATGTTCTGTCCATTCTTAGCGCAAATCAAGACAAGGCCTCATTCCCTACTTGAGAACAAACGATTCCTCCAGTAGCCGTTTCTTTCTTGTCCCAGAGTCTGGGGAATTCAGAAGATAATAGCTTGGGTAACAGCAGACTGAACAGAAGTAATGTTCTGGGTTTGGGAGATCAAGAGCTCAGCCAGCATCCAGCCAGCCCAGAAGAGGTTCCCAGCCCAGGAGCTTCCTCTTGATGGGGGGGGGGGGGGGAATAGAGGGTAGTGCGCAACCTGAGTCATGGTACTTTAGCTCAGAGAAGTGAGGCGAGGAAGAAGGCAGGCTCAGGTTCCTTCCCACTTCCCCTCAGTTTTACTAACCCTCCTGCCTGTTCAGACAAGCCCCCAAGACAAGCAGGAACTTCTGTGGCCAGATCCCATGCTTGAACGCTTCTCCCACCAAAGCTCATCAGCCCCTTGCCCAACCTCAAAGTGTGGAGGTCTCACCCTGCTGCGCCTGTTACTGAAGAAGTTACCAAGGCGTAACGGGCAGTGGCAACTTTTTTTTTTATTTTTTGGTTTTTCGAGACAGGGTTTCTCTGTGGCTTTGGAGCCTGTCCTGGAACTAGCTCTTGTAGACCAGGCTGGCCTCAAACTCACAGAGATCTGCCTGCCTCTGCCTCCCGAGTGCTGGGATTAAAGGCGTGCGCCACCACCACCCTGCTTTGGGCAGTGGCAACTTAATCTCTCAGCACTGAGAGTTTCCTAAGCCATATTCCACGTAGCAGCAAACAACTGCCCTGGCCTTCAGAACCTTCCAGTGTAAGCCGGAAGTCCGTGGATGACACACTTTGGGATGGGGGAGCTCCCCATTGCACACCAGAAATGGGGTTGTCCCAAGTTCACGAGGCACCAAGTTTAATGCAGTAGGTAGTGTGCCCACCCCTCCCCCCAGGTCCTTGGGATGGAAGAACGATGATAATCCTTGTTTTCTTTTTTTTTTTATTTTTTTTATTTTTTTTTTTTTTTATTTTTTTTTTTTTTGGTTTTTCGAGACAGGGTTTCTCTGTGGCTTTGGAGCCTGTCCTGGAACTAGCTCTGTAGACCAGGCTGGTCTCGGAACTCACGGAGATCCGCCTGCCTCTGCCTCCCGAGTGCTGGGATTAAAGGCGTGCGCCACCACCGCCCGGCAATCCTTGTTTTCTTGTCGCCAGACTGTGCCGGCCAATTTAGACGGTCAATCTGACATACCTGGGAAGAGGGAAGTTCAATTGAGGAACTGCTTTCATCAGACTGGTCTGTGGTAATGTCTGTGGGGGATTTCTTGGTTACTAATGGATGTGGGAAGGCCCAGCCCATTGAGGGTGATACGATCCCCTGGGAAGGTGGATCTGGACCGTGAAAAGAAATGAAGCCTGGACGGATGTGAACCTGCAAGTGAGCCAGTAAACAGTGTTCCTCCATGGTCTCTGTTTCATTTCCTGCCTCCACGTTCCTACCAGTACTCAAGAGGCTGAGACAGGAGGATTGAAATTCAAGGCCGGTATTAAGTACATGAGACTCACACAGACAGACACACACACGAATCATCGCCTTCCATCAAGTTACATAGTTCTGAGAATGCCAAGAAAGGAATAGTCATTATCTACAATAACCAAAAGCTGGGGGAAAAAATACGCCATCGTGGTGACATTATTGGACAGCATTTGCCAGCTGAGACCTGAGACAGCAGGCAAAGGTGGCATGTCCAGGCCCAACCGACCATATGGTCTCTTCCCTGAAACTCCTCTGCCCTGGTGTGTGAAGAGGCCAAGCAGCACCGGTGAGCACAAGCAGATGCAAAATGGCCTGCAAGAGACACCGCTGGCCTCCTCCCAGAAGGCTGCAAAGGTGCAGTGGATACATTCTCGTGCTCATAACAAAACAGACGCTCTGGTGCCCAGCATGCAAAGCAAACATTTCTTCTCTTAGTAAAGGCTTTAGAAAACCTGGGGACTCCTACACAGACTGTCCCCAAGTGAGTCTCCAGGAAAGGCTGTGGAGCACCTCCACAGACCCGTGTTCTCAAGGTGAGGCCTCAAGAAACAGCATCGCTGGATTTCATGACCTCCACTTCCCACAGCTACGCCTTCACTCAAGTGCAGTTTAACACCATGCCTTGGCTTCTACTGTGAGTTCATTCGAAAACCAAGAATACAGAAGAGGTTTCTGTGTGTTCCATGAACTCCTGACCGCACGTCCAGTGCACCTCTCGCCTAGCAGCAGCTCATGCCCTCTGCGGCTAGTGTTCGTAAACAAATGAGCCGGTAGACTTCCTCATACTCGGGAATAAACAGTTTAATCCAGTTTCCCCTCCTGTTTTGGAGCCTAGAAGGCTCAGAACAAAAGCCAGTGCTGACTTACAGAATCAACCACTTTTAGTATTTGGCTGAGCAAAATAAGCTACACAGAAGGGCAGTGCCTGCTTGGTCACATATAAGAGGGTCTAAAGGGGACTCAGAAACAACAGTAAAGACCGGGGCAAGACTGTGAGTTCTAAACCAGTGTGGGTTACAAAGACCATGGCCTAATGAAAAAGACACACGAGAGGGGGTGGGGGGGAGGAAGGGAGGGAGAGGGGAAGGGAGGGAGAGCGAGCGCTTGCACATCAGATAGAGACAAATACACAAAATTTTTTAAATTTTGGGGAGCTAAGCATGATAAAGCACGCCTTTAATCTCAGCGCTTGAGAGGAAGAGGCAGGTGGATCTCTGTCAGTCTGAGGTAAGCCAGGGTTATACAGTGAGACCCTATCTCAAAATAAAACAAAACAAAATAAAATTTCATTTTGGGCTGTTGAGATGGCTCAGCAGGCAAAGGTGTTTGTGGCATTTTAAGAGCTCAATCCCCGGAAGCAGCAAACAGGAGAGAACCAAGTCCACAAGGCTGTTCTCAGACCTCCACATGTGGTATGCGGCATTCACGACCCGCACCCGCATTATTTATTTATGTTATTATCTCCCCTCAGCTTTCTTTCTTGAGATACAATTGACAAGTAAAAACTATGTTTGTGAGCTGGGCGGTGTTGGCGCACGACTTTAAACCCAGCACTTGGGAGGCAGAGGCAGGAGGATCTCTGAATCCCAGGCCAGCCTGGTCTACAGAGTGAATTCCAGGACAGCTAGAGCTACACAGAGAAACCCTGAAAAAAATTAAAAATAAATTATGTTTGTGTGTTTTGGTTTGTTTTTGCTGTAATTTACTTATTTATGTGTATGCTTGTGGGGGGGTGCACACAGAACCCACACACAGCCATGTGCAAGGGCCAGAGGGCATCAGGTGCCCTGCTCTGTCGCTCTGCCTTATTCTCTTTTAAACAGTTCCTCACTGAGCCTGCAGCTAGGCTGGAAGCCACTGAGCCCCTAGGATCTTCCACGGGTTTATAGTGCTGGTGATACAGGCATGCATGTGACCATGCCCAGCTTTTTATGTGGGCTCTGGGGATTTGAACGCGGATCCTCCCGATTGTACAGCAAGCACCCTTACCCACTGAGCCATCTCTCCAACCTTCTTCCCCTTTGGAGATTTAAAAACAACTCTTTTAGATTTATTTATTTATGCATATGAGTGTTTTGCCTACATATATGTATATGCAACATGTGTATACCCGGTGCCCAAGGAGGTCAGAAAATGCTATCAGATCCTTTGGAACTAGAATTCCATCCAGATGGTTGTAAGCCACCGTGTAGGTTCTGGGAATTAAACTTAGGCCTTCTTCACCAGGGAGCCATAGCTGCAAGCCCACTGTGGATTTTGTTAAACACCATCCTATTTGTCTTGTTTGCATGTTTTTATGCATGTGTGTGGATACACACGTGTCACGGCATGCATTTAGAGGTTAGAGGACAATGTATGGGAATGAGTTCTCTCCTTCCATCTTCTGAGTCCCGGGAACTGAGCTCAGGTCTCCAGGCTTCATAGCAGATACGGTCTTAACCCACTGAGTCATCACTACCTAACCCCCTACCCTTTTCAAAAGCTTTGAGACAGAGTTCATTTTGTAGCCCAGATTGGTCTGGAACTCATCTCTTGCCTCGAGCTTTTAGTGTTCTGAAACCACAAGTAAACGAATCTCTTAATTTTTTTTTCATGAGTACATGCAATGTAGGGGGCACACGTGCGTAGACGTGCAGGCGCCCACAGAGGCCAGTACTGTGAGGTTCCCCCTGGAGCTGGGACTACAGATGGTTGGAAGCTGCCTCTGGTGGGTACCGGAAATAAAACTCGGATCTTCGCAAAAAGCAGCAGCACGTGACTGTAACTGCTGAGCCATCCCATCGTCTCCTAAACCAACTTCTTCTAGCACTGATTTCTCAATGGCCTCACCCCTGCCCTACCAACACCCCGGGTTCTCTGACTCTAAGGCCTTGTTGCTATGCAGAAGCTGGTTCATATGCCTCCCCCAAATGCTTCGGGGGGGGGGGGGTGAGGCAGGCAGTACACGGCTATAAAAACAACCTCTAGCCTTGGTTCTCACCCTCTCTGGGGAAGAAACAGAGGTTGCAAAGATCTGTAAGGAAAATAAGTTTCTGGTAAAGTGCCAAATCGGAAAATACAAAAGCCAAGCTAAATTTCATATACACCATGATTACTGCTATCCAAATAAAATGGGGAAGATTAAGTCACCATAGGCTTTCTGGAAACATAAGCCGTTTTGTTTAGGCGAAAGGGCTAGACGGTCCTTTTCCTGCTGAAGTCATTTATCTTCTCAAATGGGGGGAGGGGGCGAGCGGGCGAAGCCACTGAATCAAGAGCCAGGAAAGCACAGCTTGCTCGTGTCATCTCACAGGCTGACATGCAAGGGGAGGGACAGTCACCCCTCCCCCCGCTATGGCAATAGTACAAGTGTCTGGTTCCCTCAAACCATGATCTTTCAAGAGTCTCACAGTCCATCTCCGGCCAATGATTGACAGGTTCTCATCACATCCTCATGACTGGGCACATAGCAAATGGCTATCCATGAAGGAGTCATGGCTCCGGACTCTGGGTACCTAAAACTTTGTCAGCAAACCTTAGCTTCCTCCTATCAGTTCAGTCCTTCCTACCCCCACTGGGACAGGTAGTGATGCTCCCCTCATTAACCCCTCAAAACTACCCACTTCCTGACAACAGATCTTCACACAGGGCTAGAGAGTTGGCTCAGTGGGTAAGAGCACTTGTCGTTCTTGCAAAGGACCCAGGTTCAAATCTCAGCACCCACATGGAATCTCACCACCTCTTCAAGCACCAGACCTCACATAACATCCACTTCTTGAAAAGTTGACACCTTTCATCCCAGCTCTCTGTGAGTTCGAGGCCAGCCTGGTCTACAGAGCTAGCTAGCTCCGGGACAGCCTGTTCCGTTACACAGAGAAACCCAGTCTCGAAATACAAAAACAAACAAAAAAAAGATGAGCCCTGTACCACTGCCTCCACTTTCTGCAGTTGTCCAAGCCCTGACTGTGAACCACGGACCCACCACAGCAGTGCCTGGTACCCAATCCACTTCAGCCAAGGGACTAGCAGAGGACGTCCCCTATGCAGAGACCCAAGGTTTGGCCGAGGCGACAGGAGACATCCTAGACTCTGAATTTTAGTATTGCCAGAATGAAGGGTTAGTAGCTACTTTGACTCTCTGATGACAAAAGTGTACATCCCAGGCAGGGAATGGGGGGCAGGGAGGAGGGAGGGGGCTGAAGAGCAGGTAGAGGCAGGAGTCTGCAGGTCAAGCTCCAGTCTGGCCTTAAAGAGACAGGGGGGCAGGCAGGCCTGACTCATCATCACCTTATAGGTAGGATGAGCTCACTCCCTTCTAGGGCACCCTTGCACACGGCAGAGCGTTCCCATGGCAACGGGCCAGCACCTCCTCCACAGCCTTCCTTGGAGTGCCTAAGCCCACGGTCACCCTCTCCAGCCTAAATTCTTAGAACAAAAAGTAAGGAGCATTGAGTACGCAGAGCTCTCTCCCTGGCCGTGGCCCACAGAGCTCTCTCCTTGCCCATGTCCCACAGAGCTCTCTCTCCCTGCCCATGGCCCACAGAGCTCTCTCTCCCTGCCCGTGGCCCGCAGAGCTCTCCCCCTGCCCGTGGCCTGCCCCGGCTTCAGTACAGAGTCCATCTAAGGACAGCTAGAGCACTGTTAGAAACCAGATTCAGCCCCCACAGAGACCTGCTTCTGCCTATGCCCACCCCTACGTGGCCCCCTCATTTAACTGACAGCCTGTGGCCTTCTCAAACCAGCTCAGCTTCCACCAAATATCCCTGTAATGTGGTCTCCACCCTGCCCCGTACATGAGATTAGAGCCATCTATGGCCCTCTCAACATGTAAGAGTACAAGTTGAACAGCCATGGACTTGGAAGGTCTCAGAATGCACATGGCGACTGCTACTTCCCTGACGATGGCCTTATCCCTTTACTGACTCAGGCAGGACCTGGGCTACCCAATTCCCCCATCCCCAGCATACACACACAGCCTCTCGGTCCCCGAAGCTTAATGCTCCCTTTTCCCTGCCCTTGGTCACACTTTACCAGGCCCAACCCCACACAGCCTCTACCACTCCGGCACAGCTGCCTGACCCACTTCCCTCTTCCTTCTCCTCCTTTCTTCTTTTTTTCTTGGGCTGGGGAGGACTGACTGATATTCTGTAGCCCAGGCTATTCCAAAACTTTATATATAATCAAGGCTGGACTCAAACATGCAGTGAGCCTCCTGCCTTAGCCTCCCAGTCCTGGGATAATAGGTGTACAGCATCATGATCAGCTTTGCTTTGCTTTTTGTTTTCTTTTCCATACTACAAAGACTTACTATGCAGCCCAGGCTGGCCCCAAGTTGGTTCTTCTTGCTTCAACCTCCCTAATATTGGGATTATATAGTACATGTGTCCAACATACTCTGAAATTTTATAGATTTACTTTGTTCCTAATGTTGGGAACCCAGAGCCTCAAGCACGGTCAGTAAATGCTCTCAGACGAAGCTGTACCACCTGGAGTCCTCTAGGTTGGATTTGACTCCAAGTATTGGAGTTTAGCTCTGCATCACCTTTCTATGCCCTGCGTGTAGAGCAGAGTCTGCCTCTGGGCTCCACTGCCCATGACTCCTCAGAACATGTGACTCACATTTCTCGTCTCAATGGCAGAGATCACACATCTGTCTGCTACCTGGATGGAACTACAGGCTCCCTGTGTCCTTGTGTGTATCTGCAAGATGCTAACAGAGCAGAAAATTCCTGCTTCTTAGTAATAATTCTGTAAGCAGTATAGGTTGCAGATGTATACTTTATATTGTTCTTTTTTGTTTGTTTGTTTGTTTTGATTTTTCAAGATAGGGTTTCTCTGTGTAGCCTTGGCTTTCCTGGAGCTTGCTCTGTAACCAGACTGGCCTTGAACTCAGAGAGATCCGCCTGCCTCTGCCTTCAGAGTGCTGGGATTAAAGATGTGTGCCACTAGCAACCGCTTTATATTGTTCAACCATGACAGGATCACCCAAGTCAGATCTCAAAATGTATCCCCGTCATGAACTGACATCTGTTAAATGCAGGTGTCAAGCACATGAAATCTTTTTCAGTGATCATCTATACTTTATCATGTTTGGAATATCATTTTAAAAATGAGAATAAAAAGGTGGGCTGAGGAGATAGCTCAACAGGTAAGGAAGAATGTCTGCTACCAATCCTGAAGACCAGAGTTCAATCCCCAGGACCTACAGTAAAAGACAAGAAGAAACTCCTGCAAGTTGTCCTCTGACCACACATGCAGACTTTGTGTCTGATGTCACAAATAAAGAAACAATGTTAATTAAAAAAAAAAAAAAGAATCCACAGCAAATGTGGGTGGAGCAGAAGAACTAGGTACGGCTGGCTGGAATGCTTGCACTCCCAATATATGTGTGAGATTCTCATGTTCCTTCTAACCACCTTTCAGACACTGCCATGACACCCAGCCAGTGATGTACGCTGTTAGTTCAAACCCTCAGGTAACTGCCTATACGAGGCAAAGTGATGCTCATTTGTACTATGACAGCCTCTCTGTCCCTCAGTCTTTCTTCTTCAGCCACTCCCAGCAGGTCACCCGAGCTCGCTGATCTCTGTGCACTCCAGTCAGGACAGTGAACCATTTCAGACATGTTCTGATGCTAATTCTCATCCCTCCTTCTGTGCCTACATGTAAATTTCCTGTACGTTTTAATGACAATCCATGCGTGTAACACACAGACATCGTGGATAAAGGCAGGGGTGGGAATCAGCCCCCTGGGAGATGACCCCTTCTTTAAACTCTAAATTTCTTCCTATCTTCGCTCGATGCAGGAATGAACTAGCTGGTAGCATGTGTGACAGGATGCCATGCTGCTGTCCCAAAAGTAATGAAAAGAGAAAGAGAGGCTTTCAGCAAAGGGGGAGCAGAGAGGGCACCTGCTGAACTCCCACCTACCTCACCTATATGTTACAGGGGGCTGCTTGTTCGCCCGGGCTGCCTGGAACCGAAGTAATTACACAGAAACTGTATTAATTAAATCACTGCTTGCCCATTAGCTCTAGCTTCTTACATATTAATTTGGATATTTTGGATAACTCTTACATATTAATTTAACCCATTTCTATTAACCTGTGTATTGCCACGTGGCCATGACTTACTGGCTAAAGTTCCATCTGGCTCTGGCAGGGTTACATGGCTTCTCTCTAACTCCTCCTCCTTTCTCCCAGCATTCTGTTTAGTTTTCCCCACCTAGCTCTGTCCCCCTATAGCTCTGCTATAGGCTCAAAGCAGTTCCTTTATTAACCAGTGGTATTCACAGCACACAGAGGGGAATCCCACATCACCTATACCTGAATTCATCCCCCACCCCAAAGAGTGATGACAGGAAGCCAGGGGAGGAATTCTGAGGAGCCTTATATCCCCAGTGTGTACCATGGCAGGATTCCTTCCAACTGAGAGGCCACTTTTCTTCAAGGCTTCAAACCCTCTGTTCTATCATTACAGCTTTTCTGAGCATTCACTAGATACCAGGTGTCATGCCAGCTTTGGGGATACAAACAAAGACTACCACACAGAGGCCTCTGTAAAAGAACCATGGTCTTAGCCAGCGGGGTGGCTCACACCTGTGATCCCTGCTGCCGAGCAGAATGCTGTAAGTTTAAAGTCTGATGTACACAACAAGTTACCAACCAGTCTGGGCTATAGGATGAGGCCCGCTCTCAAAAAGAAGGAAGAATCAAGGCCCTTAGATTCCAATCCTAGCTCTGTCATTTACTATACCTTTCTGGACCTCAGTTTCCCCCAGCTGTAAAATGGAGGAAGCAAGACCTTGGCATTGGTTCCTATGTGGAGAGGAGTTGCCGGGGTGTTTTTTCTGCAAAGAGAAAAGAGCACAGCCCCAGCCTCACACCATGAGAAGGGTTTGCACCCACACCACCCAGCATGACGATTAAAATTACCATTCTTGCCAGGGATCACATGGCAATAAGGCTATCTCGAGCCCTGCCTGCCTACACTGTCAGGAGGCTTTTGTCATTGTGTAAACATGACGGTGCAGGCACACAAAGCTAAGCAATACACACTAGGCTAAGTGGTCCTGCATACCTACACTGGTTGCTGTAGCCTACTGTTTCCAGGTGGATACTTATAGAACGCATCACTGTACTGACTGGGAGGCAAGGGTAACCCAATAGCAATCTAGAGGTGCACTAGGAACCCTAAGCAAGGGCTGACAGTGTGGCTCAGTTGGCAGTGTACTTGCCTGGCATGCACAAAGCCTCGGGTTTGATCCCAGCACAGCTTAAACTAGGTGATGCCCCATTCCAGCACTTGACAGGGGCTAGAGAATCAAAAGTCCAAAGTCATCTTTAGCTACATAGTGCACTTGAGACCAGTGTGGGCTACAGAGGAGGAAGAGAAAGAGAGGGGGAAGCTGGGAAGAAAAGGGGGAGGTGGAGGCGGCGGTGGCAACAAGATTGCCATCATCATCGTCATCATCACTGTCATTGTCATCAGCAAGAATTTGTCAACTTTATCATAATCTTATGAGCATGATACATGCAATCCACCAGGTTCCCAGAGACTCTGTCAACAGATAATAGTGGTAATAGTGGGTACCTAAAACTTGTCTTAAAAAGAAGGAAGCAGAGAGATGAGGCCATTGGAGGGACAGCCTCAGATTGGCTTCTGGTTATCTTTATGGCTTGTATTCATTCGCCTGCCTGGGTTTTCTGCATTGAACAGCCCAGCCCTGAGCCACACCACAACAGAGGGAGAAGTTGCTGGAAGCCCAGTGACTGCTTCTCATCCAGACTCTCACAGGCCCAGGATGCTGTGGGCCAGGCTGGAGAGTGTGTTGGGGTATCTAGGGATTGAGGTTTTGGTTTCTGCACCACCTACCACTTTCTGTTCACTTTGGTGCTGGGTGGCTGAGGCTTTATAGTCTTACAGACCCAGCTACAGACCCAGCGTGGCTGTCAGTCTGCTCTAACAGCCTCAGGGAGTTCTCAGAGTTTCGATTTTGGCACCTGTCCAAAGTGTCCCCCACTTTGTTATGGGGATAATTCAAGACGGCATATAGGAAGATGTCAGCAGGGGCTCTGCAACAGAGCAGCAACATGACCACAGCAGCTTCAGAGAGTGGAGGCCTGGAACCCCGGGATTTATCCAACCGACACACCAGGAGGGGCTTCTCTCAGGGCAGCCCACAGTGGCAGAGCCTGCACCAAGTTCCGAGGAGCTAGAAGGGCTGCCTTGACAGAATATACTGGTCAAGAAACAAGCTCCTGGGACCTGGGGAAGTAGAGATGCAGCTCCATCTCCAAGGGGCTTCCCTCCCTGTCCCGGCAGCAGATGCTCATTCCCAGCAGGAAGAAGACAGCCAGGGCAGCAGGCAGTTCCGTGAGCTCTGAGCAAGGCCATCTTGGGAGCCACGTTCAGCTCTCACATAGAGTTGTCTAAGTCGGGGCAAGCAACTTCATCAAAGCCTAGGATGTTTCTGCTAAGAGGGAATTAAATACCGGAGTACCGTTTCTCTAGGAGGAGGTTACGATAAATCACTGGCAGCGCAGGGACTGGACTCAGTACAGCACTGAGCATGTGGCACTGAGTGTGAGCTGTGGTTACCAGGACTGCCACCACCACGGCCACCTCCATGCTGCTGAGTCCCTGCTCACGTGCAAACTCAGGGGCCAGGCCAGGACGACTGGAGTAGAGAAGCTTACCTGCCCATCACTCCCTCCAGCTTGCAGAATGTACTTGAAATTGGCCACCCCCATAATGGCCAGATGCCCGGTAGTTTTATCTGCCTCAAGAGTACACTGTGTCGGAGCTGGGTGTGACCACTCTCAGGTTCCTGAGCCCACTTGCAGGGATAGGAGAAGATGGTTCCCATGTACTCTAAGTCCTTAACAAAGCCAAGGGATGAAATCGTGGCCGAGTGCCCCTGGCCAAATCAGACTACCACTATGGACTTCAGTTTCTTCATCCACAGAACTTTCAAGAACCCCTGACTTTGCCTTCTCCAATTTGCTTTCCTCAAACTGCTGCAGGGGAAAGAAAGGTGAGGAGAGCGAACCAGTAATGACACACACAGGTCTTAGATTCACACAAAAAGCCTTATTCTAGAGTCTGGCCAGGTTCTCAGACCCACTGAGCCCACAGGGCAGGTAGCTGCCCTCACACAGGCAATGACAGTCAAGGTAACATGCAGCGAGGGGGGGGGGCGTATTATGATAGCCTCCCTAGCAAAGGGCAGAGATAGTCCCCATCCTTCCTAGACCATGCCTGCCTGGAGCACCCAGGCTAAGGGACAAAGCTAAGGACCATTGCTAACTCCAAATAAGGCCTCACTTTGAAATCCTGGGGCAACCGGCTTCCCACTCAAGGCCACACCCTAGCCAGGCATTTGCACAGTCAAAGAAGGCCAGGCATAGTGTCCAGGAGCACTGACCGCTGGATCTGCCTAGAAGGGAAAGACATTCAAGGGACTCCAGGTGGGGAGAAACACCTGAAATCTGATACAGAAAGTTGTGCAGGTAAGATTGCAAAATGGTTAGCAGCAGAGACAGGCTGAGAAGTCCCGAGGCCGACTCCAAGGTCAAACGAAGAAGTATTTGAGTCTGCTGAGTGTCCCTTCAGGAGGAACCCTCGGGGCTGGGAGATGGCTCCCTGGTTGGGAGTGCTTTCTTCTCTTCAGACCTCAGTTCAGTTCTCAGCACCAATGGCAGGCGGCTCAGAACCACCTGAAACTCAGTCCCAGAGGATCTGATGCCCTCTTCTGCTACAACTGTACATGTACTCACACAGACACATGAATAAAAGCAAACCTAAAAACAAAACAAAAAAACAACGCAACGGCATACACCTTTAATTCCAGCCCTTGAGAGGCAGAGGCAAGAGGCGGGTGGATCTCTCTGAATTTGAGGTCTGCCTGATCACATGGAGAGTTCTAGGCAGACAGAGTTACACAGTGAGACCCTGTCTCAACAACAAACAAACAAACAGAAAAAACAGAAGGCAGAAACAGAACCCTGGCACTGCCCAGGCCTTGGAGATGACTGAGATCCAGATGACTGGACCATGTGGTGATCCAGTCAAGGCCCCGAGAACCAGCCTCCAGCACTGAGTCCTGACCACCATTCAGGGACGTAGGCTCCTGGGTTATGAGCAGATATGACTGCTCCAGCACAACAAAAGTCACACACAGCACCAACTAAAATCCCAGGGCATCTGGAGGCATTGGCACTCCTGTGCTCAGGGAATGGGACAGGACTCTGCCAAGCAGCTCTCGGAGCTAATAGTTCAAAAGAGATGGGGTCCCAAACGCTACTCTCCAAAGCCCCAACAGGGAGAAGGTGGCAAGAGAATCAAGACCTTAGTGGACACCATGTCCTGGCCAGCTGGAGGCTCCATGGTAAGGTTGCTAAAGACAGCAGGCTAAGCTCTACCCCTCGGGGAAAACACACATTACACTGGCCAGGGGAGGAGAAGAAAAACCAAGACCTTACACTGACTTCCTGCGGGGCCCTCAGGTTCACACAAGAGGATCAGAA
The DNA here is from genome assembly GCF_014885135.2 of Alexandromys fortis. Lineage (NCBI taxonomy): Eukaryota > Metazoa > Chordata > Mammalia > Rodentia > Cricetidae > Alexandromys > Alexandromys fortis. The sequence goes on along the minus strand of NW_026067982.1, from coordinate 1,248,804 downwards.
ACTCCCTAAGATTTTCTGAAGCAGGGATCCCAGCCAAATGCAATCATTTCAGCCTCCAGGGAGAAAGAGCAGGGTACTGGGGGAGGAGCCGGCGTGGTTAGTTCCTCAGGAGACAAACACAGCTGGACTATCCCCAAGGGAGCTGGGAGGTGGTAGGGTGCTGTTGATGACCTCCCAGCTGCAGCGGTGACTGGAGGCATCGCAGGGTCTGAGCTCATCCAAGGCTCTGACCAGTCCAATGATGAGGATGGCTCCCAGGTCCAGCTGAATCTGGGGAGCAAACCAGACCTCTGTCCTGAACCCAGAAACCAACCTCAAAGCTGGAGTGGCATTGGTGACTCAGACCATGACACCCAAGGGTTTTCTGCAAGACGGTGACCACCGAGAGGCAGTCAGTGAGTTAGGGAAGCGATACTACACACAAGCTTTTGTGCGCCTTGTCTTCAGGAGACTGGGCACCACCTGGCACGAAGGCTTCTGAGGACTCACACTTGCGATAGGTGCCTTCTACTGTCCAAGGCACATCAGGTCACTGATCCTCCAAACGTCCTCAAAGCCAAGGGTTTCACAGTGACTCTCTGAGACAGAATAGCAAGGCTGCCAACAGCCTGCCAACACATCTGTTTCTTCCAGGTTTCTCGCCAGCCCATCCTGGAGCCCAAGTGTCAACTGGGCAAGGCAACAGCTAAGTGGCTGACAGGAGAGAAAAAGGGGGAGCAAAGAAACCAGGCAGGGACAGGGGTGACATGCCTGTCACCCTGCTAGCTGTCCTCAGGCCTGGAAATGGGACTCACCAAGAGGGGCTGATCATGACTTTTCACCTGTGCTATCTTCCAGAACTCTTGCATTCACCTACAATTCGCTTCAACAGGAGAGCCTGCCTCCCAGAATACAAACAATTAGCTTCCAAAGACTGCAAGTCACTGGGGTGAGGCATAAACTATGAATTCATTTTTAAGTTTGTAGTTTATCAAGAGCTGTAATATGGGGCTGGAGAGATGGCACAGTGGTTAAGAGCACAGGCTGCTCTTCAGGAGGTCTTGAGTTCAATTCCCAGCACCCATGTGGTGGCTCACAGCCATCTGTAATGTGATCTGATGCCCTTTTCTGGTGTGCATGAGGACAAAGCACTCATGTACATAAAATGCATTTAAAAAGTACTGTAAAAAATGCAGCCAGGGATGTAGCCCAGCAGCAGGTAGAGAGCCAGGGAGTCAATCCCCAGTAAGGGAAATAGTAAGTCTCTGGGTGTGGTGGGTGGTGGAAGCTGATTACTCCAGAGCTCAGAAACATGACACAGGAGGAACAAACTCCACTGTACGGTAGGAAGACTCTTCTCAAAAGAAAAACACTGAACTCAGGATACAGGTCCATGCCAACAAGGGAGCCAATGAGAATCCAGAGAAGAATGCTGGGGCCTCAACTCAATTGTGCCATTTCCTTAAAACAGAACTCTAAAGTCAGCAAGCTCTTTGTGAACCTGCTTCAAGAACAGAAACTCTAGAAATACGTGCTCCACTCACCTGAGCCTTTCGGATCTCCCCAGAAACCCCAGACGCCCTTCACCTCCTGTCAGCCATCTCACCACAGGTGGAAGTCTAAACAAAAGCCTCGCAGTGAAACACTGAGCATTTGACCATAGTCCTGGGGCCAACCCCCAGGACTATGGGTGTCTCGTGTGCTTCAGAGGGACTAGGCAGCCCCGGTCACAGTCACTGAACTAATATGTAGACGTTAAGTCAGAGCTGCTCTTCAACCAGGAGCTTCTTCTATGCAGAGAGCCCAGTCTACAACCCTGCGTACCAGACTGACCTTGCTGCTCGTGCCAAGCAGCCTGTTTAGGGTGGTGCCAAACAGGCCCAGATGCAAACACCAAAGTAGCAATTTTTAATTTTAAAAATAAACATATAAGGCCAGGAGTAATGGTGCACATCTTTAATCCCAGCACTCAGAAAACAGAGGCAGGCGAGCACAGCACAACCAAGGCTACACAGAGAAACCCTGTCTCAAAAATCCAATAATAATAACAACAATAATAAAATAAATAGACACATATCTTTATGTGTCAATATACACATACAAACATATATAAGATAAAGTTGCATACATATTATACTAATCAGGCTATAAATTCACTGTTGCAGGGGCTGGAGAGATGGCTCAGTGGTTAAGAGCATTGCCTGCCCTTCCAAAGGTCCTGAGTTCAATTCCCAGCAACCACATGGTGGCTCACAACCATCTGTAATGAGGTCTGGTGCCCTCTTCCGGCCTGCAGGCATACATGTAGACAGAATACTGTATACATAATAAATATATAAATATTTTAAAAATTCACTGTTGCTTAACTTCCTGAAACTGCATTCCGTCACACCTTAGCTTATTATGTGCACCTGTGCACACACATGGAGGTCACAGAACAACTTTCAGGAACTGGCTCCTCTCTTCCACCGTGTGAGTTCCAGGGACTGAACGCGCGCTGTCAGGATAGCGAGTAAGTCCGTTAACTGGCTGAGCCATCTCACCAGCTCCACGCTGCTTAACTTAAATTTTAAAAGAAGAGGAGAGAAGTGGGTGTCACTCGGGTCGAGTTCGCACAAGGTCTTAGACTCCATTCCCAGAACCAAAGAATAAAACAATTAAAGGGGGGGAATGAAGGGGGTTGGGGAGTGAGCTCAGGCCTCGTGTGCACAAATACACCTCTAGTCCTGGCCACAGCAACCCAAAGGGCAGGAAACAGGGTTCGGGGCCTAGTTCCCGCCTCCAGGAAAACACATTCATGTGCCGCCGCCTCCTCATCCCAGCTCCCAGAGCTGAGTCTGGAAAAGCACTTTGGGTTCCTGGAAAGAAAGGCCCTTCGGAAATATCGGGAACTCGACTGGAAGGTGCCATTATTTGTCATCTGGAGGATGTCTGTGGTGTTTGAAGGGAACCACTCCTCCTTCAAAGCCAAGACTATGGCCAAAAACAACAGAGGGGCTGCTGGCAGCCAGAAAAACACAAAGGTTCTCTCCACCCCCAAACCATGAGCTGTCCAGCCTCTCTGTGGGACACGAGACGGGACCTGGTCCTCACAGCCCCTCCACACACGTGACAGACTATCTCCTGTCCGACATGGAAAGACAAAGCTACATCAAGAGATCTGCCCGAGGGAGGCCACTCACCTCTGGGTTCCTCCCCGTGACATTTCTCCTACAGCGGATTTGGGGTATACAATGAGTTCCAGGTCAGCCTGAGCTACGGAGCAAAAATTGTCTCAAACAACTAAAATAAATAGATCTTCAGGCCTTACAAGCCCTGGCCTGGCAACACAATCCTGTGACCTGCAACCCTACTCCAGACGGCCCCACAGGTTCCAACCACCAAGCAGGAGAAGCAAGGTAACATAAGAGGCACTGTCTGACTGCCTTTCCACCCAGAATATCCTTGGAGGCCCTAGGATAGTCAATGCTGGGGCTCAATAAGTGTCACTGTCCGCCGGCAGGTGCTACTTTTCTCAACCTGGCCTAGACACTTCCTGTCCTGTCACGCCGACAGCCAGCCTAAGCCCCTACACCTTTCTGCGCATCACTCTCAAGGCATAAAGTATGACTCCTACCATGAGAGTAAAGCTAATGAGCCCTGACGCTTGGAACACAGCCTTCCTGCTCCCCCGGGGACACAAAAAAAGGGCAGGGCTGGTGAGAACAGGAAGCAGAAAGGAAGGGACTACTGAACCCCCAAGCAGGGGAAGCCACTCCCCAAAAGCTGAAATCAAGTCTAAGAGCAGTTTGGGGGCACAAAAGGTGGCCACTGGCACCTCCACGACCTTCCCAACTAAGAAAAGTAACTTCAGAAGTGCCGGTGTCAGCCAGACTCCCTCAGTCCAAGGACTTTGGTCAAAATTCACCCTAAATGTTCAAGTGGTGGCCAAGACCTAGGCAAAATCACCTGGCTTTTCTGAGGCTCACTTTCTCTACCCTAAAATGGAGCTTGGCCCTCACAAGTTTGCTCATCACCACTGACGGTTAGAAATCACATCATGATTTATACACACGTATGTGAAAAACTATGAATCATAAAATAAGCACTCGATTACACAGCACCCTGAGTTATTACTCACTCGCATTTAAGTCTCAAGTCTCAGTTAAAACACAAGCCCTTCACAGCCAGGGGTGTGTCTGTACTTACGGTAAAATCAGAATTCTGAAGCTAATCTGCCTAACCTTGCTCATAACAGTATACTGGTCAGCTCCCGGGCAGGTTAGTTCTCTGGGTCTCCGTTTCCCTGTAAATACAGGTACAACAACAGTGCCTTCCTCAAAGACCGGGGTCATCTAAGTCATTGAACCTTTAATCATCGTGAATCGTTGGTCTTTTTAGTTCCTTGGAGAACCTAAATACTTGTTGGTTGAGTGATGTAAAACAAACAGTTCTCCTGGCCAGTTTGCCTTCAAGAATCTTCTCTTCCCTCCCCAAGAAGTGGACAGAGTTTACACTTCCCCCTTAGTACCTTGGGCTTCTGAAATGTTTCAAACCAAAATGAACACCTGGGTCTTCATGTCCAGCCCTTTCTCTGTATGCCTGGGAGCAGGTCACCCTGTCTAAGTTCAGGCCATTCTAGGAAGAATGACCATCCCACATCTCCACTCCCTGCTGCAGGGAGTACTAACCAAGGCCACTGATGGGACACGTCTGACTTACAATCTGGCATGCAAGAATTCCTCTCTGTCCTCCACCTTGGACCTTTTGGGACACAAGCCTGGAGAGGACTTTGATCCCTCCGTGGAGAACAAATCACAGCTCCACTAGAGGCCCATGGTAGCCAAGGACCAAGAAGGCAGTTTCCAGGGGAACAGCATCCCTGGAAACGCATCTACGCCCAGTTCCCATCCTCACTGCCTTTTATTCTCCTCCTACCTCTGTAGTGGGCTAAGTCACCTACCCACTATTGCTAGGCAACTTCACAGGGAAGTGCAGCTGCCTCTCCAGCCCATACCTGCCTCTGACCCTAGGAAAGCTGCCCTTGCCTGCTGTCCCTGGGGACGGCAGAAGGCAAGCAGTGACTATAGTCCAACAGGGTTTATGTCTGAACACCCCTAGGACTCTCACACGTCAGGGACTTGGGAAGATACGGAAAGCCACCTTTCTTCCCCAGCCCTATTCTCAGGTTCTTATATGTCATATTCTCAAGACAGTGTCCAAGAATGGGCCAATCACACTCTACAGAAATGCTTCTCTTCCTGACGACTCTTCAGCTCTCCTACCATGGTTCATGGCTCCAAATCCCAGCCCAGGAGCAGGCGGCGAGCAAGGAGAAATGGGGAGGGGGGGTTTGCACAAGTAAGGATAAGCTATGAGGATGGCAGGTGTCATCTGAACTCCCGTGACAGTATGCACATTTGAGAGGTGGGATGACAGGCAACTGTCAGCTTCTTCTTTTCATTAGTCTTGGCTTGGCTTTTTTCAAAATTGAGACCTAATTCTCATAACATCAGTGTCACCAATTTTGCAGTGCACAACCCAGTAATTCTGAGTGTACTCATAAGGCCATACATCCATCACCACTGTCTTAATTCCAGAACATGTCAACCCCTGGGGTTTTATTTGTATACATCCATCTTTGCCTAACGTTCCTGCGCAAGGCAAATACCAGAGGGGGGATAGAACCACCAGCTTCAGATCCTAAAGCCACAGCCGCCCTGACCTTGAGATCCTGAAAAGGTCAGACAGTTCTCCACCTATGAATGTGACAACAGTAAGGCCCAACTCACAGGGACACATCCGCACACAGGTCCTCAGGATAGCTACTGTAGACTGGACTCCTAGTGCTCCCCCACGGAAGTCCTGTGAAAGACTCCCCAGGGCACAGTGGAAGGGCACAAGACAAGGCCTGAGGAACTCTGCCCCCTTAACCTCCAGATGGCAGATCTTGGTTGTGCAGTGGGTGGGGCAGGAAAGTGGGCCTCCAGGAGGCTCTCAGCCCTCTTCTCCCGGGTCTTCTCTGTCCCTGTCCTCTCAAGGCTCCTTGCCTGGGTCAGGGCCGGGTTCGAGGGTGCAGAAACCTGAACTGATGGGTTAAGTAGGACTGCACTGACCCATATGAACAGTACCAGCATACGGGGCTACAAGACTTCCTCTGCCTATGGCCTCTTGGCTGTGAATTCTCTGAGGAGCCGCAGACTAAAACTGTTCAAACCACCTCTAGCAGAAAGACTGCAGGACCTGCCAAGATTTTATTCTGACAGGGTCTCACTATGCAGCCCTGGATGACCAGGAATTCAGCACATAGACCAGGCTGTCAGATGTTCCCAGCCTCTGTCTCCTAAGTGCTACGAATAAAGGCATGCACCCCACACCTGGACCCGCCAGTATTCTTGTGAGTAAACAGGCCCAGCTCACAGGACCACTCCTACAGAGATGTGGGGCCACTGGCCATATCAAGAGGAGAAAAGGCAGGGCCAGTAGAGCAAGTGATCCCTGGCTGCGTGTCAGACTGTGCATCTCTGAGGCTGACTGGCTGGGATGACCCCAACTGTACCTGGAGAGGTGTGAGCCTGAAAAGCCTGACCAGTGTGACCTGCTTAGTCACTCTCGGCCAGTGAAGGACCAGGGGCTGGGTGTGTAGCCAAGTTGGGGCAACGCTTGTCCGCCACGCATGAAACGCTTTTTGAGTTCAATTCCTAGCCCCACAGCCTAAGCTGTTACACATCTATGCTCCCAGCACTCAGAACACAGAAGCAGGTCATTCTCTGCCACACGGAAAATTCAAGGCCAGCCTGAGTTACAAAAGACCCTGATCCCCAAAGAAAAAGACAAAAAAAAAAGAGGAGGAAAGAAAGAGAGAAGGTGGGTGAGGCCAAGTCCAAATGAGGAAGAACGAGAGGGTGTCCCAGCACCTGATTCGGGTGGCTTGCTCTGCCCCTCCCAGGCAGGCCCCTCACCTCACCCTTCTGAATGCTGCGGCACAAAAGTCACTTGGTTTCCCAGCAGAAACCTCTCTTCACACACACACACACACACACACACACAACACCTTCTCCACCCCGGGCTGTGTGCAGACTCCCTCCCTACCCTGGCCACAAAGCCTGTCAGCCGCTCATTCCATCAGCTGTTACTGACACGACTTAGTATGACTGCAGATCTTTCTGGTCTCCTAGTTGTCAGGACCCAGCAGGCAGGTCACCCAGGGTATTCACTCAACACTCTGCACCTGGTTCCTGGAGTCATCTCAGCAATCCATGCATCGAGGACTGGACTCTTTTCTAGGAGCCACACATCTGTGACCAGGTCACAGAGCAGGCTGGGGCTATCCCACCCCAACTCTAGACCCACAGAAAATACCACATGCCCTCAAGCCCAATTTCCAGTCTGTGGCCTCAGCACCAGGCCTTTTAAGAGCTGGTGGGAAAGGTAGCAGCCCAGCCACCTTGGAGCACCTCCGGAAGCCGGCCTCAAGGAAGATTCCTCCAGAAGACACTGACCACGTGCCCTTTGCGCGTCTACGGCCTCTTCTTCCTACAAGCCCACATCCAGTGTCCCATTGTTCAACAATCTGGTTTTTTGGGCCACAAGCCAGGCCTCCTCACACCTGTCTGGTCTAGGGCCAGCTGGCATCTGGGGCCTGGTGGCCCAACTCTTCCCTCCCTACTTCTCCTTCAGGTTTGATCCATTGCTTAACCAATGGGGCACCTGTTCCCAGCTACACCAAGTGAGCATGGGGAAGGTGCAGGAAGGTGTAAGGGCAGGGCAAATTCCTGGGCTAAATGGCTCTTTTAAGGGACGCTCATTCTCTGTGTGTCGTTCTTGCACTATAACACAGTGACACAAATTTTAAGTACTTTTTTTTCCTGATTAGTTTTTAATTGGGGAGGGGGAGACTTTGAGACAGGGTCTCACCATGTAGAACAGGCCAGCCTAGAATTCACTAAGTAGCTCCAAGATGGCACAGTTAGCCAATGAAAGAGCCAACATTTTGACACACACAGACACACCCCACCACACTAAGTGCACATTTATCTCCAGAAGCTGGAGCCAGGATGCAGGCCCAGGATTGGGTCTTTACCTAGAAACAGACCATCCATGTCCTCAAGCAGCACCCTCCTCCTCCAAATCCTGTCCCTGCTCAGCACCAGGAATGCAGCAAAGAACTGGACAACCTGGATGACTGACCCCCACAGACCTGTCAGGGGTACGGCAGTCAAGAAGACAGACAAAGACGGCTCTGAGGGTGGAACAGCCAATTCCTTGCTCTTTCTAATTCCACTTCCACCAGGTACCACCCTGATTTGGGGTGTTTAGTCCTTCCCAAGTAAACCCACCCCTTCAAGTTCTTACTCCCCCTTTGGAAATCCTGGGTAGGCTCCCATGAGATGGCCCAGCCGCCCAGAAAACTGTGACTGAGGTGGCCTATGTCTACCACGGGCGCAGAACTGGGATCTGGGTCTTCTCCATAGCTATTCGCATCCGCCTGCCAAGGCTGCTGGGTTTCAACAGCTACTCACTCACTCAACAAGTGTTGATGCGATGTCTCACTGGGAAAAGCCCTAGGGCTGACACTTGTGGGTTCCCTCCAGAACCTCCACGGCTTCAGAAACGAGAAGAGAATATAGTTGAGGAGCAGGACTGATGTGGGAGTGATTTCTTATTAATAAAGAAACTGCCTAAGCCCCTTGATAGGCCAACCCATAGGTGGGTGGAGTAAACAGAACAGAATGCTGGGAAAAAAAAGCTGAGTCGAGGAGTCGCCATGATTCTCCCACTCCAGACAGACGCAGGTTAAGATCCTCCCTGGTAAGCCACCTGGTGGGCTACACAGAATATTAGAAATGGGTTAGGTCAATCTGTAAGAGCTAGCTATTAAGAGGCTGGAACTAATGGGCCAGGCAATGTTTAAAAGAATACAGTTTCCGTGTAATTATTTCGGGCATAAGCTAGCCGTGCGGGCGGCTGGGTGCCAGGAACGCAGCCCCACCGCTCCTAAATCAACACAGGACCACCTCCTCACAAGTTAAAATATGGAGCCCAAAGCTAGAAGGAGCTGGCCCAAGGTCACAGTGAGAGACGACAGGTCCAGAACCTAACCCTAAGTCAAGATTCTCTTTAGCCTGTTTGACACCTGTGCACAAACACTCACGGGCGTGGCAAGATCTCTGGGAGGGAACACAGAGAGGCCTGTAGTCATCATGAAAAGAACTGTCTCGGCAAAGAAAGAAGACTTCAGGCCTCCTCCTGGAAGTCAGGAAGGCCATCAGAGCTGCATCTCTAGTTTCTGGGCCATAGTCACATTTTGCATTTGGAGGTATGGGGACCAACCAAGAACTCTGCCCCAAAGCATTCTTTGAAGAGGGGAGAACCATAGCCACCCCACCCCCTTCGGTTCCTTGAGTCATGCCTCCTGCCTGCTCGGGCTTCTACCTGCATCCACCTCCACCAAGGAAGCAGTTCCCACCACTCATCATTTCATAGGAGCGAGTAAGAGCTGGAAGGAGGGGGAGGCTCGGTAGGGTAGAAACGCATCAGGTTCTATCTTACTCAGTGTCCCACTTCCAATGCCTAGAACTCAGCCTGGCTCACAGTCTGTGCTCACACAAAGCCAGGGAGATGGCTCAGTCACTAAAGGGCTTTCTGCACAGGCATTAAGTACCTAAAGTCAATCTCTAGCACCCACATACAAAGTTGAGTATGGTGGCCCACGCCTGTAACCGCAGGGGTAGCAGGAGCAGACACCACTGGAGTCAGCTGGCCATCCAGACTAGCTGAGTTAGGAGTTCCAGGTTCAGGGAGAGAAATGCTGTTTTCAAAAATTAGAGGGCTGGAGAGATGGCTCAGTGGTTAAGAGCATTACCTGCTCTTCCAAAGGTCATGAGTTCAATTCCCAGCAACCACATAGTGGCTCACAACCATCTGTAATGAGGTTTGGTGCCCTCTTCTGGCCTGCAGACACACACACAGACAGAATATTGTATATATAATAAATAAATAAATTTTAAAAAAAAATGAGGTAGAGAGTTGGCCAGGTGTGGAGACAAAAACATGTGGTATCTCTGTGAGTTAGAGGCCAGCCTGTTCTACATGGCAGAGTTAAGGCCAGCCAGGGGAGGGCATACACAGAGAGACCCAATCTCAATAAATAAAGTGAAGAGTGACTCAGAAAGACGCCAGACATCCGCCTCTAAGCACCACATAGGCACACCCACACATACACCGCTCAGAGAGCTAAGAAGCCAATGACTCCAACTGCACATACCACCTCAGTGGTCCCATATCACATCCTCCCCATTCCCAGGCAGGAGGAAGAAGAGCAAAACCTACTAGGTGCTGCTTCGCCTTAAGAAGTCCCTCTGTAAAAAAAAAAAAAAGTCCCTCTGTAAATCCCAATGACTCCTCTGAGAACTAGGCAGAGCCAAACTTCTGCAGCAGAGGAAACTGAAGTTCACAAAAGACAACCCTGGGAATGAATGGCCTGGGGCCACAACCAGGGACCAGGTTTCCCAAGTCAAAAGCAGAGGGCCTACAGCCAGGCTCCTATTATCAACCCAAGTCGGTGTGGATTCCCAGACACCAAAACCCTCTCTCTGGGTTCTTCCCATCCTTCCTCCCAGTCCACCAGACACCAGCTCCCAGCCCAAGCTACTTCTCTCTGACCCTGGTTTGCTCATCTTCTCGTGTGTCCAGCTCACAGAGCTGCTGGGACCTACGAGATATAGCGGTACGACGCTGGCACACATTAGCCAGCATCAGCCTATGTGACACCTGCCCAGAGACGACCACATTACTTAGGTGGTCTGTTTCCACCAGGCAGGAGTTCCGGGAAGCTACCATTTTCTCCCCAACCTCAATGAACATGTTCACTCAGCCATTCATTCTTTAATACTGAGTGAACATGTAAGCCCAAGACTCAGCGCCTGGATGCCGGAAACTGAGTCTCACACCCTTGCTGGGCCTGGCTCTTCAAGAGCTCCATCACTCCTGTCTCTTCCAGTACAAAGTTGAACTCCTAGGAGGGACTTCTATTCTCCATGGAAGAGCCCAAGATTTCCATCACTCTGATTCCACCCTTCCTGACCATCTTGAGAAAGTTTTTGGATTTTTTTTTTTTGTCTTGTTTTGGTTTTTGTTTCCTTTTTTTGAAAGAGAAACAGAGGAGGGAGATTCCCTGTCCTCTCTGGGAGTCTCCAAATTGCTCATCCAGTTTTCTCCTCCAGCAACAGTCCCAGAAAATAGGGGAAAGACCCTCAACCTTCAGCTCCCGAAGAGGGGGAGGGGGCTGACAGGAAGAGGGCGGTGTCTTTAAGCAACCAATACATTACAAAGAAGTCAGTTCAAAGCTAAGGGACTCTCTTAAGTCGCGGTTGCTGTCGGAGACAGGGGCAGGGCCCCAGGTCGCCTGCTTAAGGAAGCCCATTGTGGTGTGTTTTAAATTACCTCTGCTTGTCTGATGAAGTGAGTAAAGGGGCACCGTTTCAGGGCTTAGGATTCCTGAGTGAGCTAATACAGGATGCCTTTAGCTGAAGGGGAAAAAAAAAACTTCAGTCGGCTCTCTAAACTCCCCCCCCTTTTAAGTTTAAAAAAGGGTATGAATGTTACCATTTTTGGACATGAGCATTCTCCCTCAAGCCCAGCCCTAACCGCACTATCCAGAGGGACGCGCCATCCTGTCCCCCCCATACCCAGATCACGAAGGGGGGGGGGGAGTATGAAATGGGGAGGGACTGGACGGGAATGGGAGGTGGGGTTCAGGGTACGTGGCTCAGGGAAAGGGCTCGCTGCGCATGCAGGAAGCCGCGGCGTGGTTAATACCTCCCACCCACCCCCCAAGAGTGGTTTCTGACCTCTTCCTGCCACTAGCCATTACACTCGGGACCCATCGCCAATCCCCAGCCCAGAAGGGGCAGCAGATCCAGGACCTCGCTGACGGCGTCTAGGATACAGCGCAGGGCTAAGCAGAGATCCTCAAAGAACGACCCCAAATATCTCCTGAGACCGTCCCTCACCACGGAGCCCCTCAACTAGAGCCAAGCTACCCAAACTCGCGTTTCACTAGGAAACGAGCGAGTCGGTAGGGCAGGACGCAGATGCAAGGCTTGCAGCTACCAGCTCACTGAGTTAAGCAATAAAACGGTTCACCGTCCTGACCCCGCCCCCACAGGGCCCTGGGGAGCCCGCAAACGCCCCCCGATTTTCTCGGCCCCAGCAGCACTCCAGCACGTCCAGTTCCAGGCAGATGCCGAGGAAGCAGCCAAACCCTCCGGCACCCGCTCTGCTGTCTGCCGACTCGGCTAGGGGCGCAGAGTGCGGGGCAGCTTGCCCCTACGGTACAGAGAGCCCCAGGGGCGGCCCAGGAAGCGCGCTGCCACCGCACGCCATATGGAGGCGCCAGGAAGGGAAGGAAGGGGAAAATCGATCCCGAGTAAGCAGCCATGGAACCGAAGTCTCAGCCCCAGCCTCTCGAGCACCGCCCCCACGCCCTGCCCACGCCGGCAAGGTTTCGGCAGCAGCGGGGTGGCCTGGACCACCCGCTCCGAGGCGACCTGCCCGCAGGCGACGCCACCTCCCAGCGCTGCGGCTGGCAGTTCGCGGGCTACAGGACAGGGGTGCTCCCCTCTTCCGCCCGGTGCCTGTAACCCAATACCCCACCTCGCAGTGGCCGCGTTGTCCCCGCCTCCGCTCTTGAGCGCCGGGAACTGGTTTCCAGCCGGGAGCCCAGGAGTGCGGCGGGCAGAGCGGATCAGGACTCGGAGATGCGGAGGGTGGGGATAAATGCTAACCTTCCTCTGCTGCTTCTCCCAGGCCGGATCCAGAAGCAGGTCCCGGTCCCAGTCCTCTTCGGGCTGCATGTAGTCGTTGGTCTGCTGGGAATCATAATGGTCCATGATGGTGCGCGCGTGCTAGGGGCTGGATTTTTTCCTCCACCTTCTCTCCAGGCGACGGCAGCTGCTGCCCGGGTGTGGGGAGGGAGTCGGCAGGGTTGGGCTGGGTTGGGCTGGCGGGGCCGGGCTCGCTCCCCTGAGCCCGCTTCCGCCGCGGCTCTGCTAGCGGAGGCTGCTGCTGACGGTGGCGGCGGCTGGAGCTCGCGAACTGCCTTCCTGGGGAGCGCGCTCCGATCTAATCTCCACGCACACTGCGCTCGATGAACACTCGCGCTGCCGGAGCGGAGGCGGGAGGGGGCGGGGAGAAGGGGCAGAGCCCTCCCGAGGTTCTCCATTGGCCAGGCCGAGTTGCCCAAACTTCCCCCCCAGCGCCTTTCATTGGGAATTCCTGGCATCCGTCAGGCGGGTCCCTATGCATATAGGTGGACTGGGCGGCCCCCTCCGGGCGCGCACGCCACCGCCCACTCCCTGGGTTCCCACTCCCCCGCCTCTCATGTGACACCACCTTAAGCTGAACCGGAGTGGAGCTCGGGGACACCTCCCGGAGCTCGGGGACCAAACAGCACTGAACTCCGGAGCCGCGGGAGTCGCAGAGGATTGGCCCGGTTCCCTGCTGGCGGGAAGGCCTGGAACTTGGGAGCACCGGTGTTCCTGCCCCCTCCGGGCGTGCACGCCACCGTCCACTCCCTGGGTTCCCACTCCCCCGCGGCTCATGTGACACCACCTTAAGCTGAACCGGAGTGGAGCTCGGGGACCAAACAGCACTGAGCTCCGGAGCCGCGGGAGTCGCCGAGGATTGGCCCGGTTTCCTGCGTGCGGGCGGGAAGGCCTGGAACTTGGGAGCACCGGTGTTCTTGCGGTCCCACGTCAAGCTCCGAACCCCGGTCCTGCAAGGGGAAACCCGAGTATTTCGTCTTCTCTTTCTCGGGAAACCTAGGTTGGGACAAGTAGGTACCCTGGAAAGGCGGGGAGGGCCTACAGTAAAAAGGAATTTCCTGATTCCACCACCCCGCCCGTCCCGCCCCTTGGGACCAGGCTGCACGAGGGAACCAGGTTTATGACCAGCCAATGGTTCTCAAGCCACTGAGTGTCCCCACCTCGCCAAAGGTCCTTTGGGTACTTCTTGAGGGCTCGGGGCAGTGACCAGCTACGGGCTTCATGAGTGGCTGCTACCGCTGCCCGGCTTCCCAGGCTCTAGGCAGGTATACCCAGATGGACTGAAGCTACCTTCTGAAGGCCTCCTTTCCTATCCACTCCTCCAGCTTCCCTACACCTTCCTCGAAATTAGGAAGGGCCATGAAATGATCTGCCTATACCATGAATTCTTCCAGATACAGATACCTGACAGATGTGGAAACTGAGACTCAAAAAGCTGAACAGGACAAGACTTAGCAGACACGGACTCTACAGGCCCATTCAGTATCTGACCTAGTGCCTGACAAAACCTTACTGTCCTTGGAGGAGGAAGAAACATTGCAACAAACAACTATATTTGGTGCCTTGCACTACTCTCTGGGCTCAGTAAAGGAGGGTGGAAATGTGTTGGTCCAGTAGCGTTGCATCCTGGGAAGAGGCTGCCGGCTTCCTGGTGGTCTCTTGAGGGATGCTGAGTTTGAAAAGCAGTAGCAAATAAGCCAGCGGTTTGGCTGTGCGCTCTGATGTGGACGACAGATACGTCCTTCTTGCATCCTTCATTTATACAGTCATCCCTTAATATTCAGGGGAGCTGATTCCCAGGACCACTGCAGATACCAAAATCTGCAAATGCTTAAATCTCACATGGACTTAATGGCACAAGATTGATGTGTCGCCTACATACATCCACTGTTCACTTTAAATCATTCCCGAATAGAAATGTCACGTGACTGCTTACGCTGTTGAGGAAATCCTGACATGACCAGCCATCCCACCCTTGGGATGCTTTTTTTTTTTCTGTGGTTAGTTCAATCCAAGATTCTAACTTGTAAAAATGGAGGCCAAGCTGTGTTTGTAGGCCAGCTGGTTAATCTAGAAGCTGGTGTAGTCTAACAAATCACTCAGAGATGTTTACTGACAAGAAGAGCTCGGAATTAGAGCACTTGAGAGTCCGCAATGGTGAGAGAGAGAGAGAGAGAGAGAGAGAGAGAGAGAGAGAGAGAGAGAGAGAGAGAGAGAGAGAAACCCTGCCTCTGGTTGGCAGAGGACACATGATGCTGTGTTGGTCCTCAAGTCGCTCGTCAGCCACACATGCTCATGCCAGAGTTACCATCAGCACTGGGTCCTCTCTAAGCCCCTGGCCAAGGAAACAACTGTTTCTAAGCTAAAGACAGCAGATTTATGAACTATTTCATAAGCACTTCTAAACAGTGGCTCTAAACCGACCATAAAGAGCAACGATGGTGCTATATCTGTTCATTCACTCAATAATTTTTTTCTGGATACCTTCCGTGTGTCGGGGAATATGCTAGACATCACGGGTATACTAAAGATGAAGATATCCACACTTCCTTCCCCGTACAGCCCACCAGAGACTGGGAACCGAAGATGTGACCTAATGAGACAGGCGCGGGGAGGTCTGACATGGTTCTGCAGAACCCCAGGGAGCACTGAACCCCATGGGGAAGAGTAAGCTTTAAGGACTAGGAGTCAGATGAACGTGGGAGATTATTCCAGGGGGAGGGACCAGGGAGGTGACATCAAGGGGCAGGAGACGCCATGGCATATAGCTGGATGCCTACCATCTCAAGGCAGCTAGACTGGAGCTACAAGGGAAATGAGGCTGTAGAGGAGCCCCACTGTGCTGGCTGCACACTGCAAGGCCAGTTGCAGAAATCCAGGCTGTCATGGGAAAGATGTGCACAGATGCAGTACCTGGGGACAGGCTGGAAGGCAAAGGAGTTTGGCTGTGCAGAGGAGAGATGTTTCTCAGGATAATGGCACAGACCAAGGGGGTTTGCCTGTAACAAGTATTTAAGTTCCATTTAACAGAAAAGAAACCAAAGCCCAGAGGGAGGCGGAAGCTTGTCCAAGTCATGTGATACCTAATGCATGCATGTTTTCAATCTGGTGACTTTCTCTTATTTTTTTTGTAATTTATTTTTATTTTATATGCATTGGTATTTTGCTTGCATGTATGTCTGAGTGAAGATGTCAGGTCCCCTAGAACCGAAGTTAGAGATAGTTTTAGCTGCATGTGGGTTCTGGGAATTGAACCCAGGTCCTCTGGAATAGCAGTCAGTGCTCTTAACCACTGAGCCATCTCTCTAGCCCTTGATCTAATGACTTCCAACCCTAGTTTTTTTTAGGGGTTTGTTTTTGTTTGTTTTTTATTTTTCAAGACAGGGTTTCTCTATGTAGCTCTGGCTGTCCTGGAACTCACTTTGCAGACCAGGCTGACCTCAAACTCACAGAGATCCACCTACCTCTGCCTCCAGAGTGTACCACCACAACCTGGCTGTAACAACACATTCTTAAGCTGGTGACCTTGAACCCCCATGTTTCTGTCCTAAGAACTTCCTGCCGCCCCTCAGTCTTTTTCTCCCTTATGTTTTCGGCCCTCTCCTCCAAACTGGATCGTCTTTCAGACTACAAATAACTCAAGTTTCGATTTTAAAGAAATCTTCCTTTGACTGCCGCCGCTCCACTCCATTGCCACTCTTTCTTCTGTGTTCACGACCTTAATTTATCCACTACTTAGTGCGTCTTAAACTCACAGCTATGGCCACTCCGCTGAAAGCCCAGACAAATGCACTTTCAGCTGTGAGATCAGACACCATAGTTTTAGACCTTGTGCCCAGGCTTTTCTGGTATCTGATGTGACCCATTTCCCTCACCTTGAAAACCTATCCCCCCGTACTTCCATGGTACAGGGAAGCTCCAAGCTCTCTGCTTCTGCTGTCTGTATATTTGTAACATCCACCTTTTAGATCAGAGCATAACTCATTGTATAAAGTACGTTAATCAAGTGTATCGATCCGTGCGTCTACATCCCTGTTAGCCAAGTGAAGATACAAAACATTCCCAGAGCTGAGAATAAAGACATTCACCCACCACTGTGCCTGACCTAGCTGTGTTATCTTCTTGTTTTGAGATAGTATCTCTTGTAGCCCAGGCTGGTCTCTAATTTCCAATGTAGTTGAGGATGACCTTGAACTTTTTACCATGCCTGACATATGCACTACTGGGAACTGAACCCAGGTCCTTGTAAGTGCTAGGCTACAGTCTATCAAACAAGTTGCCTCCCCAGCCCTGTGGTTGTGTGTGTGTGTGTGTGTGTGTGTGTGTGTGTGTGTGTGGTGTATTTTTCCATCATAGGAGTGTATCCTCAGTAACCGCTCCTTTATCCTCTCCACAGGCATCTTCGCTGCTTGCTGGTTGGAACCACCATGACAAAAGCCACCATGAATGCGTTTGGGTGTGTGTTTGATGAACACACGCATTCATTTCTCCTGAATGTATACCTCAGTGTAACTGCCAGGTCACAGGGTTGGCGGCATATGCTTCCCTGTAGTAAATATTGTCAAACGGTTTTTCAAATTGGCTGTAACAACTTACTCTCTAGCAGCAGGAGATGAGGGTTTCAGTTGCTCCCCATCCTCCTACCACCTGGTGTTGTTTAAAAAGAAAAAGTCATTATGGTGGGTGAACAGTGGGTTCTTTTTTGGTGAGTCTTTTCAGGTGCTGTTGGCCATCTGAATGAACACCCGCCTGTTCCTGCCACCACAGGTTCTAGTAGTGATTCGTACTCTCTTTGCCGCTTGCATGCATATTTCACTAATTCCCCAAATGTCAATCATTTACTCTCATCCATTCATTCATCCGCTCGCCAGGTACTTATCTCTGCCTGGCACTGTGCTGGAGGTAAAGAATGAGGACAGGGGCTGGGTGGAGCAGGCTGCTTTTCTTTGGGCCACGAACCAGCTCCCAAATCATGACACCGAGACACTCTTACTAGTTATAAATATCCGGCCTTATCTTATGCTTGTCCCACCAGCTCTTAGAACTTATTGTAAGCTCTTCCTCTTCATCTCTGTTTGGCCTCAGGGCCTTTTACCTTTCTTTCTTTATGTCCTACTTTCTGCTTCCTCTCTTTCTCCCTCATTCTCCCTTCTCTCTCAAGCCTGGATTCCGCTTCCTACTTATTCTCTCTGCCTGCCAGCCCCACCCATCCCTCCACCGCCTCGCTATTGGCCATTCCACTTTTTGTTAGACCAATCAGGTGCCTTAGGCAGGCAAAGCAACGCATCTTTACATCCTTAAACAATGCAGCATAAACAAATGTAACACATCTTTACATAGTTAAAGTCATATTCCACAGCAGCTGGTGAAGATGTTCCATTCACTAAAGTGCTTGCTGTGTAAGGAAGAGGACTTGATCCTCAGCATCCACATAAAAGCTGGGCACAGTGGCACATGCCTGTGGAAGATACAGCAGGAGGATTCTAGCCATTCTAACTGCATGGGCAGACTTCAGATTCAGTAAGTAACCTTGTCTCAGAAAGTAAGGTGTGGCGTGAGGAAAATGCCTGACATCAACCTTTGGCTTATAACACACACACACAGTGAAGAAGCTGAGTGTGATGACACAAATCTATAATCCCAACACTTGGGAGACAAAAACAAGATCTTGAATTCAAGGCTTGACTTAGCATCACAACAACTGCTGTTTCAAATATAAAAATAAGACGTAAAAAAAAAAAAAAAGCCGGGCGATGGTGGCGCACGCCTTTAATCCCAGCACTTGGGAGGCAGAGGCAGGTGGATCTCTGTGAGTTCGAGACCAGCCTGGTCTACAAGAGCTAGTTCCAGGACAGGCTCCAAAACCACAGAGAAACCCTGTCTCGAAAAACCAAAAAAAAAAAAAAAAAAAAAAAAAAGACGTAAAGTCGGGCATGGTGGTTCATACCTTTAATCACAGCCCTTTGGAGGCAGAGGCTAGGGGATCTTTGTGAGTTCGAGGCCAGCCTGGTTTACACAGTAAGTTCCAGAACAGCTAGGGCGGTTACACAGAAAAACCCTGTCGATAGATAGATAGATAGATAGATAGATAGATAGATAGATAGATAGATAGCAAAAATGAGAGTAGTGGAGCATGCCAGCAAGATAGATGTGACCTCATCTCTCTTAAAATACGCAGTACATGTTTAGTGACAGTTCAGCAGATGATTGTTTTCGGGGGACTTTTTGACTCTGAGTGGAAGATGTTTTGTTTGGCTTGAACAGAAATGAGAAAGTAAGTAAAGTCTATATTACATGACATTTCAATTTATTTTGGTTTTATTTCTTGTTTTGGTTTTTCTGTTTTGTTTTTTGAGACAGGGTTTCTCTGTGTAACAGTCCTGGCTGTCCAGGAACTCGCTCTGTAGACCAGGTTGACCTCAAACTCACAGAGATCTATCTGCCTCTGTCCCCCAAGTGCTGGGGTTAAAGGTGTGCACCACCGCTGCCCAGCTGGTTTGGGTTTGTGAGGGGAGTGTTTCATTTTGCTTTGTTTTCGAGACAAGATCTTAATATAGAACACTAGCCAGCCTAGAACTTAGAATGTAGACCAGGCTGACCTTGAACTCACAAAAAGCCACGTGACCTGTGACTCCTGAGTGCTGGGATTAAAGTTCCTTCACTCTTCAGCTGATATTTCAAATAAACATTTAAAAGAAAAAAAATAAAATATATATATATGTGTATATATATATATAATTTATTTATCCCTAGGTGGGCACAGTGGCATATACCCATAGTCTTAACTACAGTGGAGATGGAACCCCGCTGATCACTTAAGACTGTGACACAAAGCAAACAAGACAGAACAGGAGAACTGGAGGTGTAGTTAGCTCAGCGGTGGAGGTATGCATAGCTTGTTTGAAGACCTGGGTTCAAGCCCCATCACTCCCTGGAGTTCTGTGTGCAGAGAAACTGAGTGAGGAGAAACAGGCAAGTGAAGGGCAAAGGGGATGGGTAACCTGAGGAACCACACCAACCCCTCCCAGAGGCTCGGCCATTACTGTCTCTCTGCCTCCTTTGGATGACTCTGGCTACAAAAACAAAGAAATGGGGGTGTGGGAAGAGTTCTTGCCATCACACACAGCAGTGTGTGGGGACTGAAATTCAAGAAATTTGCTCGTGGGGTGGCAAAGAAGAGAACGCTGAAGTGGCTTCTCCACTAGGCGAGCCTTTTCGCTGTGGACCGGCTCAAGAAAGATCGCTCCACCTCCCACGTCGCGGCAGCCTCCTCCATTACCCACGCTCAGGACAGCTGCTTCGGTGAGTCTCCGGTCGCCACAGGTGCCCCTTTGTTGAGAGAGCCTCGCTATACCTAGAGGAACAAAGCTCCCTGGGAAAGAAGGAACGGTGGAAATGCCTGAGAATTCTGGGTAATGCCCAGCACACACCCACTCCATGCCAGGTAGCTAGTTACAGGCAGGCACAACCTTTGAGGAAATGGACTGGACCCCTGTTTGTCGAAGCAACTCCAATCCGCGTTTTTCTTCGTGCATGTTAGGCAAGCACTCTTCCCCTGAGCTACAGCCCTGGCCCTTGGCCTGACCTGAAGTGACACAATGACAGAATGTCAGCCCAGGGCCTGGTAGAAAGCAGGCCTCTGCAATAAGCGTTCCTTCTCCTTGTCCCATTAGGAGGTGTTGGCCCTGCAGAGCCCTGTACAACACAGACAAGTAGGTTCTGTGAGCTACTGTAAGCTGTCAGATGGTGGTGGCCCACACCTTTACTCCCAGCAGAGGCAGGTGGAGAGGGGTTCAAGGCCAGCCTGGTCTACACAGCAAGATACACAGAGAAACCCTGTCTCAGACCTCCCTCCTCCAAAAAAAGAAAAAAAAAAGAAAAAGAAAAAAAGATACTGGAAACCTTTTTTCACTGTAAGACCCCTAGTCCAGCACTCTAGGGATTTCCCTCTTTGTATCCTGGGTTCCTCCCTCACAGGGTGAGGGTAATGGATTCCTTACAAATCTTTCCTAAGAGCACCAGAGGCACAGATGTCATTTGAACACAGAACGAGCACAAATCCTCAATCTGAACCTCCAAACTTTGCTTGTTTGGCTATTTTTACTTACATATTTTATTTTGTTTTTTATTTTTTAAGGGCCCAGGCTGGTCTTGAACTCTCCATAGCTAAAGATGACACTGAACGCTGGTCCTCTTTGCCTTCACATTCCAAGGGCTGGCAATCATTTTTAAATTTTAATTGACTGTTACATGTACTGGCGTTTTGTCTAGATGTAATTCTGTGCACCACATGTGCACCTGGTGTCTGAGGAGGCAGGAAAAGGCCTCGGATCCCTCCTGGGACTGGAGTTTACAGATGGCCATAAGCTGCCATGTGGGTGCTGGTAATTGAACCCAGGTCATCTAGAAGAGTACTCAGTGCTCTTAACCTCTGAGCCATCTCTCCAGCCCCCAGGTGCCAGGATTCCAGGCTTGCATCACCATGCCCGGTGAAGTTCAAAATGGAAACGCTCCCTGAATCCAAACTCTTAGAGCACCAGCACACAAGTGGAAAATTCCACACCGCCACTCGTGCGCTGCATTGCCACCAACATGCAGACATACTGAAAATATTGTGTAAAATACCATTAGGCCGTGTATTTGCAAATAAAATTAATTTTGTATTAAGACTTTCAACTCCATTCCTGAGAATACCACATTATGTGTATGCAAACATTCCCAAATCATGAGTGGGGACCCTGAAATCAGAAACACATCTAGTCCTAAATCCTTTGAATAAAGGATATTCTACTTTAAGCCCCAGGAAGCTATAAGATAGGAAAAACTCAATGCATGTCCTAGTTAGCCTCAGCTGTCAACTTGACACAACCCAGAGTTATCCGAAGAGTCTCAGTGTGGGGAGGACATCAATCAGGTGGTTTGTGACTATCTCTGTGGGGCATTTTCTTGATTGCTAATCGGTGTGTGAGGGTCCAGTCCTCTGTGGGGAGTATCATCCCTGGCCAGGGGGTGTGGGCTGTATAAAAAAGCTAGCTGAGGGGCTGGGGTGATGGCTCAGCAGCTAAGGGTGCTGGCTGCTCTTTCAGAGGACCCAGGTTCAACTCCCAGCACCCACATGGCGGCTTACAACTGTTTGTAACTCCAGTTCCAGGGGATCCAACACCCTCACACAACAATTACACAGTCACACAACAGTCAACACCAGAGCACATTAAACAAACAAACAAACAAAGCTTTTTTAAAATGAAGAAGGAAGAAAGAAAAAAGACAACTGAGCCAAGGCCAGGGAGAGCAAGCTCGCAAGCAATATTCTTCTGTGGTCTCTGCTTCAGTTCTGGCCTCCGGGTTCCTGCCCTGATTTCCTTTCTTGATAAACTGATACCTGGAGGTGTAAGATTAATTAAACCCTTCTGTCCCAAACCTGTTTTTTGATCCCGGTGCTTATCACAGCGAGTGAAAGCAAGTGACAACACTTTGGATTCTTGGGTTTCTGGGTCAGAAAGAAAGGCGGAAGCTAGCTTTGTCCTCAAACCCAAAATCAAACTCCTGATCTCTGAAACTCTCACAGCACAGCCCTTACAGCAGCCACATCTTTCTCTGCTTCATTTAAGCCCTTCTCCACGTTTTCCACCTCCTGTGTTCCTAGGAGGTATTTGCTGTAGGAAACGGGACTTTAGTAAAATTCCCTATCTCTGCCTCAGTTTCCCTATCAGACCTGAGACACGCCCTTAGAAGCCAGTCCTTAGTCGGTCCTTTGTCACGGTCAAGCAGTTTATAAGTCCTTGGGAAGGTGGTGCTGGAGACACTGAGTGGGTTGTGTCCCTTAAGTGCCCCAGACAACAGCTCTGAGCCCTCATCTCCTGCTTAATTGGGACCGTTTCCTGAGAGCCATTCCTCGCTCCCGCCGCAGACTGCAGAGTGTGGGGGACAGTGGGCACATTGCCCTTACAGGATCTCTAAAAAAAAAAAAAAAAAAAAAAAAGACTGGCCTAAGGCAGGCAAAAGAGTTTCTTTGCTTTTCACACTGCCCAGCTTCTTGATCCCCGGACTGAACAACCGACTTTCTGCTACCCTCTTTTCCTCAGTGAGCATGCTCCCGGCTCTCTCCCAACTTCCTGGGCTTAAAAGCTGGGAGGGCCCTTCAGTTATCTCGAGCTCCAGCACCTACTCTGAGGTCAGCTCTGAGAACAAAGATAGCCATGCTTAACAGCTGCCTTGCCTGGGCCTGCTAAGAAAAGCTGGGGAGACCTCCCAGATATCTCTAGGCTCCAGTTCCCAACAAATACCGACAGGCAAACTCCCAATGTACAGCTGGGAATTCCTGGTGAGTAACACCCCCATCCCCCAACCTGGGCGCTGGCAGGCAGATTCCTGAGGCTGGGGGAGGCAGAGGCAGGAGAGCTTGCTCTCAGCCCCAGAGGCAGACCAGGTCACTTCCGGGAGATGAGGCCATCGCTTGCCGGGAAGGGCCGGTTCTCCATAGGTGGAAGGCAGGATAAGGTCAGGAGTAGAGCCCTGGGATCCACTGAGTAAACCCAGGCTTAACTCAGGAGCAGCGTGAGAGGCTGGACTGGCCGGGAGATCTTTAGGCTTCTGACCCTTTTCTTGAAATCCTTAGACTCCTCCCTTGTGTGTCAAGGACAAGGGTTTGACTCTACAGGAAGTGTTTGGCCACCTTGAGTAGTAAGTAAGTTTCTTTATAAACGTTAACACTGTAACAGTCTTGCATAGGTCACCACTCTTTTTTGTTCTGTTTCTCACTCTCCCTCTTGCTGGTCCTCTTCTATTTTTTTTTCTTTTTCTTTTCCCTTTTCTTTCTCTCTCTCTTTTCTTTTCCCTTCCTCTCCCTTCTCTTTCCATTCTTCCCGTTTCCCTTTCCTCTCCTTTTTGTGAAACAAAGTCTCATTCAGTAGCCCAAGCCAGACTGTGGCAGTCTAGCCTCAAACTCGCAACAATCCTCCTGCTGGGATTATAAGCATGAGCTGCCATGCCCCATTTTTAAAATATGCACAAACAGAGCCGGTGATGGTGGCACACGCCTTTAATCCCAGCACTCGGGAGGCAGAGGCAGGCGGATCTCTGTGAGTTCGAGACCAGCCTGGTCTACAGAGCTAGTTCCAGGACAGGCTCCAAAACCACAGAGGAAAAAAAAAAAAAGCACAAACATAAAATGGGTACAACACTAAAAGGGTTTTCCCCTTTAGTGTTAACAATAAAATCGAAATAAATACTATTTAAAAGACATTATAAAGCCAGTATGACTTGAATGAGCCACATTCTAAATTGCTGTTCTCCATGTGATTTAAATCTGGCTGGCCTAGGGCAGGTGTATCCGTAGTGCCTAGGCTGTCTGTGTTACCAACAGCCAGCGGATGACTCAAGCCTCCTGCCACTTTCTCAGCTTAAATTGCTGCATAGGGTGTCTTCCAACCTTCTCTTGGTGGGAGCACACTATAATGTATGAAGTTCCCCTCTGCTGTTTCCCCATTAACACTCAGCAATTAGCATTTAAAATAACTTGAGGAGATCCTTAATTTTCAGGGCCCCATCTGCAACAGCAGGAGCCTGGCGTTCATCTCAGCTACCTCACAAATATAGTCGTGCGCACCCATCCGGGGATCCTCATTCAGCCATTGCTGAGAGTACCTACCAGGTGTTGGACGCTGTTCTGGGTTCTAGCAGGGAGCAGAATGGACGGGAGTTACTGTCCTGTGGAATTTGCATTTCAGTGAGAGAGGCTGATAAAATAACTAAGAACTTGTCTCAAGCAGGAGAGAAAAAGGCAGGAGGGAATCTAGAAAAAAGGAGGGGAGAGAAGGCACTTCTTTCTTAAAGGTGAGGTTCCAACCAGAGAGATGGCTCAGTGTTTAAGAGCACTTGCTGCACAGACCTGAGGGACTGAGTTCAAATCCCCAAGTAAAAAAAAAACCTGTGGCTCAGGGGCTGGAAAGATGGCTTCAGTGGTTAAGAGCACTGACTATGCTTCCAGAGGACCGGGCTTCAATCCCTAGCACCCATATGGCAGCTCACAACTGCCTATCACCCTAGGATCTAAGACTCTCACACAGACATACATACAGGCAAAACACCAATGCAAATAAAATTTAAAAAATAATTATTTAAAAAAACTCTTTAAAAAAAAAAGCCTGTGGTTCTGGTTAGCTTTAAACTCACAGCAATCCTCCTGCTTCAGTTTCCTCAGTGCCGGGATCACAAACGTGAGCTGCCATGTTCAGTTTTTCTTCTCACCCGCCCACACTGTGCCGTGTTCAATTTGTAAAATATCCTTTTGATATGCACAAATGTAAAACTAGGTACAAACTCTCTAGGTTTTGCCCTTTAGTACTCATGGCAGTGTATGTGCCTGGTGTGCCTGTGAGCCCAGCAATGAGGGGCTGAGAGGACAGGAGGATCATCGGGGCTTGCAATTTGCTAGTCCTAGTTCCAGGTTCAGGGAGAGACCCTGTCTCAAAGGATGAGGCAAGGATGATAGAGCAGGAAGTCAGCATCCTCCCGTGGCACTGGTGCACACTCATACTCTCTCTCTCTCTCTCTCTCTCTCTCTCTCTCACACACACACACACACACACACACACACAGCAAATTTAACAGAGCGTTGAAGGGAATTCTTGTTGAAGGGTGGCATCTAATTCCTAAATAAGAGGAAGAAACAAGAGCATTCTACAAGCAGCCAGGAAGCCAGATGACTTGAGGGAGAGCACTAAGACACACAGAAGCACACGGTTAAAATGCAGGGACAATAAGTGTTGGGGACTGCAGACCACCAGACCCTGAATTTCTTGTAAACACCTTGTTTACAAGCTGCTCTGAGCATGGGACCCTGATGGCAGGCTGGTGGGGCTACAGCTGAAAGATCCCGAGAGCTGGGACGTGGCCAGAGCCCTATATAAGCTGCCCCTGAGCACAATAAAGTGGACAGTCTTGGCTCTCTTGTTTCAGTGATGTCCCTGTGGCCCCATCTGTCTGTGTGTCTTTGTGCTTTCAGATTTTCAGCCTAGTTCCCATAGTGCGTAGTGAGTAGAGCACAGAATGGAACCGGTGTGGTTTTACAAGTGGAGGCCTTCAGCGAGATTGCCCTCAGGAATGGTGAGGGTGGATTAAAGATGGGTATGTGTGTTATGCGTGTTTGAGTAAATCTTTAAAGAGACAGAGTATAAACAGCCAGATTATAAGCCACAAAAGGATGGAATGTGCACAGAGAATTTGGATTATGTAAATTATTGTGTTGTCTTTTGGTTGGTTGACTGAAGACAGACGTTTGATTCTGGGAACTGCTAAGAAAGGTATCTTGACTTTAAAATATGGGTCTAAGGATATGTTGCTTTGGAAAAGAGGTTCTGTTTTTGTTTCCACAGATGAGAACCTGGGGGAGTCATTCCAGACTGGAACGGTTTGATGGACCAAGACCCCCTGAAATGTTGCTGTGAATACCCACAAAGATACGGCACCCCAAACAGCAGGAAGTAGTCTGGAGAGAGAGCTACGCCCAAATTCCCTAAATTATTGTTTAAGTAGGGCTTGGGAGCCTGTCTGCCATTGTGGGCGTGATGAGCAGCTTGCAGGCATGCAGGTGGAGAGCTTGGGTCCCTTCCACAATTCCCAAGCATGGGCCTGCTTCCTGGAGTCCTCAAGAGTGGAGAGGCGGTGGCTGGAGCAGAGCTTTGTGAGGGAAGCAGCCAACTGCTGTGAATGCGGCTGTGGTTCCTGGCTCTGCAAGCCCAGGAGTTTGTGGTTTGAATGGCAAGCATGCCTCCCAGCAGCAGTGGGAGGCAGGTCACTCCGGCCCAGTCGGTGCCTAGACTATATTGTAGCCGGCTCCAGCGTTTAATCATGAGCATGTTCACTAGGGCACTTTCCAACTTATTGCTATTACATTTGTGCCATGCCCATGCCAGGGCTAATTATATAGAAAGAGGGGATATGTTGGGGACTGCAGACCACCAGACCCCGAGTTTCTTGTAAACAACTTGTTTTCTTCTGCTCAGAGCAGAAGACCCTGATGGCAGGCTGGTGGAGCTGCAGCTGAAAGATCCCGAGAGCTGGGACGTGGCCAGAGCCCTATCTAAGCTGCGCCTCAGCACAATAAAGTGGGCTTTCTTGACATTCTTGTCTCAAGGATGGCCCCGTCTGTCTGTCTCTGTCTGTGTGTCTTTGTGTAGCGCGTAGTGAGTGGAGCACAGAACGGAACTGGTGTAGTTTTACGAATAAGTATCTGTTGTTTGGCTGCTTGGCAACCATTTCCTGCTCCCAGCAACTGTTCCTCTATATTCCTCTGGGAAAGCACCGCCCCTGTGCTTCAGATAGAGTTGACCCCACCCCTCACAGGCCTGGCCAATCAGGCATAATAATTTATTTAGAAATGATCATGACACCCAATCAGAATAAAGAACAAATGGGAAGCTACCGCCCCCTGAGATCCCCTGCAGTAAGGATTGGCCTGGAGCAGTCAGGTGTCTCATGTGAACTGAGGGGAAGGGTAAGACCTAAGAAAAGAAAAATAAAGTTCTGGGCATCAGAATCCCTGGAACTGGAGTTAAGTACGGTTGAGAGCCACCATGTGGGTGCTGAGAACTGAACCAGAGTCCTAGCGACAAGTGCTCTAAGCCTTAGCCATCTCTCCAGCCCACCATCTCTCTCTTTTTTTTTTTTTTTTGAGACACGATGTCATACAACCCAGGTTGGCCTCCAGCTCTATGTGTATCTGAGCATCATCTTGATTCTCGAATCCTCCAGTCTCCACCTCCAAGATTCCAGATGTGTGCCATCACTCTTGGTTTATCTTGAGTCCTTGCATTCAAGTTTTACCTACCTGACGGTGTCTCACTTGCCTGCGGCAAAGCAGCTGCTCCCTGTGTAAGCCCATAGCTCATGCCCATCACTACATGAGAAAGTACTGCGAAGCTGGCAGCCTCAAAGGAAAACCAGGGCACTGCTGCTGAGGAGACCTAAGAGCCGGGGAGCCCAAAGCCGTGGCTCAGGGTCTCTTTGGTGACTTCAGACTGAAGCCTGAAGGGTGTGCTGTCCCAAAGGTCCCCTGAAATGGCTTGTTCCTTGCTACCCAGGCTGTCTGTAAGTGAAGTGATTGTCCTTGAGATTTGGTGCTGAGGGACCCAAGAGAGAGCAAGTGAAGACCTCATCTCTGAAGTGACACATGGTCGCCTCCACTTGTTTCTGCTCACCTCCAGTCAGGAATCCCGTGCTCCCCACATTGTCCTATTTTGACAAAGGGGAAAGGCCCAGCTTCTCTGGAGAAGGCAGGGTTGCCTGTGGGCACGCAGATGCGGAGGTGTAGACTGTTACCTCTTCTTTCCTCTGCTCCTGAGCCTTTGTTCAGTGCTGTGTGTTCAGAGAGGCTGTGTCCTGCTTGAGAGCCTGGCTCCTTTCTTGGATGACCAAACACAATGATTAAAGTCCATTTTTCTGAAAGAAGCAAGACCACAGAGAGAGGTGACCAAAGTCTAACTCCAAACTGTACATCCTAGTCCCATGTCTGACAGGACGTGAAAACGGAGCAAGCATTCTGGAAGCACATGCAAGAATTCATGACTGGTGGGAGCTGGAGAGATGGCTCAGAGGTTAAGAGCATTGCCTGCTCTTCCAAAGGTCTTGAGTTCAATTCCCAGCAACCACATGGTGGCTCACAACCATCTGTAATGGGATCTGGTGCCCTCTTCTGGCCTGCAGGCATACAACAGACAGAATATTGTATCCATAATAAATAAATAATAAATAAGTAAGTAAATAAATAAATAAAGTTCAGACGAGAACTGAACGCCACCAGCCAGGCTCTCTGTCCCTCACAGAAGAGGGAGGCTTCTAACAACTTCTCAATGGGTCGTAAACAAGACAGAGGACATGTCCCAAATGGAAGCCCCAGCTTCTGGGTAAACTCAAGCTTCCTACATCTAAGGCCAAGCAGTGCTAGGTGGGAATCGAGATGACTCCAGATGGAGAAGGGTAGCCCTGGCTTGCGTGGCCCAGCCACACGGGAGTCAGCACCCTGCCCTTCTGCTTGCCATGAGGACCTCTGCCTAGCACTACGAGCCACTTCCTGTGACTGGTCCTCATATATCGATTGGGGTATCACCCTGAGCCCGGCATCACTTAAAAGGATGTTAAAATGAGGTAGGGGGACATGCTTTATAATCCCAGCATTTAAGAGTCTGAGGCAGAAGGACTGCAAGTTGAAGGCCAGCCTGGTCTACTTATGAGTTGCAGGACTGAATGGGCAACATAGAGAGGCCCTGTCAGGAAGGGAGGGAGGGAGGGAAAGGAGGAGGAAGAGAGGGGGGAGAAGGAATGAAGATGATGAGCACCTGAAGCCTTTCCTTGTATGTACTCAAGCTAAGCTTGAGGTGCCGCCCTTGCTGGGGCCCAGAAGACATTAACTCTGCCTTAGCCCATCTGGGCTTTCTTGCAGACCTCAGCCAGCTGAAACATGTTTGGATCAAAGATAAACCTCATCAACTCACGTCCGCCTCCAGCCCTCACTATGTACATTAGGCAACAGCAGTCACAGGTCAGCCTTTGTGGCTGCCATTGTCACAGCTGTTGGCGCAGACACCAATACTAGGTGAGCTAATAACTCGGGGATAAATGGCCCTTTCACCAGAAGCCCCGAGTACTCCGGGAACATTACATCATGCCCACCTGACACACTCCCACATACTGTCTTCCCCAAGTCCCTCTGTGTTGGGAAGACTTCCACAATCCCAGCAGCTCCGTCTGGGCACAGCTTCAGACCTGTTATGGTCTTTTGGAGGGCTGCCTTAGGGGAGACCTTGAGGAGGTTGTCCAGGTCTCTGAGGCCCTCCCAGCCCCATCATGCCTGCCCTCCTGAGCTGTCCTTCCTCTGCCCTAGGTCTTCTATGCTTGAAATGAGAAAGAGCATTGCTGACAGTGTGTGCCGAAGTGTTTTCAAATGCCAGGAATGGAAATCAGTGGATACGTATAATTTTGTAACCGGCATTGTGGTATGCCAAAATTGTTGGGACCCTCATAGTCAAGGTGCCAGATTTACAGGTTACCTCTAAATACAAGCTGTGCGTACATTATGATATCTAGACTTGGTTGCTGAATATTCCTGACGGTTTCTTTCAGGCTTTCTTTCCACCGTGTAAAAATCCAGACACTGACCCAGCAGAACCCAGTTCCTGTTGAGACACAGATAACTCTGTTCCTCCTCCAAAGAGTTTCTGGGAGCCACAGCAGATCAAAAGCGCAGGCCCTGGGAGCACTGATCCCTCCCTTGTTTTGGAAACAAACCTCAGGGCAGGTGCGCATGCAAACTGGAGCACCAAGAGAGGCGCTGACAGAGCAGAGCCTTCTGTCCAAAGGGACTGACCACAAAATGGAAGAAAGTGGGTTCTGAGATGCTTCCAATTGCTTTCAGCTGTGCAAGGGAGCAGTGACAGCAGGACCAGTCTGTTCCAGTCACCTGTGAACATCTGTTGGCCCAGTTCCCTGGGAAAAGCGGCGTCATAGACGGGGTTGTCAGAGGAGGAAAGCTGACAAGGGAGCATCGGCCTGCCCAGGTGAGCTGAGCAGACTCAGACATGGGGAGGAAGGAGAGGAAGGATGGGAGATCCCAGGCCGTGCTGTAGGAGGGCAGGATAAGGGACCCCCCGATCCACGTCAGTAAAGCAAGTTTGATCCAGATCCCGGGGAAGCTCTTGAACCCAGAGGGGGAAAAAAAATCCAGTCTTCTCTGGCTCCTCTGGAACAGGGGCTGACCCTAAGTCTAGGAGTAGCCCCCCCATTCAGGCTGAGGTTCTCTAGGAAGAGCCTGTGGTTGGGGAAGGAGTATAGTGGGGGGCCCAGTGTGAAACTGCATAACTAGGCTTGCTTGAGTCCTTGCTCCACCACCAACTCTGACCATGACACATGATAGAACATCTTCCATAGCAGCTCCATGGGAGAGTCACTGGGCAACATATTTTCATCTGTAAATAGGGAATGCTGCAAGAGGTGAGTGTGTGAGTGTGTGTGTGTGTGTGTGTGTGTGTGTGTGTGTGTGTGTGTGTGTGTGTGCTCCTAAAAGGAACATGTAGTTATAAAGCTGGCAAATCCCCAGGTCAGCTGGAGAAGTCAAGCAGGTGCTGGGATTAAAGGTGTGTGCCACTACCCACCAGCTTTTCCTCTCTAATTTTAGAGTAAATTAGATGAGGATTCAGAATCGTATCTGTGTCTTTCCTAACTAGCTGCTTCTAGTCTGCCTGGGTCGGCCAGCAGACACCAAGGCTTGCCAGGAGAGAACGGGCTGGTGGAGGGTGTTTTTCCATTGGGTTTAACTTGGAGCCATAGGAACCAGTGACAAGCAGGGGGTAGATCGAGGTTCAGGCTGGGAAGAAATTCCTTACCACCCCAGAAAAGCTTTCCAACAACTGCCTTCATGGCCAGCTAAGAGCCACTCAAGATGTCCAAACTTGTGCAAGTTTATAGAGAGTGTGCCTCATTGTGCCAAGATGGGTGACTTACTCAGCTTGCCAAATGTCCTCCAGCAAGTCCGTGGCCTCCCTGAACACGACACCTCACTGTGGTGACACCACGAAAGACTGTACATGCCCTATATGTCCTGCTTGTCCCTGATGGCAGACAGACCCTCACATCTGCAGCGAGTGTCTGAAAGACTGTATTCATCATTCATCCGCAGCTCTGAGAGTCGGTCTATGCGCACGGAGGGATGAGGTCAGACAGCCTGGGTCCCACTCCTGGCTTCCTCATTCCACAGGGATGTGATTCACTAGACCTCGGTTTCCTCAGTTGTCACATCAGAGTTTTGTGGGCTTATGTCCTTAAAGCTCTGAGCACAGACCCTCATCTCTGACACTTACACTGTTAATGTTGATGTCCTGTTGCCGCCACTGTCCTCCTTGAAGTCAGCCCAGTGGCTGCCTTGGAACAATACTGAAGTGCTCTTTTGGATATTCAGATGTCATTATGAAAGCAGCCCCCAAGCCTGTGGCTACAGCTGGCCCAGAGGCTTGATGACGTTCCCATCCAGGTCCTTGGTTCTAGCATCCCCCTCCCCGCACCCTCCCACCTCAGCTGGGCATGAAAGCAGAAGCCCAGGAAGTGCTTGCTTTGGAGCAAAGGAGGGACAGCCATGGGGGTCTGGGGGTGTTTACCATCTCCAAGCAAGGAGTCATCGGTTTCTCATAACCAGTGTGGAGTAGAACTCACTTTCTGGAACTGTCGGGTTAGCTCATTGACTGTCGAGTTAAAGCTCTCATGGGTCAGGACCAAGCCCCAGCATAGCCACGCTACTCTTTGAGTATGAACTTGAAAGAGCTGGAGTTTCAAGGATAAGACCTTTGACCTTTGCAGGTGCTGCCCTCTCCTTCACAGTTGGTGGGGCAGGTGTTCAGGTGCCCAGCTCTTCGGATTGGCTCTGGAAAAGAGCACACGTGAAAGCACCGGTAGCTCCCTAAAGGTTATTCTGTGTGCTTTGTCTCACATTGTACCCGGTCTTGAAATGTTGCCCCCCCCCCGCACCCCCTGCCCCCGGTCTCAAACTCCTAGACTCTACTTGCCATCCTTACGTACCAGCTAGAGAGCCTTCACCACTCACTTCCTGTCTGAGTTCTAAGAAGTTGTTCTTCTCAGTAGGCTACCAGGACCAGCAGTAGAAGAAAATCCCAACTAGAGTTCATGTCAGACAAACTCAGGCCAGTAGGAATCAGGAAAGGTGTTCTTCTGTAGACTGTCTCTCTCTCTCTGTCTCTCTCTCTCTGTCTCTCTCTCTGTCTCTCTCTCTCTGTCTCTCTCTCTCTACCTCTCCACTCCCCCAGTTTCCCCTCCACCATTCTTTTTCTAACCCCCCTCTTCCAGTTTCTCTTTCCCTGTTGAAGATTCAGTCATGATTTTCTGCTAGCCTTGCCATCTTTACCTACAAAACACAGACAAAGACCCTCACAGGTCAGTTTTATTTTTATTGCTACCCAGGCAAGGGCTAGGTGAGATGCCAGAGCTCTGAATGCTGACTTTCCTAAATGTTTCTTCTGCACTCTCGGCACTAAGGGGCCAGATCACGATGGGGTAAGAAGTCACCCTCTAGTGCCCAGCAGTCCAGTTGATGGGGGCCCGGGAGTGGGTGGGGAAGGTGATGTTGTCGCATCTTGTTACAAATAGAAACTGGACGTCAGTGGCTGTCAGGAGAGCATCTTTCAACAGCCGCAAATTACTGCCTCAGGGTTTACACGAAACAAAATGATGAGTGTGGAAAGACAGAGCTTTAATCCCTGCCCTGCGCATAATAGGGATTGTGTGTCTGCTCCGGTGAGGAACTATTGACCTCCAGCTGTAGTTGTTGTTCGTTGCTCTTTGCTCTTTGGGGCCCCGCCACCCAACTCCCAAATAAATATACTCATGGAGACTTAATCTTACTTTTCTTTATGGATGCCTGGCCTTTGCTTGGCTTATTTCTAGTCAGCTTTGCTTTTTCTCTCTTCTTTCTTTTGTTCGTTTGTTTTTTGTTGTTTTGAAACAGGCTTTCTCTGTGTAGCCCTGGCTGTCCTGGAACTCCCTCTGTAGATCAGGCTGGTCTCAAACTCAGAGATCTGCCTGCCTCTGCCTCCCGAGTGCTGGGATTAAAGGTGTGTGCCACCATTGCCCAGCTAGCCAGCTTTTCTTTACATAATTTATCCCATCTATCCTTTCCCCCTTTTATCTTTCTCTAGTCTATATACTTTCTATATTTCTTTCTTACTCTATTGCTGGTTGTGTAGCTGGATGGCTGGCCCCTCGTGTCTTTCTCTCCTTTTCTTGCTCCTTGATCTTTTCTCTCTCTTTTTTCTTCTTCTATTTATTCTCTCTACCTGCCAGCCGACCCATCCTTTCTCCTGCCTTTCTATAGGCTGTTCAGCTATTTATCAGACCAATTGCGTGTTTTAGACAGGCATAGTAACACAGCTTCACAGCGTTAAACAATGCAACATAAAAGAATGCAACACACCTTTGCATCGTTAAATAAATGTTCCACAGCATAAACAAGTGTAACACATCTTAAAATAATATTCTACAAGATCCAGCTGTGTCCCGGAGGCCCATGGGAAGGTCTGATCAGGTGGGCTTCCTTTTACCCTTTGCCATGGAAGAGAAGAATAAGATTCTCCATTGAGCTCAGAGCATGGCATTATACCCTAATATTAAACTTTCACCACAAACTACGTAAAATGATATTATTCTTTGAAAGAGAACTATGAAACCAGGAGGATGACAAGGCCTGGCATCCTGGAGCTGGTAGCTGAGCTTCCCCAGCCTAGGCCCGGTTCTTTAAAAGACTCATTTGAGGGGGCTGGAGAGATGGCTCAGTGGTTAAGAGCATTGCCTGCTCTTCCAAAGGTCTTGAGTTCAATTCCCAGCAACCAACATGGTGGCTCACAACCATCTGTAATGAGATCTGGTGCCCTCTTCTGGCCTGTAGGCATACAGACAGAACATGATAAGTAAATAAATATTTTAAAAAAATTTAAAAAAAAACCCAAAAGACTCATTTGAGACTCTTCCCAACACACCCAACTCCCTGCCACTTTGAAATCTGAAGCGATCACAGTTCCCTCAACGGTCTCCTTAACTTGCTCACTAATGCCTGAAATCCAACCACCAAGGCTCCATGCCCTCCTCTGGAGGAAGCAGAGTGAAGTTACCATTAATGCACATCACACAATGAAGTGCTACGTCATGCAGCCTCAGCACCAGGAGGTTTGAAGTGAAACTTGGAGAACAGAGAGCAATGAGTTAGGAAGGCAGGAGGCTTCAGGTGTGAACATTCTAGATGAACACTCCTCTCCAGTTCTCCTATCTATTCTCCTGCTCACATACATGTGCAATCTGCTTCTCATTCACTATTCTAAGGCCTGTCTTAGTTAGGGTTTCTATTGCTGTGAAGAGACATCATGACCATGGCAATTCTAATAAAGGAAAACATTTCATTGGGGTGGCTTACATTTGAGAGGTTTAGTCCATTATCATCATGGTGGGACGAGGTGGGAGGCAGACATGATGCTGGAGAAGAAGCTGAGGGTGGAGAAGGAGTTACATCTTGATCCAGCAGGCATCAGGAAGTGGTCTAGACACTGGGAGTATCTTGAACTGAGGAGACCTCAAAACCCACCCCCACAGTGACGCACTTCCTCCAGCAAGGCCACACCTACTTCAACAAACCCACACCTCCTAATAGTGCCACTCACTGAGTTTGTGAGGGCAGTTACATTCAGTCTACCACAAGGCCTGAGTACTTCTGTTGGAGGACAGGAGAAGATGGATAGCTCTTACTGTTTGACAAAATGACTGAAACCAACATGGTTGACCTGAAGAAGCAAAAAGGCTGCAGGAAACTGTGAGGTGGTGGCTACTTCTTTCAAGACAGAGTTTCTCTGTGTAGCTTTGGAGTCTGTTCTGGAACTTGCTCTGTAGACCAGGATGGCCTCAAACTCATAGAGATCCACCTGCCTCTTACTCCCTGAGTGTTGGGATTAAAGGTGTGTGGCACCACCACCCGATGCTTTTTAAGGCTATTTTGTTTTTGTTTTTTATTTGTGGTGGTGCACACTTCTAATTTCAGCATTTGAGAGTTAGAGACAGAAGAATCAAGAGTTCAAAGACATCCTCAGCTACGTAATAAGCTTGAGACCAGCCTGGGCTATGTGAGACCCCATCTCAAAAAAAAAAAGAAAAAAAAAAAAAAAAAAAAAAGGAAAAGAAAAAAGAAAGCTAATGAGAACACGTGGCAAAGCCCCCATATTTGTTGCTCCTTGTGTATGTCAATTCATATATTTTATAATAAGTAGACACATATCCCAGTGCCAGGCCCTCATCTTAACCTTCATGGTTTCCCATATGTCCTTGAAAGCTGATCAAGTAGTGAGAGCAAAGATAAGGGGGCCTCTAGCCTATGACCCGTGTCTGTTCATTTCAGAATAAACTTGGGTATATCACACCATAGGAACTTGTTCCTGGGCCCTGGTAATGGACCAGTCCTATAACTTGTGGCAAGGCACAGATTTCCCTGATGCCAATTGTATCTGTCACTAAGACATGAAACCAGAGAATATTCTGGTGACAGATGGTGAGACAGACAGGCTGGCATTGGCCTTTCCAGAATCCACAGCTATTTGATGGTCTATACCTGTGACTGTTATACTCTGGTCCACACTCAGAAGGCCTTCTACAGGCTGCATACCTGTGGCTGTATCTTTGTGATAACGTTCTGCCAAAAGCCTCTCTAAAGGCTCTGACCAGTGGAGTAAAGTCATGGATCTGATCACACTTCCCTTGACCTCTGCTTTCCCCCTGGTGCAGAGGTTCTGACACCTTTGGCAAACCTCTACTCTAAAAATATATCCATAATAGTAGCAAAATTACAGTTATGAAGTAGCAACGAAAATGATTTTATGGTTGGGGTCATCACAACATGAGGGCCACAACATTAGGAAGGTTCTTGTCTGTGTTAGCCCTGTGGCTTGGTACCTTTTATCAGTAAGATGTTCTCATCTTGCTTCCTTTGTGTCTGGCTTCCTCTGTGTCAACTGCAGACTGACTCCTTTCCTCTTTCCAGAATTCTCCTGTTCTTGTTGCCCTGCCTCTACTTCCTGCCTAGTCACCCTGCCTATATTTCCTGCCTGGCTACTGGCCAATCAGCATTTTATTAAACCAATACAACAGACAAATTTTTACAGGGTACAAGATCATTGTCCCACAGCACTTACCAGCTGAGCAGTCTTCCCAGTGTCTCCCCCTCCCCACTTTTTTTTTGTTTGTTTTTGTTTTTGTTTTTGTTTTCAAGACAAGGTTTCTCTGGTAGCTCTGGCTGCCCTGGAACTCACTCTGAAGACCAGGCTGGCTTCAAACTCAAAGATCTGTGTGCCTTTACCTCCCAAGTTCTTGGATTAAAGTCCTGTGTCACCACTGCCTGGACCGTCCCCTTTTTTATATAGTGCTGAGAATTGAACCTAGGACCTCATCTTTATATATAATAATTTTATTTCACTCTAAGAATTTTATGCTTTTTAAAAATTTGAAACAGTTCTATTCTGTAGCCCAGGCTATCCTGGAACTCACTATGTGGTCCAGGGTGGCCTTGAACCCATGATGATCCTCTTGCCTCAGCTTTCTGAAATTTGAGCCTTCCAGTCTTTCTGTTTTACTAAAAATGGCAAATTCATCCCCATACAAGTCTTCCTGCGGCTGTTTCCGATCTGGAACTGTATTACCCTAGATGGTCATGATAGGATAGTATGTTAGTTTCCTGTTGCTATAATGAAGTGCCTGAGGCAGGTGACTTGTGTAGAAAAGAGGTTTACTTATCTCAGCATCTGGAGGTCAGCCTGTGACATACCCTCAAGACAGAGCACACTATGAGCAAGTGGTCACATCTGGAACCATGACACACAGAGGGTAGGAGGGGCCAGGTTTATTCCTTTTATAGCCATCTTCTCCACAGAACTACACTGAAGGGCTTTAGGAAAATGACCCAGGGGCCTCCCACAAGGCCCCACCTCCCAGAGAATCCACTACCCCACAATCCTGCCACTCTGGGGACTAAGCCACCTGGGAGCCTTGGGGATACTCAAGACGCACGTTAGCCTCAGGAGATGTTTAGGCAGGTCTTGGTTTCACTATCATGGCCTCTAAGTGCCCACCCCCAGATCCAGGTCTACACTTGGGCCCTCAAGTGCCCACCCCCAGATCCAGGTCTACACTTGGACCCTCAAGTGCCCACCCCCAGATCCAGGTCTACACATGGGTCCTCAAGTGTCCACCCCTAGATCCCTGTCTACACTTGGGTCCTCAAGTGTCCACCCCCAGATCCAGGTCTACACTCGGGCCCTCAAGTGTCCACCCCTAGATCCCTGTCTACACTCGGGTCCTCAAGTGTCCACCCCCAGATCCAGGTCTACACTCGGGCCCTCTCACACCACCTCATCTTACCCAGCACTACTTTCCCTCATACCTGTCACTTCTGGAGCTGCTTTGTCCAGCTGCTGGTTCCTTTGGTTGTCTGTCCCCTTCGGCACCCCAACTTAAGTCCCTGCAAAGAGAGCCTTTCTACCAGGTGGTGTTGGGGCATGTCTTTAGTCCAACACTCGGGAGATAGAGGCAGGCAGATCTCTGAGTTCAAGGCCAGCCTGGTCTACAAAGTGAGTTCCAGGATGGCCAGGGCTACACAGAGAAACCATGTGTCGGAAAACAAAACTAAACAAAAACAGGGGTGGGGAGATGCTTCCAGCTTTGCTCAGCTCCTGGTACAGAAAGAACCACACTGCCTGTCAATCCAGTGTGGCAGCACATGCCTGTAATCCTAGCTCTCAGGAGCCCGAGAGAGGAGGGCCATGAGTTCCAAGCCTGTCTGAGCTACAAACTGAGACTTGTCTAACACTAAAAAGCATTCATCATAGTTGGGAGGAATAACCTGTGCTCGTGGGAGCGACGCTCAGCACTGGGGTACAGGCTGTTATTGGCCTCATTTCGGATCCCACACAGCTGTGGCAACAAGCAATATTTCTCACTGATTGGTCTCATGGCCGGCCAGAGCCTGACCTTTTTTCTAGCAGAATGGCTGCCGTTCGGAGGTGGACTTCAGAACCCACCTTCTGCCCTTCCTCTAAACCTTTCTGTCTTGGCTTCTAGCACAAAGCAAAGGTGAAGAAAACCCGGCCAGGCCAGAGGCTCCGTCCAAATTACACTCAAGCCACACGCAATTAAGTGCAGTTATTAGAAGACTCTCAAGTCAGACAATGGAAACAGTAAGAGTTTCCACTGAAACATGAACTTGGCAGAGCAGGCTGGGTCCCAGAAGCCTCTGTGCACACCCAGAGATGAGAAAGCCTTCCTGTGTGGCCTGGGGTCGGGTGTGGAAGTGGATGAGGAGCAGGTGGGAGAAGGGGAACTGGGTCCTCCTCCAATGACTGTCCCTTTTCTCCCTGAGTCAATCAAGCGTATTGCCATAGGGAAAACTCTTAGGTGTAAAGCTAGCCGGCTTGGTGCTCTACCCCCATCTCATTCTAGTCTCTCTGTTTGGGTTTAGTTTTTGGCGTAAATGTGCTTTCAACAAGGAAGATGTGATTGTGACTGCCCTGCCCCCTACCCTTCTTCCCTCACCTCTCATGCCATTCCATACTATTCAGCACTGTTATTTTTGTTTATTTTGTTTTTTTTTGTTTTTTTGAGACAAGGTGTCTCTGTGTAACAGTGCTGGCTGTCCTGGAACTTGCTCTGTAGACCAGGCTGGCCTTGAACTCATAGGGATTCACCTGCCTCTGCATCCCTGAGCACTGGGACTAAAGACCTGCACCACCACTGCCCAGCCAGCATTGTGATTTTTATGGTTGTATAGTATTCCACTATTTGTTACCTATATCATCTAACTAATCCCAGGCCATTAGACATTTGACTTGTGTCCAATTTTCTTCTCAATTGTTTCCAATTTTTATGAGCAGCTTGGAATTTGTACATTTTATATTCCAGGGACAAATTTCCAAAAGTAATATTTCTATACTAAGAGATTTTTATACAGCCATATTGGGCAGTGCCTTTTTAATTTAACCTATCTGTTTATCTATCTATCTATCTATCTATCTATCTATCTATCTATCTATCTATCTATCGAGATATCTATTGGTTTTTTGAGACAGGGTGAAGGTTTGGCTGTTCTGGAACTCACTCTGTAGACCAGGTTGGCCCTGGAACTTGTTTTGTAGACCAGGCTAACCTCGAACTCAGAGATCTGTCTGCCTCTGCCTCCCGAGTCTCTTTTAGTTTTCTTCTCCATCTTTGGTTTTCCACTACGGAAACTGGGAAAGTAAAAATTCAGTCTTTCAGAATAGGTTGCAGTTTAGGGTGACCTGTACGTGCTCAGTGAGAGGTCTCTAGACCTCTCCTGAAGAGATTCTGAGAGTATTTTCCTTCTAGATGAAAAGAGAGAAGTCACACAACATGCTGTCTTGTATCACATTTGACTTGTGCTCTCTTCCTGACCTCTGACTCCCACCATGTGAGTGTATGGTTCCACGAGCTATGCCAGCCATCCAGTAGCCAGGAAGTCATAAGCCTAAGGATAAATAACAGCAACGAAACCTCATAATGGCAAGTTCTTTTTCATGTCTTAAAGCTACTGAATCTGCCTGGAGGTGTATTAGAAATCAATGAATAGATGTCAGTGGTTCCCAAAGTCGGTGGTTAAAAAAGCCTGTAGAACCACCTGTGACATGAGCTGCTGCTGCACAGCCTAGTAAACGGGGCTATCTGAAAAGTGGGGAGATAGCAAGGCGTCAGTGTGTCAGTGCTGTATGATTCTGGGGGTAGAGGGAGACTTGAGACAAAGTCTAAGTCCATAGTATTCCTGGCTAGCCTGGAGCTTGCTATGTAGACCAAGCTGGACTTGAACCGGTAGCGATCCTCTCAAGGGCTAGGATTATAGGTGTGATACACTGTGCCTGGCTTATTACAATTGTTTGTTTTGTTTTGTTTTGTTCTCATTCTGAAATCCACACTGGCCTGGAACTTACTATGGAGACCAGTTGTCCTCAAACTCCCAGCATGCTGGGAGGAAGGGTGTGAGCCCCTTTGCCTTGCTACTACTGTGCTTTTTAAAGTTCTGCAGGTGATTCCAAAATGCATCATCTGAGAGTCAGTGGTGTAGCTGGTGCTCTTAAACTTGCATGTGCAGACAGGCCACCCGTGCATTCTGCGAAGCTCCGCACCTGACTGTAGCTACTACAAAGCAAGGTTGGGAAGCTAGTGAGTCAGTGGCTGCCGGGCCAGGGACTGTGGGAGGCGTGGCGGTTCTTGTGTTTACAGATAAGCGCTAGGAAAACCAGGAATGTTAAACACACAGGGTTGTCTCTTCAAAGGGAGAGAAGTACATCCTGTTTTCTGCCCAAAAGTTTGGGAGAGAACATGGTTAATAGCCTGGTGACCTTTGCACTCTTTGTGCAGCTGAGGCCACACTGGATCCTCCCCCAAGACCCTTATCATGAGCTTGTCTATCTACAGACCCCATCTTAATGGAAGACGTTACATGTACTTTACAAAGAGTTCGGATGTAGCCATGTCTTAAGCTTTATTGTGCACACAGGACTGAGTGGTTTATCACCAGGAAAGTTTTCGCCAAACCGTGCTGTGCTGAAAGAAACCTAAAACAAACCACCCAGGGTCCAACTCTCAAGGTTTGAACCAACACAGGCTACGTAGTTGTGCTGAACCAAACTACTTTCTTGCTTCCCTTGGATTGTTACTCTGCTGGCCATGGTGGTCACAGAAGTCCCTGCAAGGAACCGCCGTCTCTCTGTCTGGAGTGGAGCCTCTCCTTTTGTCCCACATGGAGGAGGCCCTGTCCTCCAGGTACTCTGAGAAACAGGAAGAGCTTCTCCCTGCCCAGGCTCCCTTAGTCACTCCGGATGTCATCAGACCTGAGCTGTGGCCAGTGGGTCCAGCAACTGCTGCATCATCTGAGCTTAGCGGAGGCCTGAGTGCATTGCTCACCTTGGGCCACAGCTGCTCCAGCTTCTGAGGCAACAGTTAGCTCCCCTTAGGCAGTCAGGGTGGGGCTCATGGTAGGTCCTGCACTAGCCACACAGCGCACAGGCCCACTATACTGACTAAGGTAGCAATGCACAGTCATTACAGTGGGTGGATTGAGGGAGCATATAGACCCTTTCATGGCTTCATCAAGTACCATAGATCCTGTTTTATACACACACACACACACACACACACAATTAAAGCCAGTTCCAATGAAGATTGACCATTGGGAAGGGCAGCAGGATTTCCCTCTCTTGGAACACCTCTCATTCTCAAGAGTTTTCCTTTCCTTCTCCTTAATAAATCTATGCTCGCTTTTCCTTGTTCTGTAATATTTGTTTACGCTGTGTGAAGATGTGTCACTGTGATTGGTTTTATGCAAAGCTGAATGACCAATAGCTGGGCAGGAGACAATAGGTGGGACTTCCTGGAGAAAGAGAACTCTGGGAAGAAGAGAGGCGGAGAGACACCACCTAGACTCTAAAGGGAAGAAGTCGGACTTGCGGCACATAGGAGAGGCAGAACATAAATTAATAGAAATAGGCTGATTTGAGTTATCAGAGTTAGTTGGGGTAAAAAAAACCTACGCTGAGGCCAAGTTTTCATAATTAATAATAAATCTCCATGTCATTATTTGTGAGCTGGTAGCCCAAAGAAAAATATGACTACGTTTCCTTATTAACCTCAAGGGTGAGACAATAAACTCTGACGCCATTGACTCGGGGTGGCTTTGGTGAGGGTTGGTGTCTGGCACCCTCGCTCCCCTAGTTGAGCTCATCAAGATCCAAAAAAGGCTCCATCACTCTCAAAACCTCCCAGCATGCCTCTCTCTCGCAGTCTTCCAGTGGCCTTGACCTGAGTTGCACATTTAGCTGTCTGTCAAGAGGAGACTCTTTATGCAGAATCTTCTTTCTTTAGTTTCTGTTTCCCATCATTTTAAAAACCCAGCTTCTAAAAACAGTGCTGGTTAGACTGGCTTTGGTGGCACACTCCTGTAACCCCAGCACTCAGAGGCAGGAAGATCAGGAATTTAGGGTCATTCTCTGGCACATCCTTCTGGGTTAAGTGTGACACTGTCTCAAAAAAAAAAAAAAAAAGCAAACATAAAGGCATTTCCCAGAAAGCATAGGCAGGGAGAGTGCCTCAGGTTCAAGGCCAGCCTGGTCTACTGACTTGAGTCCCAGCCAACCAAAGTTACAGAGTGAAAAATACTGTCTCCAAAAACAAAACAAGAGCGCTGATAAGATGGCTCAGCAGATAGGGGTGAGACCCCAGTTCCATCCCTGTGACCCACGTGGTAGAAAGAACTGCTCTGCAAGTTATTCTCTGACTTCCATGCGCAGGCTCAGGCTGTGACAACAGGGGTGCATACGTGTGTGTGTGCATGTGTGTGCACACGTGTGTGTGTGTGTGTGTGTGTGTGTTTTAAGACGGGGTCTCACTATGCAGCTCGGACACTTCCAGAACTCTCTATGTAGACCAGGCTGGCCTGGAACTCACAGAAATCAGCCTGCTTCTCTGCCTCCTGGGTGCTGGGATTAAAGGCGTGCATGACTATGCTCATCTTTGTTAAGTGTTTAAAAAAAAACAGAAAGAAAAAGAAGAGAAAGAAGAAAAGAGGTGCCGATGGCACTTCAGGCTAGTGAAAAATTCGAGCAGAAGCCTGCCATCGCTACACCTGCTCCCACTTCCCCCTATCCTGGGTACCCCATG
Source organism: Alexandromys fortis (assembly GCF_014885135.2). NCBI lineage: Eukaryota > Metazoa > Chordata > Mammalia > Rodentia > Cricetidae > Alexandromys > Alexandromys fortis. The sequence continues at coordinate 1,205,764 of NW_026067982.1, read as the reverse complement.
CTTGACCAGCACAGCATCCCCCAGTCCCCCGCATCTCTGAAGCCTCTGCTAGAATGTACCCGAGTAGCCTCTCCTTCCCCTATACATCTGCCTGGCTAGTCTATTTTGTTCATTTCCTCTGGTCCCTGTTTCAGCATAATCCCTCAACTAACTGGCAGCTCCTTGTGGGTCCCTAATATCCTTTTCTCTCCTGATCTTGACCTTGACTCTCCTGCCCTGATCTCCAACTCTGGGGTTAAAGAGCTTGGGGATGCTCGCTGAATTCTAGTCTTCCTAAATGAGGTTGTAATGGTGGGGCCCTCATCCAATAGATTAGAGGAAAATACAGAAGAGCAAGTGTGTGCTCCTTTCTCCCCCATCTCTCCTTCCTCCTTCTCTCTGCTTCTCTCTCCCTGCCACAGAAGAGGGACTGGATGCACAGCAGGAAGGCAGCTGTCTGAGGTAAGCAGAATTTAGACTAAAAGGTGGGCCTGTAGGCATCTTGATCTCAGACTTTTCTGCCTTCGAAATACGAGAAAGAAATGACTGTGCTAAGGTTCCAGCCTGTGGCATCTTGTTATTGGGGCCTCAACAGACTCAAATCTACCCAAGAGGCTCAGCAGCCCTACCAGACAGGGAACAGAGGACTGTGGGAATGATGGTGTGCCCCCATACTCTCTAGTCAACCCATGAAAGCCTACCCAAAGAGCTTGCCCCAAGGGGTGTACCGGGCAACTGGATACTCCAGAAAGCCTCTGATGACACCTTCCCTATCCCTTCAGAGTGTGCCCCCAACACACTTAGCAAAGTCCCCTCCTTCTCTGAGCAGAGCTGGGCACATGCTCTCATCCACCCCCTGAAGGGTGTCAGTCAGCTGAGCCTGTGCATGTCTCACTTTGGATTCCTGTCCGTAGAGATTCCTAAAGTTTACCAGGGAAACAAAAGAAAGAAGGCAGTCTCCCTGAATGCCCATGCCCAGAGCCCCATGCACCCTGCACCTGAGTCTGTAAACAAAGACTGCAAAGTCTGCCGGTGCCAAACCCTGTTTCCTTTGGGCTGGGTAGGTATCCCGAGCATTAGAACTTTAAAGCTTTCTCTTGTTCCCCATCCTTTCCCCAGCTCTGCCGGGCAGCCTCGGTTGGGAACCAGCACTTACTGTGTACTTCCAGCAAGTACCGACCTGAGGGTTGCTAGATCGATCCAGGCATCTTCCTGGGAGGGGTGAGTCACTTCTGCAGGCTGCCAACTCTGAACAGTTGGGTCTGGGCAGCAGCTCCAGAGCCCTGCTGGTTGCTGAGGAAATACAAAGAGACATCACTGTCTCAGAGTTTCCACCCCCGTGGAAGCCAGCGCTGGGAAGTACTTCACAGCCAGCCCGGGCGCCGGCGTGAAGGATAAGGGGGTGTCTGTGGCGCCGGGTGTCCACTCTGTGCCAGGAACGCTCTAGCCCAGGCTGTGTCTGAACTAGTCCAGTCTTTCCAGCCGTCTTGCGAGTTGAGGTGTCACAGGTGAGAAAATGAGGTTCGCAAATGAGGTGGCCGACCATGAAGAAAGGTGTGTCTAGCCTGAACCGGGCATCTTTCTAAGCAGGCCCTAGTGTCAATTCCTGCACTCGGGCCTGGTGCACTGTGGAACCCGTGAGTCTGCTGAGTGGAAGTAACGGTTAAGGGGGAGTCTCCCTCACAGGCCTCTCATTCTGCCTGCTCTGGCCTGATTGCCCCCACAGAGCTTGAATGAGATCCAAGTTGAGCAAGACCCTGTTCCGCCCACCATGACTATCCACTTCTTGGGGGCAGAGAAGCATTCTGCGAGGCCTGTGAGTGGAGGACACATCCTGAGGTGATCCAAGAGCTACAAAGTTGGGGTGACCTGGGAGGACAGAGAAGCCAGTGCTCCCAAGCACAGGTTTCGTAGTCTTGCTGAGTGGCCCTGACTGGCCCCTTGGTACGACTGTGCCTCCGTGTTGAGCATCTCTGTTGCATGTGTGAGGAACAAGTGAGATGAACCACAGAGGACCCGAAACATCACAGCTGATGAACTGTCAAGCTACTGTTCTGACCACCACCACTGCCATTGTTCGGTTATTGTTGCTGATTATGCCTGCCTGTTCTCTGGTTTGATTCCCGGGCCAGACCCAGGCACAGACGTGAGACTGAACTATTATAACTCTAGGCATCTTCGTCTGCTCCTAGGGATGGTCAGAGCAGGGGACACAAATGAGCTTGGTGGACCTGGGGAACGGTCCCCACTCTGCCAGGGGTGCTCAACCTGGGTTGCTTGTTAAAACCACCTGTGGAGCTTTGAGAGCTCCTCGTACCCCTAAATTAAAATCCCTGGGAGTACAGAGTCAGGCCTGGCTGGTTTTAAAAGTTCCCAGAAGATTCCAGGCAGTGGAGTGGAAGCTGGATTCCAAGCCACTGACTCATGCCCAGGAGAGGCAATCTTTTGTTGATTGTAGACTGGCCCCGGGAGGCAGAGGAGTTTGGCCTTTGACCTACTGGCAGATTAATCTTGAGAATGTTTAAGGCAGGAAAGACTCAGTTTCCTCATTTGTAAGGTGGGGGATGACACCCATTAACAGTCAGATTTAAGTTAATATTTATTAATATTATTATTATTATATAGTTATTATGGTCCATAGCTGAAAATCCCTCGATGATGGGACCTCTTTCCAACAATCGATAAATTGTTATAACACCACAACACATGCATGCACACACACATGCATGTACACATGCTCACACATCACATGTAAACACTCTCCTGTTGTAAGCTGTGCCAGGTCCTCTTCCCTCACCATTGCCAGCCAGCTTCCTGAGATTGTAGTTTATGGGCTTGCCCCTGGAAACCATCTCAGATCTCACTTTAGGGCCATTCTTGGGCCCCCTTTGATGATACTGCTGTTGTTGGAAGATTCTTCTGGGCAGGGCTTCCTTCTTTAGAGCTTTCAAATACTGGGGTTAGGAATGGGGGAGGAGTCCCCAGTGCATCCACCCCGCAAAAGCTGCACAGCCTGGCTCCGGAGTTCTGTTTCCTTGCTTTGGGCTAAAATTATCTTACCCCATGCTGACTGGAGGCTCTGGCAGCTGATTCCTTTCAATTAATTAAGATGCAGAAAATAAATCAATTATTGCTTATTAAGTGCATGTTCTTCCCCACAAATCTCTCAAAGTGTGCGACTTCCAGAGAAAGACTCTCAGCAGCACAAGGGTCCATGGGGAATGGGACCCTCAGATTGGTTAGTAGGCTTGAGGGTCACTGAGACTGTATCCCCGCCCCCCCAACCAGCAGCCTGCAGCCTGGAAACCCAGAGACTGGAACAGCCAGATTCTGAGGACCCGTGAAAAAGATGGAATGTAAGTTCTTTCCTTTGTTTTTTGAGACAGGCTTTCTCTGTGTAACAGCCCTGGCTGTTCTGGAACTCACTCTGTAGACCAGGCTGGCCTTGAACTCACAGAGATCCAGTTGCCTCTGCCTCCCGAGTGCTGGGACTAAAGGCGTGTGTCATCATTGCCTGGTTTATGAGTCCTACCTTGGAATTACAGGAAGACTGGAAGATGAGTTACAGGTTGATTACAAGGTTACCTTGTAATTACAAGACATAGCAGAAGGCTTGTGGAGAACAGTAGAGACATACCATTGTCCTTCTGGGAAACGTTAGCCTAAACAGGGGCTGGGGCTGTAGTTCAGTGATAGAGCACTTGCCTAGCATGTGTGGGGCCTTAGCTCAATCTTTAGTACTGTCAAAAAAAAAAAAAGTTAGTTCAAATGAGCCTGTCCATCATCTGGGCAGGAAACACAGTGCAGGAAACTATCCCAGAAACTTCAAGAAACAGTATAAAGCTTATCAAAAAACATAGGTCAGCACAACCCCGAGAGTATTTTCCTCCACAATGGGCACTTTGGCACTGTCTTTCTCCAGAGAGTCTATTATTTTGTAATAAACTCCGCCTGTCTTCTATACCATACTCTGTGTCTTGTTTGAATTCATTTGACAGAGATCGCCAGGACGATGGAACCAAGCAGAGACCAGAGGGAGATCCTAGCAGTAATATGACCAGGGACTCCATACAGGACAGGACCAGTCAGGAAGTGGTGGTAAAACAGGCAAGCATAGCAGACAGCTTAGTACCCTGGGACCCCATTTGTCTTTGGCTATGCACATTCCCTGTACTTCTGATAATGATGCACTCGGAGCCTTGTTCCTTCCGCTGCACATACTATACATACACACACAGCTTCAGTCGATGTGCCTGAAACCCGCAGAGGTTCTGACTCCCCACCTGCATGGGGATGCACATCTTCCCACCTCTGAGCAACAGTAGAGTTTCCCTGGTAACAATCAAATGTCGACAGTTTCTAATCAAGCCTATTCCCCATGTATCCAGGTCTGAAGAACAGAGGGGCCAACCCTGCCTGAGCTACTTTTGGGTGCGTGCGCAGAAGACAAAGCTGTGTCCTCTAGTAACCTTTCAGGAAGAACCCCTTAGTTGCCATCTTATGCCTATGTATAACTTGGGTGTGTATATAATTAAAGTCAGATGCATTGTGGGAAGGAATATTTGCAGTAGAGGAGTGATTATATAATCTAACTTATCAATCAAAGTAGGGAATCACCCAAACTACAACCCTTCAAAACCAGCCCCTTCTTCCCTTAGACCCCAGGCTGTAATCAAGACACTTGAGCATTCTCACCCATGTGGCCTGTTGTCACTCTTGACAGTGGAGTCCTCTTGCATCTGCACTATACTTTGCTCCAAATAAAATTATCTTGCATCTTTTGCAAATCTGTGTGAACCCTTACGTTCAATTCTTTGGCTAAGAGGTCAAAAATCTGGAAATGTCCAGGCCAGACTCCAACCGCTGGAAATAGTGGGATCTCTCGCTCTTTTTTTTTTTTAAGATTTATTTATTTATTATGTATATAACATTCTGCCTCCATGTATGCCCGCATGCCAGAGGAGGACGCCAGATCTTAGTACAGATGGTTGTGAGCCACCATGTGGTTGCTGAGAATTGAACTCAGGACCTCTGGAAGAGCAGCCAGCACACCCAACCTCTAAGCCATCTCTCCAGCCCCAATAATGGGATCTCTTTAATCAATTTATCTTCAGGCATGGGCTCAGGTCAAAAACTCAGCTACTATACTGACCTATACTCTCGAGAGGTAGCAGGAAGTCACGCCCACTACTCGCCGTCATCTCAGGCCAGGACCACTGTCCAGGAAGTAGGTGAGAGCTTAATGAAGGGAAGCCAATTTTGTAGGTCTTTGCCTTCATAGACAAGGATATCATAATATTTACCTTTTCTGAAGTCCCACCATGTGCCAAGACATTAGATATTCTCTTACTGAACTCTCTTAACAGCCTTCAACATTAGGTGCCGAAGCCTCCAGACAAGGGCCTTTGTTCAGTTGTTCAGAATGTTTATTGTGGGGCTGAGGCAATAGCTTAGCTGGTAAAGTCTTTGCTATGAGTGTGAGGACCTGAGTCTGGATCCTCTGTACTCATGTAGAACAAACATGGCAGCATGTTCCTGTGATGCCAGCACTGTGGGGGGCAGAGACAGGTTGGTTCCTGGGACTTGCTGGCTAGCCAGCCTAGCTCGAGACCCTGCCTCAAAAAATAAGGTGGAGAATGATTGAGGAAGACATTCGACCTTAACATCTGGCCTCACACACATGCATGTCCACACACACGTAATACGTATTAGTATGTTGGCACATGTCTGTAATGCAAGCATTCAGAAGCTGGAAGCAAGATGACGGCGTGTTGAAGGAAACCTGGACTACAGAGTGTAGGCCAATGGGACTACATAGCAAGACTGTCTCAGCAAGACCACAGACAGCGGGTGTGCCTCAGTGATACAGTGTTTGCCTCGTATGCACAAGGCCCTGAGTTTAGTACCTAGGGCTAAATAGACACACACACACACACACACACACACACACACACACACACGTACACACATGATTTATTGAGATCCCCACTATGTTATCAATCCCTTCCAGAAGGTGGATACTCCTCAAAGTGTCCTCTTCCCTGGGTTGAGACCATAGACTTCTTTCCTCTGCTTCTTTAATTTGCTATTCTGGGCCTACATAATTTCTGTTGTATCCATGCTAATATAACTCAATTGCTTGTTTGAAAAAATAAAGGAGGTGACTGTCTATGCTTAATCTGTGATATTGATGGATCTGCCAGGGATTTGTGCTCTGATGAGAGATGGGCGCATTGACCATTTAGAGGAGCGGCTGATCTTATCTGAATAGTTGGAAATTTCCATTCCAGATGTCTCTCTCTCTCTCTCTCTTTCTCTCTCTCTCTCTCTCTCTCTCTCTCTCTCTCTCTCTCCTAGAAATGTTACAGAAACTACTTGAAGACACACAGTTTAACTCAAACAAACTAGGAAAAACCCCAGCTTCCCAAGATAATGAAAGAGCTCCAAACCAGACAGAAGGAAAAGAAGGAAAGCTGAGCCCAGGGCTGTGGAATTTGATCTAGATGAAGGACCTCAGCCCTTTGAAAGATCCAGCCTTAGCTGTTTGATTCAGGATGTAAGAAAGAGCTTTTTTTTTCTATTAATAGAGGATAGCCCTCCAAAGGCCAATATTCTATACCCCACCCCATCCTGAAACTCGTGTATGTGCCTGTTGGCTCAGCACCTGGACATTCCCAAGACTTGACTCTTGTACACTTTCCCCCTTTGCACAGATTAGGAATTAGCCTAATCTGTGTCACCTTGCAAGGTCTAGGCCCCACCAATGAACTGAGATACAGTCACCACGTTAGAACTAAAGCGAAGTGGACTGCCCTCCTCGGTGTGCTCGCTCACCCTGTTTGGGTCCTGACATCTCCTTTTTAGCAAAAAGAGCTCACCTTGCCAGGTCACTTATATTCCCTTCTCATGTTTCTTTGTGTGACACTGAAAATATTCTCTCCAACTAGGAGATGAACTGATCTCCCTCAGTAGAGTTTGGAATCTGAAAGAATGTTCCAGGCAGAGGAAAAAAAAAATTGGAAAAAACTATCAACCACGCCAGGTGTGGTGGTGCCCATCTTTAATTCCAGAACTCAGGAGGCAGAGACAGGCAGATCTCTGTGAGTTTAAAGCCAGCCTCATTTACATAGTGAGAATCAGTCTCAAAACAAAAACTTAAAAAAAACCAACCCAACAACAACAGCAACAAACAAATAATTAAAAAATAATTAAAAAAGACCCCACAACAACCAATCAACTTTGCAGGAGAAGAAACAAAACAACTTCACTGTCCAGGGCTTGGGTGGAAAAAGTTGCTGAAAAAGATGGATGGTTCAGGTCTGTCCTGTATGGAGGAGAAGCAGATGGTCCCCTTTGCATCCTTCTGTATCCAGCTGCCTTGTGTCCCCGCCTTTGTTTATCAGACTATTGAAACAAAAGACCCCCCCCCCCCCCCCCCCCCCCCCCCCCCCCCCCCGCAACCAAATTCTCTCAGGAGCATATTCCTGAAGAGAAGGTTGATGTTAAAACTTGTCAGGAGACCTTATAAAAAGACTCTGAGCTGAAACAACGGGTGAGGACCACATCTCCACCAGACTGCTAAGTCACACATGTTACTTGCCTTCTCTTGTTCTCTATTTTTTTTTTCAGGACAAGGTATCTCTGTTATGTATCTCTGGCTGTCCTAGAACTCTCTAAGTAGACCAGGCTGGCCTTAAACTTGCAGAGATCTGTCTGCCTCTGCCTCCCGAGTGCTAGGATTAAAGACATGAGCCACCATACCTGGCCTTCTTGCCTTCGCCTTTAAATCTTTGTTTTTTGTTTTGTTTTGTTTTTTGAGACAGGGTTTCTCAGTAGCTTTGGAACCTGTCCTAAAACTAGCTCGTGTAGATCAGGTTGGCCTCGAACTCACAGAGATCCACCTGCCTCTGCCTCCCCAGTGTTGGGATTAAAAGTGTGTGCCACCACCACCCAGCCTATCTATTTAAATCTTACCCTTATGCCAGTATCTTGGAGATGGACTTGGAGTTGCATGTGCCTCCTATTGTCCTTTTTCCCAATGTAACCACATTGAAAAAAAGTCTCCCTTTTTCCCTTTTTCTCTGTTTTCTTCTTTTCACTACTGACTAAGCTCTTTTACTTGACTTACTGAGGATGGGCTATGGTAGAGCTTCCTGTGAGTATGGTAGATCCATTCTAGACTCCAGGAGTTAGGTAGTTAGGCAGACACTAGCAGCCTTGGGACCATTAAGGACAACCTCTCTCTTAAGGTCAGCTTTGGCCCCTACCTCCTGTTTTCCTGAACACCATTTCCTTCTGATCACAAGAATGGCCCTGGGAAGAGAGAGTTATGACTCTCTGATTGGTCCCAAAGATTAGAACTCTACATACTATTGTCTTCTCTCTAGAGACTCAATCCAAGTAAGATGGCAAAACCACTCAGTGGGCGAAGACACCCATAGCCTGAGTTCAGTTCCGTGGACCCCCAGGGTAGAAGGAGATCACTAACTCCTGTAAATTATTCCGTGACTTCACATGCACACTTTTGTACCGTGGTAGGCACAGAAGCCGACTCACTAAAGATCTGCTGAGGAGATGAGAGGAATAATTATCCCCTTAAGGAGATAATGCATTTGCACCCCCCAGAGTCCTCCCCTCACACAGCTGCTAGTAGAGTGTTTGCCTTACAGTGCTGCTGAGTCTAGGCATCTTATGAGTTCCAACTCCGTGTACTTCCCTCCTTCTCCTGCTTTACTGGTTTGTTATTTTGTTTTTGTTTTCTGAGATGGAGTTTCCCTATGTTCCCTGTCCTGGAACTCATTCTGTAGACCAGACTGGCCTCGAATTCAGGAATCTGCCTGCCTCTGCCTCCTGAGTGCTGGGAATAAAGGCCTATGCCCCCGTGCCTGGCCCTTTTTTCTTTATCTTTTTTTTTTTTTTAATATCTGCCCATGCTTTGGGACTCTACCCTTCTGAAGACACCCTCCTCCCGATTCTGCAGCTGCTTGCAGCCCTCCACTGCTGAACATGCCAGCTACCTGCTTGAGCTGTAACTTGGAAAGTGTGGCCTTTCCTCTTTTCTATCTCCCTCCTCCAGGCAGCTGCCAAGATTTACAGCCTGCCTGCTCTGTTATTAGAGCTTAAACTCTAATAAAGCTGTCCTCAAGCGTCCTTCCAAGTCTCCTTCTGAATTCTTTTATTAACAAGACTGGGAAACCATAAAATGGAATCCAATTTCCCCAGAACATGAACCAACTGCCCATGGACCAAGATGGCAGCCTGGGACGCAGACAGATTTTTCTAGCTTCTTGAATGATGTCTCCCAGGAAGGGAGGCCAGGTGCTCCCACCGGGAGCTGGATGTTATCTCTCTCCTCTCTATGGTCACCCCTTTGATGCTGAGCACGATGAAGGAGGGAGGGGAAGAGGAAGGGCAGGGGAAGAAAGTCCTCATTTCCACCTCTAAGAACAGTGAAGATGCAAGGCCGGGTGGTGGTGGCACACGCCTTTAATCCCAGCACTCGGGAGGCAGAGGCAGGCGGATCTCTGTGAGTTCGAGGCCAGCCTGGTCTACAAGAGCTAGTTCCAGGACAGGCACCAAAAAACTACAGAGAAACCCTGTCTCGAAAAAAAAAAAAAAAAGATGCAAGTCTCTCTGGGCAAGGCTGACATGGAGCAGAAACACAGCAGGACTGTTTCACTCTTGAAAGTATTTCTTTTGGTCAGTAGCTACAGTCCTGAGTCACTAAGTCCCCGTGTACTCTAGCTGCTCCTGCGAGACCCCAGGGATCCCTCCACTTCTAGGATTCTGCCCAGTCCCTCAAGCTGCAGCCCATTCTATAAGGTCACCCCTTCCCCCCATTCCCGGAGCCAATGACATGTGGAATGCACCTGCCTCCATGGTCTTCGCTACTGTGGGAGCCTTCCTGGCAGAGGGGTTTGACATGGCAGTGCCCATACACACTTAGCTGAGGCCACAGGGACACAGTCATATGGGCACAGCATATCAAGGGACACTGCACTTAGTTTTTTTTTTTCCCCCTGGCCATGGTGGCGTTCACCTTTAATCTTCACACTCACGAGGCAGAGGCAGGCAGATCTCTGAGGGTCTACGTAGCAATTTCCAAGACAGCCAAGGCTACATAAAGGAAACCCTGCCTCAAAAAAATACATTTAAAATTTTTTTATTGATTTATATATTTTGCGTCTATATGTGTATTTGTGTGGGCAAACACATGCCATGGCACACATGTGGAGGGAGGGCTCATTTCTCTCTTGCTACCATGTAGGGTCCAGGCATTGAAATTGGGTCATTAGGTCTGGCGGCAAACACCTTTATCTGCTGAGCCAGTTCGCCAACCTTAAAACTTTAATTAATTAATTATTTTATGGTTTTTCGAGACAAGTTTTTACTGTGTAGCCCTGGCTGTCCTGGAACTCACTCTGTAGACCAGGCTGGCCTTAAACTCAGAGATCCGTCTGCCTCCGGAGTGCTGGAATTAAAGGCGTGCGCCACCACCGCCTCTCTTATTTTTATTTTTTAACTTTACTTTTTATTTATTGGCACCTGTATTAATTCCTTTTGTCATCCTTGTGATGAAATATCTGATAAAAGCTACCTAAATGTGGAGGGCTTTATTTTGGCTCGGAGGGTATTTAGTGTATCCTGATGGGGAAGACACGGTGGCCATAGCCCTGGCGGGGGTGAGAACTGCTTCCCCTGTATTGTCAACCTGGAAATGAAGGCTGGAACTGAGAGACCCATTCCCAGTGGCTGATGTCAGCCCGCTAGGCCTGATAGATCAATGTTTCCACAACCTCCCACAACAGCCGGGAACCAAGTATGCAAATACATGAGCCCACGGGGAACATTCTGCGTTCAAACCACAGGAGCTCCTTTGCCCCGTCTCACAGCCAGGTAGTACCAGCGCAGTCCCTTTGCGGGTGCCACGCTCTTTGAACACAGTCAGAAAAGACCTTAACCGAAGAACTAAAAAACCTGGGTCCTTCTCTGGCTCGCACGACTGGCAAGGCAATACTTAGTATCTCCCAACTCCTGTAAAAACCTCCCTGCACAAGGTTGCCTGGGGGATAAAGTTGTTGAAAACAGCTCAGTCCTCTTCTCAAGGTCCTTTGCTAAATCCAGACCTGTAAATATAGCAGCAAAGGAACTGCCCCCGCTCGCTAGCTCCCGCTGTTCCCAGAAGCACTCCCTGTCTCTGCTGCCGGTTGTCAGGGGGGCTGCATTGTAACTAGATGCTCCCTGGGCCAAGTAGAGTCTCCCAGGCTCTTCAGGCTTGCAGATGACAATTGGGGGATGTACAAAGAGGGGCTCTCCCTCCACACCCGCCTCTGCACTGCCCTGCTTGGTCCTGGTGTGTGCGGGTTGCTGGAAGGGCTCCCTCCTGCTGTGATTCATCAGTGTGTAGTCAGCGCGGTCTCCATCCCACACTACACCTGCACTGTACACACTCAGCTGGTGAATTCTTTCACACATTCAGACACACGCTTGGATATTCCGATTTCCCTCCCCACACCTATTCTTACCAGTACACAATGCTCCTTACAAGAGGACATGCACAGTGCATAAAAAGTCAGTTCAGATATACTAGACATTCTTTAAAAAACTTTTGGGGCTAGAGAGGTGGCTCAGTGGTTAAAGAGCACTCACCACTCTTCCAGAGGACCCAAGTTCAATTCCTAACACCCGCAATTGCTGGCTCACAAACTGTAAGGCCAGTTCTTCCGGCCTCCTTGGACAGCTCAGTACTCATGGCGCACATACAGAGGGGTAGGCACACACAGAGAATCAAATAAATAAACCTTGTAAAAATCTTTCTTCTCTCAAGGCACAAAGGACTGGAACAGTCATTTTGGGGGTGCCAAGCTATTTGAGCATGGTCTTTCTATGTAGCCCTAACTAAACTTGAACTCATCATGATCCTTCTGCTTCAGTTTTCTGAGTGCTAAGATGACAATGGTGACAATTGTGTTCCATATTTTACTTATCAGATTTTTTTTTTTTTTTTTTTTTTTTTGAGACAGAGACTTACGTAGCCCAGGCTAATGCTGAACTTGTTTTGTCTGTTTCTTTTTGGGTTTGTTTGTTTGGGTTGGGTTTTTTTTTTCTTTTTTTTTTTTTTGGTTTGTTTGTTTGTTTTCAAGACAGGGTTTCATTGTGTATCCCTGGCTGTCCTAGAACTAGCTCTGTAGAAGTCACAGAGTTTCCCCTGCCTCTGCCTCCCAAGTGCTGGGATTAAAGGATGTTGAACTTGTTATGGATGATCTTGAACTTCTGATCCTCCTGGCTCCACCTCCCAAATGCTGGGATTAGAGCTATGCTTCACCATGGCTGGTTTGAGGGAAAAGTTGGGTAACTTCTGCAAAAGGCTGTGTGGTATAGACCCCCGCCCCCACCTTGCCCACACTCTCTGACTGTGAAGAATATTGAGGGGCCTAGGAGCTTACGCAGCTCAAGTATGGCTGAGGGAGCTCTAGAACCTCCTGGTGCTGCAGATCTTGGGGCCACAGGTAGGGTGGGGGGAACGTTAGCACTCATTGGTATTTGGGCTCTACCTCAGAAATCTTTGTCTGTGTCTAACTCATACAGATCTCCTTCTATGTTTTCTTCTAGAAACTTTAGTATTTTAGTTTTTAGGTGGATATCACTTTCAATTAATTTTTTTGCCAACTCGTCATCTGATTAGGCTAGGTTTGCCTCGTGTAAGCCCTACGCCTCCCCACCCCCAATGATTTTGGCTTTCCTTTGTATTTCTCTATACATTTTAGAATCAGCCCGTAGTGATAACATATATTTTAACAGTCTTGGTATGCTGCCCTGGCTCATGACCTTCATGATCCAGCCTCCCGTGTGCTGGAATTACAGCCATGCCCCCACGGTCTATGTCTGTATGGTGTATCCATGTGAGTCCCAGAATAAAAACTCCAAGTTCATCCCTAGAAGAGCTTGCAGTCAAGATTGACTTTATCTGTGTGCGATTTAGTTGCCTGAGAAAAAGAGTCTCTCGTTCTGCAAAGGAGACAACATAATCCAGCACTTGACAATATAAAATTCACAATATCTCTAACCAAATTTAAAAGTTTGCATTATAAGGCAGGAAAAGGTGAACAAAGAGGGGAAAATGAGACCATAAAAACATACTCAGAAATGATAGGATTAGGGGATTAAATACATAAGAGGTCCTTTACAAACACACTCAACAGTCTCCTGACGCCGGTCTTTCAGATACAAAATGCCCAAACTGAAAAGTAAAAAGATTTGCACTGAGTGTGATTAACACCACGTGGACACAGCAGAGAGACAAGCAGACAGTGGAGGCCGGGCTCGTGAGGCTTCAGGGAGGACTCTATCGAGAACCAGGCCAGAGGTCATTTGTGATACATTCTGAAATTTATATATTGAAAACCATCTGGCTGCATTTTTACACACGTCCTGAGAACCTGAGTGAGGCTGCATTTAAAAGTAATAGACGAATTTGCTTGGTGGAGGAAATTTCCACACAAGGCGGCATTCGGGCTGTGGCATGGTTACTGCTCGCTCCTCGCCCCAAGTCCACAGTGAGGAGAGGGGAGGAAAGCGAAGCAGAAAGATGCGAAAGACGTACAGTTGGGTGAGGAGAGGGAACGAGTGGATTTCCAGTTGCAGATGAGGCAGCCCTGTTTGTTAAAGAGAAACTTGGTGTTCTGCGTATGAGCAGCAATACAAGAGGGGTCCTGAGGGCAAGATCCCATCCATCAAGGGCTCCCACTTGTGAAGATTCAATGGAAAAGAACAAGCCTAAGCCGAGAATGCCCCTGAAAGCCTCCCTGAATGAAAACACCTTCTGTAGAAATGTGTCCTTAGAGTCACACAGATGTTGCTTCATCCATGTGGTATTGCTTTTATAGGCATGAAAGAGGCAAGAATGGGGGATTGTAGAGGCTTGTGCCAAGGTTCCAGAAAGCAGCTGAGGCCAGACAGCGTAAAGAATTACTGCATTAAAGTCCCATCCAGTTCTGGCACACACACATACACACACACCACCCCCGCCACAGTCCATTACATGAAGTTGGGAGGGTGAAGTTTTAAGGGAGAACCCAGGATTTTGCAGATATCTGCTGCTAAGCAAAGCTACAAGCACAGAGTGAAGCTGGCCCAAGAGACAAGTCACATGTGCTGGGCAGGCAGCAGAGCTGATGGGGTGGTTTGAAAGAGAATGGCCCCATAGGTTTGTGTGTTTGATTGTTGGTCCCCAGTTGGTGGAACTGTTTGGGAAGGAAGAGGAGGTATGCCCTTGCTGGAGGAGATCTCTCACTAGAGATGGGTGGACTTTAAGGTTTCAAAAGCTCATGGCATTCCCCTGTAGCTCTCTCTTCCTCATAGTTAGTTCAAGCTGTAAGCTCTCAGCTACTACTCCAGCGTTATGCCTGCCTGCTGCCTTGCTCCCTGCTGTGAAGTCATAGATTCTAACCCTCTGGAACCATGAGCCTCCAAGTTAAATGTTTTTGTTTTTGTGGGGAGTTGCTTTTTTTTTTTGGTTTTTGGTTTTTTAAGACAGGGTATCTCTGAGTAGTCCTGGCTATCCTGGAACTCATTCTGTAGACCAGGCTGGCCTCAAACTCACAGATCTCTGCCTGCCTCTACCTGCAGAGTTCTGGGATTAAAGGCATGCACCACCATACCTGGATAAATGTTTTCTTTTTCAAGTTGCCTTGGTCACGGTGTTTGGTCACAATAGGAAGTAACTAAGACAGGTGGTGAGACAGGACTGTCCAGGGTCATTATGGTGGTTTGAATAAGAAATGGCCTCCATAGGCTCATAGATTTGAATGGTTGGTCACCAGGGAGTGGAAATATTAGGAGGTGTGGCCTTGTTGGAGGAAGTATGTCACTGGAGGTGGGCTTTGAGGTTTCAGATGCTCAAGCCAGGTCCAATGTCTTTCTCTTCCTGCTGCCTACTGATCCGGATGTAGAACTCTCAGCTACCTCTCCAGCACATTGTCTGCCTGAGTGCAGCCATGTTTCCCCAAAATGACTGTGATGGAATAACCCCCTGAACCGTAAGCCAACCCCAATTAAATGCCTTTCTTTTTAAGAATTGCCTGTGGTCATGGTGTCTCTTCACAGCAGGCGAACACCGACTTAGGTAGTCATTTGTAACCTAGACTCCATCACAAGCCCAGATGCCAAACACGGAGCTCCAGGATTTTGGTGTTTTCCTGGTGGGTTGCAGGCTTGCTTTGGTCTAATCTTTCCTTGCCAGCCTCCTGTTCTACACTTTCGGAATTTTGATTTATAATGGATAAACAACTTGACAGGATCAGAAAGCAACTAAGAGACATGCCACTGGGCGGGCCTGTGAAGACAGTTCCAGAAGACATTAACCCAGGGAAGAAGACTGAGCTCAGAGTGAGTGACATGCACCCAAGGTGGCCCAGATGCAGAGGTCTAAGGGAAAAGCAGTGCTGCTTGCCTGCTGGCCTTCACTTCTTGCTGGTGTGTGTATCTCTCCTGTTGCTGTCCTTTGCCGACTTCAGACTCCGGCATCTATGGTCTTCCAAAATGAACTGAAGTCAACAACACTCAAGGAATCTTTAAGGTTCACAGCATGAATTAGAACTGCTGAAGCATATATTATGAACTGAGAGCTACCAGGCTCTCCACGCCTCTAGCATGTAGAAAGCCATTGTTGAACTTCCCATTCCCTGTTGTGTATTTCTTGTGAGCCCCCCTTCATAATATCTATATTTATGTTTATATCTATATCTATCCTATCTGCTTTGTTCCTCTAGAGAACCCTGCCTAATACAGATGTGATGTGTTTATCTAATTATTCTTTATCAATAAAAAATTGGGAGTCAGCTGGGCGGTGGTGGCTCTTGCCTTTAATCCCAGCACTTGGGGGGCAGAAGCAAAGGCAGGTGGATCTCTGTGAGTTCAAGGCCATCCTGGTCTACAGAGCAAGTTCCAGGACTGGCCCCATAGCTACTGGGAAACTCTGTCTGGAAAAACAGAACAAAACAAAAAATAAATTGGGAGTCAGGTATCGGGATAAGAGCCTGAAAGATCAGAGAAGCAAGGGAGTGGTCACCAGTGACTTCCTACCTCTTCTGTTCCTTCCTCCAAAAAGCCCGGGATCCTCTCTAAGCCCCGCCTTACTGCTTCCTCAGTCCTCCAAAACCTGTATGGTTAACTTTGATCAGCTAGTGGCTAGTTCCACCCTCTGATTCAAAACAAGCTTTATCTTTAGAATTAAAACATCACACAACACAGATGCTTTATTCTATGTACGTAGTTGTATATTATATGTCACTTTTTTTTTTTTTTTTGAGACAGGTTTTCTCTGTGTAGCCCTGGCTGTCCTGGAACTCGTGTAGATCAGGCTGGCCTGGAACTCAGAGCTCTGCCTGCCTCTGCAGGTGCTGGGACTAAAGGTGTGTGTGCAGAGCTGTGACTCCCCACTCCTCACCCCCAGGGAACCACAGTTAAGACATAAGACTTTGGAGTCTTGAACAGTGCTGGGAATGTTGAAACTTTGGGAACTTATAAAGATAGACTACATGCATTTTACATTATGGGATAAACCTGAGGCTCGAGAAGCCGAGGCATGGGGCATTGCGAGTTAGTGATGTGTTCGGGTGTGAAGTTGACAAGGGATGGAGTTGTGATGGTTAATGTCCATTGTCATCTTGCCTGTGTGTAGAATTGTCGTGTGTGTGACATGATGGGTGACTTAAGGGTGATTCCAGAAAGGCTTAGCTGAGGGGAGACGGTGCACCCTGGATGCGGGGAGCACCATTCTGTGGACTGTGGTTCCAGACTGAATAAAAAGTAAGAAGTAAGCTGAGTGCTAGAATTCAGTCTCTCCTTGCTTCCTGACGGAGAACACAGTGTGACCACCTGCTTCACACTCTTGCCACTGTATGCATCCCCTTGCTTGATGGATGTACCTTCCAGCCATACCACAAACGCTTCCTTCTTTCCTTCCTTCCTTCCTTCCTTCCTTCCTTCCTTCCTTCCTTCCTTCCTTCCTTCCGTTGCCTTTATTTTCAGGCATTTTATTGCTGCAGCAGCGGCAACAACAACAACAAAATAACTAATACAGTAAGAAAAAAGAAAGAAAACTCTAAGATAGAAACCAGGAGACCTGCAGGACACTAGCAAGAGGACAATTATGCGTGTAACTGAGCTAGAAGTGATGGAGAACCAGAAAACATTTGAAAAAAAAATCACAAAAATCACAATAAAAAGAAAATTTCAAAAACAGCCAAAAATATCTTTAAAAGAGATAATAGAAAGAAACCTAAGAACTAAAGCAGATTTCTTGTGGAAATTATGCGAGCCAAGAGAGAATGGAATGATATTTTTCAGAGTGTTGAAGGGAAAAAACTTGAATGTCATGCCCGGTAGAAACACTTTCCAAAAAGGAAGGCAAAAGACCCAAGGCTGTAGAGAAACACATGTTGAAGAAATGCCTCTGCAGCAGGCCTGCATATAACCTACTATTTCCCCAGATCTTTAAAATTAAATTTTTATATTTATTTATTTATTTTTTAGCCAGGTGTGGTGTCCCAGGCCTGGAATCCCAGTGCTGGGAGTGGGGAGGATGAAGAGAAGAGGACTGGGAATCTGCTGGGTGTTCTGCACACACTTGGAACCCCGGCTCCAAAGATGCAAAGACAGGAGGATGGCAGGCTTTCACCTAGTGAGAAAGCACGAACCCCAGGTTCAAGGAGAGACCGTGGCGCAAAGAAGAGGATGACTGATGTCCCGGCCTGGCCTCTGCACCAGCAGATAGGCGTGTGTGCCCACACACATGTGCATACACTGACACAGGCACATGCACACTCACGCATGCACACACACACAAACAAATAAATTTTGTAGAACAGAGTAGGCTTAAAGTAAAACAATGGATAAGACGTACCATACAAACACTAATAAAACACTAATGAAACAAAGCTGGATTGCAATGATAATTTCCAAGACTATATACATATGTCAGAACTTAGTATCAAACTGTGCATTCTAAACAAATGTAATTTATTATATCCCAATTATACTTTTTTTGTTTGTTTTTTTATTTTTTTGAGACAGGGTTTCTTTGTGTAGCCCTGGCAGTTCTGGGACTAGCTCTGTAGATCAGGCTGGCCTGAACTCACAGAGATTTGTCTGCCTCTACCTCCCAAGTGCAAGGATTAAAGGTGTGCACCACCACTGCCCGGCTTTTTAAAAAATAATTTATCTATTTGTATAGTATTTTGTCTGCAAGTATGTATGTGCGAAGGTGTTAGATTCCCTGAAACAGAAGTTACAAACAGTTGTAAACTGCCATGTGGGTGCTGGGACTCGAACCTGGGTTCTTTGGAAAAGCAGGAAGTGCTCTTAACCCCTGAACCATCTCTCTATCCTGGTAGCACACACCTTTAATCCTAGCATTTGGGAGGGGCAGAGGCAGGCAGATCTCTGTGAGTTTGAAGGCAGCCTTTTCTACATAGTGAGTTCTGGGACAGCCAGGAATATATAAAGATAACTCAAAATAACAAAAAGAAGAGGAGGAGGAGGAAGAAGAAGAGAAGAAAAATAATACTTGGGGTTGGATGGAGAGATGGCTCACCTTTAAGCACCTGCAACCCAGTTCCAGGGGCTCCACCATCTTCTTCTTGCCTCTTTACTAGGCATCTGCATACACAAAGCACACATAGCCAGGTGGTGGCGCACGCCTTTAATCCCAGCACTTGGGAGCCAGAGGCAGGCAGAACTCTGTGAGTTCAAGGCCAGCCTGGTCTACAGAGTGAGCCCCAGGACAGCTAGAGCTGCACAGGGAGACCCTATTTCAAAACAATAAGACAGAAGGAAATTCATACAGATGTGGTCAAGTGATTATCATCTGCTGTGGTCAGCTCAACAGAGGGAAGAGCCTGCAAGGTGGCTCATCGGGTAAGAGTGCTTGCCACTAAGTCCCGAAAGCTGAGTTCAATTCCAGGACCCACACAGTAGAAGGAGTGAATTTATTCTACGAGTCGTCCTCTGATATCCATATGTGCAGTGTGGCATGGGCACCCTCACATACAAACACTCACAAAAATAAATAAACATAAATTTTTATATAGAAATATAGCTGAACTACTGAGTATCTATTTAAAAAGTTGACTGTGTCATACCATATACAAAAGGGGTCAAATACTTAACTATACAAGCTGAATTTATAAAATTTCACTTTTTACATAAAATTTACATTTTTTACATTTTTACATACTCTAGCATGCAGCATGCTATAGTACACGTGTGGAAAACAGAGGACGACTTGTTTAGTTTTGTTTTTCAAGACAGAGTTTTTCTGTGTAGTCTTGGCTCTCCTGGAACTTGTTTTGTAGTCTAGGCTGGCCTCAAACTCACAGAGATCCTCCTGCCTCTGCCTCCCAAGCACTGGGATTAAAGGCATGTGCCACCATGCCCAGTCAGAGGACAACTATTTAAAGTCAATTCTCTGCTTCTACCATGGGAGTTCCAGATGTCCAGCTCAAATCCTCAGGAATAGTGGCACATGTCCTGACCTATTGAGTCATCTTCCTGGCCCATAAATCCATATAATCAACAGTAGAAAACATAGGCATATATTTTTGTGAAATTGGGCTATTTAACAGGCTTTCTTTTGTTTTTAAAAACATTTTCATTTCCGTTTATTTTATGTATACGAGCATTTTGCCTGCATGTCTGCCTGTTTACTACATGGATGCCTTGTGCCCTTGGCGATCAGGAGAGGATGTTGGAGCCTCTGCAACTGGAATGACATGACGGGGGGGTCATTAACTGCCAAACCATCTCTCCAGCCCTGTTCAACAGTTTTTATTTTGTTATTATTAGTTTTAGAAAAATAGGCCAACCTCTCTTTTTTTATTTAGTTACTTACTTATTTTTAAAGATGTCTTTATTTTATCTATATGGATATTTTGTCTGCATGTACATCTGCACCCAGGAGAGGACATCAGATCCGATAGGACTACAGTTATATAGATGGTTGTGAGTTACCATGCAGTTGCTGGGACGTGAACCCAGAACCTCTGGAAGAGCAGCCAGTGTTTACCAATGAGCCATCTCTCCAGCACCCCCCCCCCCCCCCGCTTTGGTAACAAAACCAAAAGCACAAGAACTTAGAAAAAAACTAATTATGGGGGGAAGTAAAATAACGCTGTTGGTTGACATAGCTCAGTTGGCAGATGGCTTCTGCAGCTCACACAGGCTTTCCCAGCACTGTAGACGCTCTGGTGCTTGTGAATGCCTGCAATCCCAGTTCCTGGGAGGTGTGTGTGTGTGTGTGGGGGGGGGGATCAGGAGCTAAAGGTCATCTTCAGCTTGATAGAGAGTTTGACATTGGTCTGTGATACATGAGACCCTGTCTCAAAGAACAAATCTACCCGTCAAATGGTTAAAATGATGGCTTTGGTGACATGTGAAGTTTATTTCAGTTTAAAAAAAGGTCGGGGGAGCAATGGCTAGGCAGTGGTGGCCCACACTTTTAATCCAGTACTTGGGAAGCAGAGACAGGTGGATCTCTGTGAGTTTGAGGCCAGCCTGGTCTACAGAGTGAGTAAGCTTCAGGACAGCCAGCGCTACCCAGTCTCAAAAAAAGAAAAAAAAAGTTAAATCAATTAAAAAAAAATACTCTTCCCTCAAGGAAGTCCCAGGTCCAGCTGGCTTCAGTAGTAAACTCCGCTTAAACTTGAGAAAGAAATAGGATCAAAGTCCTTCAGAAAACGGAAGGGAAATGGCGTGTGTCAGCTCATTTTTAAAGCCAAGCCTTACGTGAATACCCAAATCAGATGATTATAAGATTACAAGGACAAATGAGTCTGCAATGAACACAGACACAGGATACTCAACGGTATTTTCGCTAATCAAATCCAGCAATGGAGAGAAAGGGAAATGAGGCCATGAGGCAGCACCGAATCGGGCTGACGTGGGGCAGGAGAACCTGGTTCAGCATGGAGGGTCAGTCATTAGAACTTACCCAGTGGTGCAAGTCTTGAAAACTGTATGGCCATCTCATTAGAACTATATAAAATGATGACTTGACAAAACTTAAAAGTCGCTCAGCAAACTAATTCTAGAAGGGGACTTTCTAACCTGGTAAAGGCTCGCTACAACATACTACCTATTACTTCCCCAGGAGACTGAGAAAAGGGGAAAACAATATGTCTTCCCCACTTCTTGTCAAAATAAAAGATATATATGTATATATAGATATAGCATACACACATACATATAGACATAGCACACACACATACAATATATAGTTTTTATATTTTGGTTTTTGAGAAAGGGTTTCTCTGTGTAATAGCACTGGCTGTCCTGTAACTTGTTTTGTAGATCAAGCCGGCCTTGAACTTACAGAGATCTTCTTGCCCCTGCCTCTTGAGTGCTGGGATTAAAAACACATTTTACCTGGCCTGGATCAATACATATATTTTTTTTAATGTACATTAGTGGTTTTCCTTGCATGTATGGCTGTGTGCAGGTGTCAGATCCCCTGGAACAGGAATTATAGATAGTTGTGAGCTGCCATGTGGTTGCTGGGAATTGAACCCAGGTCCTCTGGAAGAGTAGTCAGTGTTCTCAACCATTGAGCCATCTCTCTATCCCCTCTTGTCAGTATTTTACTGTCATCCCCCACAGCACGGAAGGCACAGAATAGAAGCAAAAGGTGAACAGATTGGAAAGGGATATAGTGAAGAAGCACATGCCTGTAATCCCAAGACTCAGCAGCCTAAGGCAGTAGGGTTGTGAGTTCCAGACCAGCTGAGAACAGGTAGCTGAGAGAGAAGAGTGTGGGAATGAGGGGTTCAAGATAGGTTCTCTCTATGTAGCCCTGGCTGGCCTGAAAGAAGCTCTGTAGCCCAGGCTGCCCTTACACTCACAGGGATCTGCCTGGGAGCCAGCCCTCTGGGTGACGGAGATGCTCAGACTGTGGCTGTGCTGGTCGTGTGGGTTTATAGGGAGGGCCACAGTCATCATACATGAAAGACTGGGACAATAGGGCTGCAGGTGCACACCAGGAGCGCATCGCCTGTCTAGCATATTCAAGGCCCTAGCACAGATCCCCAGCACAGGAAAAACACAGCAAAGTGAAACCAGGGGAATGGATGAATTTGATTAAAGCATTCTAAAGGACTCAGAGCACACGCTTAGCAGTGCAAGGCCCTAGGTCCAATCTACACACACACACACACACACACACACACACACACATTGAGTCCCCTAAAAGTAATATATTATTATTATTATTGACAACTTAAACATTACAGAAACATAGAAGGGGGAAAACAGAGAGAAATATAGCATTTGTGTATGAAATTCTCAAAAATCTCAAATGAAATCTTAAAAGAGAAGATCCTACAATTCCAACAAGTACACTGGGTATTACAATTATTCCATCATTCTGAGGATCGTTTAACTGCAAGTGTTTAGGGCAGGCTGCATATGCACGCCTGGTAAAGTGCTAAGTGTTTGCACCAGGGAACCTCTGCTCGTGCTGTTATTCATTATCCTCAGCAGTGCCTGGAAGCCATTGAGACTTTAGTATCTGCCCTTCCGAATTCATCCGCTGCACACATGGTGGGGGGCAGTATTGGTACTCGGCAAACTCCCTCATACAGCGTTTCAATTACACAAAGCCGGTCAGATTTCTCTTTTGTGACAGAAATCATGGGGTCCCTCAGGATAAGAATGAAGGGCATAGGGGCTGGAGAGACAGCTCAGTGGTTAAGATCACTGACTGCTCTTCCGGAGGACCTGGGTTCAATTCCCGGCATCCACAGGGTGGCACACAACCATCTATAACTCCAGTCCCAGGCCATCTGGAGCCTCTGCACACATTGTCAGAGAAAGGCTGAAGAGCTGCTGGCACTGGGCATTGGAGCAGCGCACAGTTTCCTGTAGGGACAGGAAAGGACACAGGGAGTGCCTTGAGGTGGCAGGAGTGTTCCACGTGTTGGGTTGGAGTACGGTTCTACAGGTGTGTGATGTAAAAGCCACTGGAATTCCCGCTGGAATGCACTGAAGAGCAGTGCGCGTAGGTTGCAACTCCATTTTTGAGCATCAGAGACTGAAGCAGGAAGATTGCCACAGTTCAAGGCCAAGCTCATCTACGTGGGAATTGCAGCCCAGTCAGGGCTTTATAGCCAAGATCCTGTCTCAAACAAGAAAGGAAAAGCATTAAAAATACTGGCTTTTTTTTTTTTTGTTTGTTTGTTTCGCAAAAGCAAAACAAACCCCATCCTTTCTCCTAAGTATCTCCTTGTTCTTTAACCCAAAGTAAGGAATGTGGCTTTGCTGGGTGGTGGTGTCTGAGAAGTACTTTTGGAATCCCTGGTTGTGAGTGTCTCTGATGATGCAATAAACCAAATGCAGCCGAATTAATAAAACCAGGTTTAATCTAAGCAAAGCACCTCCTGGTGGTTCTCAGGAAAAGAAAGCAGGAGAGAAATCACGTGGCAGCTCCAGAGACCAGGTCTTAAATACCCTGTAGGCGTGGTCCCGAGCATCTCAGGGGGAGGAGCCACCACCGCTCCTCCCGGAGAGAGAAAGAGACGGGGCCTAAATGGAGCGTCCACCTAAACAGTTTATGTCTTTAAATCCAGCACTCAGGAGGCAGAGCTAGGCGGGTCTCTGACTTCGAGGCCAGCCTGGTCTACAGAGTGGGTTCCAGGACAGCCAGGACTATGCAGAGAAGCCCTGTCTCGAAAAAAAACAAAACAAAAAGCAAGCAAATAAAACGTAGCTTTTGCTGAAGCGGGAACTTTGGTGGGAAGCGTCACAGTGCAGGGAGTCTGTGGGCGAGTCCTCTGTCTCCTGAACTATGGGAACTATGCTGTGTGTCCTGAAGCTTTGAGGAGGCTGCTTTCCCTCTACAGCTGAACGACAGTCCTAGCGCCCCGATGGAGGGTTCAGGCATATAGTTCCCTCCAGCACAGGCTGGGGTAGCATTTTGTTTCTTTCCTCTCCCTGCAGAGGGCTGGCGGTGTTCTGACCCCATTGCTGTTCCGCCTGTGTTCTCAGTCTACGCGTCAATAGGAAGCAGATTTTCACCAGCAGGTCTGAGAATGGAAGGGTCTCGCTCTAGATCACAACAATCTTGCCTCT
This sequence comes from Alexandromys fortis, assembly GCF_014885135.2. NCBI lineage: Eukaryota > Metazoa > Chordata > Mammalia > Rodentia > Cricetidae > Alexandromys > Alexandromys fortis. Next base: position 1,181,665 of record NW_026067982.1, on the reverse strand, counting down.
TGAGTGCTGAAGTTACAGGCGTGCACTGCCTCACCTGGCTATACAAAACTTTAAAACAATCATGCTTAGGTAGAAAGAAAGCCGGAGTAAAAAATTAAACAGAGAATTAATAGGTTCTGAGCACAACCTATTAGAATTAGTCATGAACATAATTCAAGATATTCCTCCTTCAGAGCCCCTCCCATTCTTGAGTTCTCAGGTTTCCTTAATAAATCAGCGTTTAGTTTGCTCAAAATAATAATTTTCCAAATTCTATTTATAGCTCTTTCTAAGTGTTCTCCGGGGATTGTTCTAAGGTTTCCTAGCACACCAGACCTGCAGCTGTGCAATGGTGCTGTTCTTACATCTAATCTATGCATGTGTTCCTGCACACTTTACTCTCTAGATCATGTGTGACAGCTATAGATTAGTCTCCTTTACCACAGCGACAAAATACCCAAGGAGACAGACAACTCAAGAGAGGATAGGTTCACGTTGGCTACCAGCTTCAGAGGTTATGTCATGGCCAACTGGCTGCATCAAGGTGGAAGGGCAAGGGGGACAGAGCAGTTCACCCACCATAGCCAGGAAGCAGGGAGAAACATGCTCGCCCCTTTTGTTCCACCCTATTCAATTGAAGCACCCCACAGGATGGGTCTTCCTTGCTTTGTCTTGTTTTTGAGGCAGGGTGTCTCTGTGCAGCTCTGGCTGTCCTGGAACTTGCTCTGTAGACCAGGCTGGGCTCGAAGTCAGAGATCTGCAATCTCAGCACTCCAGAGGTGGAGGCAGGAAGATTAGAAGCTCAAGGTTATCCTCTGCTATGTAGAGAGATGGAGGCCAGCCTGGGCTACAAGAGGCTCTATTTAAAAAGAAAAAAGGAGGAGGCTAGGAGGAAGAGAAGAAGGAAAGAAAGAAAGCAGGGAGAAGTACATTTAACTCCTGGGTAGAAGAGAAAACCAAAACAAATATAAACTATCTAGAGAAAATGTTGCAACAAGTATTTTCATCATCTGTTCATTCAGCAGGCATGGATTAAATGCTCCCTGTTCCCAGGACTGTGAAGGAGAAAGAGATTCACGGCCCTGTTCACGGAGCTCTCACATTCTCACGGCATGAGCAGATAAAACTAAACAAGTGACCCTACCAAGCATCCATCTGACGGCCTCACAGAGCGAAGAAGTTGAGGAAGAGGCCTCTGGATGGAGAGAGAGGCACAGTCCAGCATAGTGCTGACTAAGCCAGCCAGGTGGACGAGGCGTGCAGCAGCCAGCTCAGGAGAGGGAGCCCTGGAGCGCATGAAGAAGGGAGTCGACGTTTGCGCCACCTCAGCACCCAGGGCTCTGACCTGACTCTAGGCTCAGAGAACAGGTGGCAGGAGTGGAGGCTGAGCACTGTCTGGCCTGTCCCTTGGAAGCATTCAGAGAGAAGAGGCCTATCCAGGAAGCTAATGTAGGCCACAACTTGGGGCACCCTGGTAGACTTTGGTGTTAGGCAGCTCCTGAGGAGCCACTCCACACTTGGGCATTATATTTCCCTAGAAACATAACTGCCCTTGAAGAGTCGACAGAACTAGCCACCAGCATTTGAGAGATAAAGGCAGGATCATGAGTTCAAGGCCAGCCTGATATACACGATGAGACTGTCTCAAAAATCAGGCAAATCGCCCCCCACAACAAGCTGCCTGTGGTAGTCTGAATGTAACTGCCCCCTAGAAGCTTATAGGGAGTGGCACTATTAGGAGGTTTGACTTTCTTGGAGTAGTTACGTTGGAGGAAGTTTGCCATTGTGGGGGTGGGCTTTGAGGTTGCCTAGGCTCAGGATAATGCCCAGTGTCTCAGTCCACTTCCTGTTGCCTTCTTATCAAGATGTAGCCAGCACCACGTCTGCCTGCGTGTCTCCGCACTCCCTGCCATGATGATAATGGACTGAACCTCTGAACTGTCAGTGAACCACCACAATTAAATGCTTTTCCTTACAAGAGCTGCTGTGGTCATGGTGTCTCTTCAAGGTAATAGAAACCCTAACTAAGATGCTGCCCGAAGTTCTGCCCAAGGATATACATCCATTCAAATAGAGGGAGGTTCTTGTGGCAAAAGGGACCCTCAGCCAAGAGTGACAGTCTCGTCCTACTTAGTCCGGAGCACGCCAGCGGAGATGCTAAGGTCCTCGGCAGTATGTCTGATGCGGTAGGCACTCAGTCACTGGCAGCTACTATTCTAATAAAGACTTGAGGACCCTGGAATAAGGTGCAGTGTTAAGAGCACTGACTGTCCTTCCAGAGGTTCTGGATTTAATTCCCAGCACCCACGCGGTGGCTCACAACCACCTGTAACTCCGGTTCCAGGAGATACCATGCCCTCTTCCAGTTTCCACCAGTACTGCATGCACATGCGCACAGATAAACACGCAGGCCAAACACGCATACACATAAAATAAATTAAGAAAAAAAAGTTAACTCACTTATATGGAAATTGATGGAAGCTGAGTTTCCCTGTATACCAGGGCCTGGAGAATTCTCCAGGGTTGGTCTGTGGGAACCAGAGGAAATCTGTTCCTAATAGGGTTCTGTACAAGCTCAGCCAGTCCTCTCCAATTAATAAGCCTAGCGGACATGAGGGAACAGATTTCTTCCTGAGCCTGCACACTGCCATCCCTCATCCCTTGGAAATGAGATTATGAGGAGGGCAGGGCCAGGGAGGAAACTGCCCTAACTCAGTTATCAGTCCTGGTTTGTCCATTTTAGCCTGGGAATAGCTGAAGCGGGAGGTGAGAGCGGAGGGGAAGCCGGAGCCGCTCAGGAAATGACAAATCTGGAAACACAGCCGGGGGCAGCCCACCGCAGGCTCCCTGAGGCCCATCCCGGAATTAATGGGCTCATCCCTGTCCCGCTCTTACCGTGTGCTGGTTACAGAGATCCATGTAGCTACCCCTTGTAGCTGTTCTAGCTCAGTCTCCCTTGTGATGGGGCGGTGTCAAGGCCTTCAGGGGACATTACTGCTCCCAAGGCAGCTGGCTGCACTGTCACTGAGGAGCTGGTCTTGGATTTATCATAAACCAGATGTTGAACTTTGGGAGGCCTTTATGACCCTGTGGGAGACCCTAGGGCCTGTGCTCGTGGCATTGATTTGTCTCCTTCCGGATGGCAAATCATGATCTCCAGGAGGGTTCTCACCATCTCCCATCTGTTCTGTCCCGTGTCCTCCTAGCCTTGGGAGCTGGAGGCTTGTCCTGGCTAGAGTGGTCCAGGCAGAGCTACCCTCTGACTCCACTATGGACTTCGGAAAGCCTTTCTGTCTTGTCCCCAGAACAAAGCAGTGTGTCGTCCTGAACAATGGGGACAGCTACCTCAACAGCTCAGAGGAAGCCAGCCTGAAACAAAGCATGCGCAAATCGTAGGGACAGAGCCTAGAGAACTGCACAGGAAGGACTAGAGCCCCCCAAAATGTGTGGGCCACTACCTTCTGGAACTTTTCAGCAGTACTGGCAGGCAATGATGCTCCATCATTCCTTCATGGCATTCATAGATGAGAAAAGGAAAGAAAAAGGAGAGGACACGAGTCATCCTCGGTGTGGTGGAGGGGAAGGCTCACTGCAAACAAAACGGAGGGCATAGCCAGAGACAAAGGCCACTGGGAGAGTCCAGCGTGCACATGACCCTGAGCTGGGCCACGTGAGGACAGGGGGAAGAGGAGAGGGAAGAGCCAGACCAAGAGACCAGGAAGGTAAAGGGTAGATGGGAGAGCCAAAGAATCGGCGGAGCAATCGGTTGGATTATATAGGGAAGGGCAGCTGGGAGTAGGGCAGCCCAGTTCCTGGGCTGGAAACGTTTAGGGTAGGGGACGGGATATGCCCTCCATACCCTGTAACAGGTAGGGACCATGGGATGCAGGGAGAACCTGGGGACCAGGTTCACTTTGATAGGTCAATGGGCACCTCAGCCATTTTCTGTCACCTGTCACCACCAGTATCTTTTTGAACCAAGAATTTATTCAGACTTCAAAGGCTCCTGCTGGGAGACTGGCTTTGGTCATTGCTTCCCAATGACCACAGCTGCACCCTGGGTGGCTCACGGGACACACCCACTCTGTTTCCACAGGAAGGGTGGTCAGGGATCTGTGTGAGATTTTTCTCGTCTCTATCTCTGTCTGTACATTGAGAAGGATGAACAGTTTTCTGGGCTGGACAGTTCTGGAAACTGTCAGTGAGCCGCTTCATTTCCTGGCTGGCCACTGTGCTTCTGCTGGGTTCCAGTCTCTTGTTCCCAGGACAGCTGACTCAGAATCGTTTTGTTCGTCTTTGTTTCTCGGCACTCAACACTCCCTGGCACACAGGACATCAACTATGATTATGTATTTACTTCTACCTTAACCCTTCTATCGACTTCCCTCAACTCAAGATTGTATTCTATTTTTGGCTGCTTGTTTGAGAGGCATGTTAGGTCTGGGATTCAGCAAACAACCAGCAGGTTTTATCTAGAGGACAGGTCAGTGCTAGGAGTTTTCCTGTGTATTTCTTAAATTTCCTATCCAGATTGCTCCTGGGATTTCACACCCACCTCCTAGAAAGAAACTGAGTCGCCGAGAGCTCTAACATTGCTCAACCCATACCGGGTCCCAGCAAGAAGAAAACACACATCTTCTTCCAGCTACCACTGATGTCCCTTTTCTGAAGTGTTCAGCTAGCAGATGGCAGAGGTAGCCAATCAGGACCCGCTGTGGTTCTGAGTTCCCTCTAGGGACTCTTAGCCACTGGTTTTCCCAAGCCTGAAGGGCCAGAGGCAACTATGCGCTACTGGGGTGCAATGGCCCCTAGGCAGGGTCAAGGTAGGTGAACCTCACCCAGTTCCTGTTTGAAACCAGAAGCACAAAGAGGAAGGAGCCAAGGCCAACCAATTCACTGGAGCTTTTCCTCCCCCTTTCAGTTTTCCTTTTAAACATTTTTTTTATGATATAGTTTGTGTGTCCTAAAATCTAACCATACAAAGGACACAGTTCAGTTTTCTGTGGTGCCTTTAATCAGCTGCACTGCTGCTACAGTACATTCTAGTCCCCTAGCATCAGTTCCCATTGGCCCCAGGTCACTTTTAGGTAACATGCAGAATCCTACAGCATGTGGTCTCTGCGACTGACTTCTGGCACGTAGCATATTTTTAAAGTCCACTTTAAAGGTTCATATTTTTAAAATCTTCTCCCCTCTTCCCTCCTCACCACCCCTTTCTGAAATGGTCTCACGTAGCTCAGGCTGGACCTGAACTCACTACGTAGCTGAGACTGGCTCTAAACACCTAATCCTGCTTCTATCCCGCGAGCACTAGGATTTTAGTGGAGCGACACCATACCCAGTTCTGAGCTTTTTTTTTTTTTTTTTTTTTTGGTTGCATAATAACCCATTGTGTCAGGTTATCATCAGTTGAGTCGTCCACTGCTAGCAACATCTTTGTGTGGTTGTGAGGTCCCCTCTTCTGTGACCAACTCCATCTGCCTTCACTTGGGTCTTAGTCCTAGTGTGTGGTATAAATGCCCTTTATTTTATATGGCATGGAAAATGTGCATTCTTCCTCTATGTACATGAATTTTTCTTCATCCTTTTGTTTTTCCAAGACAGGGTCACACTGTGTACCCTTTGTTGGCCTAAAATTTGTTATAGAGGCCAGACTGGCCTTGAACTCAATAGATATGAACCTGCCTCTGCTTCTGGAGTGCCAGAACTAAAAATGCATGCTGCCATGCCTGGCCCTGCACAAGCAATTTTCATTTATATCCATTGCAATACATAGCTATTATTCTGTATTATTCCTTCCACTAGCACTGTGTTGACAGGATGACCCATGTTGCCATGAGCACATCTGGTCGTTCCTGCCAGCAGCGGCACTGCCTCTGGGAATGCGTTGCTGCCACATTGCGCATATCTATCCCCTATGAGGGTGAAAACCTGTGGGCCCAGCTGTCTGCTACTGCTCAGAGAGCTGCAGTGGACATCCAAGTAGTGTTTCACAACGAGGTGGGAACACCTAGAACACATGTCCAGGAGTGGAATGCTATCTCAGAGAATGTGTGGTCACCTCCTTTGAGGTTCGGGATTGTGAGCAGCCTTTCCCCTTCTGGTGGGCAACAAGTCTAGGACCACAGGAAGACGGGACTATTATCATGGATTTCCCACCTAGAAACAGTAGCTAGGACACACTTCCTGTGCAGGCAGATCTGCAAACCTTGGGGTCTCCGTGATGAGGTACATTCAGCTACAGAGGGACAATTGCTAGCTCCATCTTTTATTTTGTATTGTGTGTGCAGAGGTGAGGAGGGGCACATGTGTCACAGTACATGTGTTGAGGTCAAAGGTCAACTTTATGGAGTTGGCTCTCTCCTCCATCTTTATGTGGGTTCCAGGGATGGAGCTCATATCAAGCTTGTATGGAAGCACCTCAACTGGCTGAGCCATCTTGCTGGCTCAGGGCCATTTTCTACTTCCCGCCTCACTAATTCCCCTTAAACGCCCTGGCCCTTTTAAGTGGGGCTGTTCTTTATACCCCCTGGGTTAGTTTTCAAGGGAAACTACTCCCCCAAGAAGATGCTTGTGTTCTTGGGGAGCAATGACCCGTAACATGATGTCTGTGGTTTGTAACTGGGGAGAAAGTCCTAGGAAGGAGTGATTCTGGAGACCCTAGCTGGCACCTGGATGCTCAAGGGAGGGGAGAGGAAAGAGTTGAAATGATTTGATGGGAATTTTTGTTTGTTGTTTGTTTTTTGAGACACGGTTTCTCTGTGAAACAGCCTTAGCTGTCCTGGAACTAGCTCTTGCAGACCAGCCTGGCCTCGAACTCACAGAGATCCTCCTGCCTCTGCCTCCTGAGTGCTGGGATTAAAGGCATGTGTGCCACCACTGCCTGACTTGATGGGAATTTTAACCTATGAAGTCTGGTGACTTCCCAGAGAGACACAAATCCTATGTAGTGAATTCTCTTGAGAATGTTGGGGGTGTTGGTTATTTGGGCAAACATGGGCCATGTGGGCTCACACCATTTGGGTTCCTTAAAGATCCCACTCAAGAGCTGCTGTGCACCTCTCCACCCCATGGTGCCTCTGAAGAGGCAGTGGGGTGTCTGCTGAAGTCTTTGGCAAAGAATCATTCATATGTAATGTGAATCGCTTTGTCCTCATTTTGGCTTCATGAGTTTGCTTTTCTCATAATGGGCTCCTTTTAAAGCGAAAGCAATAACCCTGCCTGACAGACCACAGCCCTAAATGAGCAGTCAGTAAGTACCAGCACGTCACCAGCAATGTCACTGGAGGCCTGCTGGCAGCCACGATGGAAAGTAGCTGCTACTGGTGCCTAGGGCTCCCCCAAGCTGCTGCCGTTTCACCCGGCAAAGCTTCTGGTTTTCTAGATGCTTCTGTGGCTCGCTTTATTCAGAAGTGTTTAGGAAAAGGAAACCCTGGTTTTGCAACACCGGGCTTCGTTTGCATATGTGCTTACATACATGCTGAGAATGAAGCTTGAGAAAAGGCAGCTTCAGAGAGTTTCCCAGAACTTCTACTTCAGTATCTTCTTCCCTTTCTTCTGGAACTTAGGTGCTGCAGCAGCTGGAGATCAATGCCCAGCAAGGGGCAGGAAGTGATGTAGAATGGTGTGGAGGGCAAGACCTGGACCTGGCAATAAAGCTCCTTCTCGGCTTCCTCCTGCGATTCCACTGAGTGGGGGCTGTGATATTTGTTCCCTGGAGGGGTCAGAACTGAAAAGCAGGAGAGGTCTGAGAAACTTGCCCAACCACTCATGTGCCTTGATTCCCAATGAGGGCTGACAGGAAGAATGTACCTGTAACTCTGCAGGTACTCAAGGTGTGTTGTGTGTGTTGGCTCAGGTTTTCCCTCCACCTGATCGCTCCATAACCTTGGCTAGCTACTGTTGGGATTGGGAGAGTGGGGGAAGGGAGACCGAATGGTGGTGTGCATGTTCTGGGAGAAAGAGGAGGTCAAAACAAACAAATGACCAGAGAGCTACGAATGCCCCTTTCTGGACTGGCTATTCCACTTACTAAGGATTGTATGACCCATGGCAGTCAAGCTATCGTGTAGAGAGGTTGTGTGGAGTTTGGCATTGCCTTCTAGAATCTAGATCTTCTAGACTTTGAAGTTGGGAAGCCTAGAGCCTGAGTAGAGACTTGATCCCCTTCTGTTGGCCAAGGCCTGGATCCAGGCCTACAGGAGAGTCTATGATCTATAACCGCGTTAATGATAATGATGACAATTCCAACAAGAACAGATGAGCTGGTTATTATAAACAAAAGTGTAGTGTAGCTTCTGTTTTGTTTTGAGACAGGATTTCTCTGGGTAGTCCTTGCTGTCCTGTAATTCACTCTGTAGACCAGGCTGATCTCGAACTCGGAGATCTGCCTACCTCTGCTTCCCAAGTGTTGGAGGATTAAAGTTGTGCACCATCATTGCCCTACTGGCTTTGTGTGTGTGGGATGGATGGTATTATTTGAGACAGGGTCTCACTATGTAGACCTGGAAGAGCCTAGAGTCACACTTGCCACTGCGTCGCAAGCATCGGCCCAGCTACCCTTCCTTTATTCCAAGTAGAATCCAAGAACTTACCTTCCTCTGGATTCCTTTCACGTGTATCTGGAGGGTAGAGAGGTGTAAGTGCAGTGTTCAAGAGGAATTTATCTCCTGGTCTTATGAAATGGTTGCCTACTGGACCTGAAGCCAGGCGGAGAGTCAGTCGATGTTGACTAGACTTAACCAACCTCCTGAGGAACACAAGCATCATCCCACTACAGCAGTAGGGACTCGGATCTGTGCTGTTTCCATTAGGTCTCTCCATGGCAGGCTCTAGCTTGGGGAATGTTGATCGGGTACTGACCTTTGTGCCACAACTCTTGCTCCCACATAAAATCATGAGTGGAATCAGGCAGAATTGAGACCAACTGTCCACCTTTTGTGCCAACCAACTTGAGTGGGTTCAACCCTTTGTACCACAAAACCAACCAACCCCTAAACCATAGAGAGACATGAGCTACAACTGTTTATCCCAGTTAGCTTAAGGAGAACCACCAACATTCAAGAAGATAATAATGGTTGGGCTTTTAACTGGGAGGATTGTGATTCCTTGCCTCACGGGTACCTTTCTCTCTTTCTTTTCTTTCTTTCTTTCTTTCTCTTTCTTTTCCTTCAGGGTCATCCTATGTAGTCCGGCTGTCCTGGAACTTGTAAAGGTTGGGTCAGAAATCTGCCTCTGCCTTCAAAGTGCTGGGACTAAAGCCATGCACCACTACACATAACTATCAAGCTCTTTCTTGAATTTGAAGGGTCTTTTTATTCTTAAACCCATTTGTATTTTAAACCTAAGCAGTCAGGCTCCTATTCTCTAGCTCCTTTTATCCTTCTTTCCTAGTCCCCTGGCATGTTGACGGCTTTTCTCTTGCGGCCAAACAGTGGAAAATGTAGTCAGAGGTGCAAACTCCTGGGTGCAGGGCGAGGGTGGTCCAAACTCAGTCCACTCTTCTCTTGCCAAAGGCTCCACCCAACTCAACCTGCCTCCAAGTGCCTGTCTGCAATCCTTTACTACTGCTGTACGTTGTGATCAAGCCCCACTCACTTGGTTAAGAGTCAGGCCAAATGGAACTTCATGCAGAAGCAAGGACCCAGGAACCATATTCAGAAAGCAGGCAGTTGAGGTCTCTGATGGAAACACTAGCTTTAGTGATCACCACAAACTAGAATTTACTTTCCACCTTTATAAAGGAACAGAAGCAGCTGATGAGGGAGGGCCCTTTCCCCTCTCCTGTAGTGTCAGCTCAAAAGTGCTTCTTTCGGTTCTGACTCCTCTGTGCCTTGTCTGCCCCATGGTACTATGTGTTCTGGCCTCTCTTCGGGCAGATGTGCTTTACTTGAAACCATTGAAGATTCAAGTAAAGTGTAATTTAAGTGTAATTCCATTGCCTCTTTTCCACCAGCAATGCAAAACCCCTCTCGCATTTCTCTGCCCTCTCCAAGAACCACAGCCATGCCCCTGCATCACTAATATAGGTCCTTGACTACTGAGGCAGGCAGTGAACCTCACCTTTCCTTCCTTGATCTAGTCAGACGTCTTTGTTGTTTTTTATGGTTTAGCTTCTTCTTGGATGAGATACTAAGATCACACACACACACACACACACACACACACACACACACACACACACCTCAATCAACCCTGCATGGAAAACTGGTTAACTCTTCCTTGGCACATGCAGCACTTTTCCATGACTGTCCCTTTTCACGTTCTCTTAGGGTTGGCTCAGCACCTGGTCTAAGAACTTGACCTCAGAAGTGCAGTAAGTATTGCTATCCCAGCTCAGCTCAGCTCTTATGGCCCAGGTCTTCTCCAGTATCACATTAAGATTTTAGCTTAATAAAACTTGCCACTCCTTATCCCAACCTTTGCAAGCTTGTCGAGAGCAAAGATCTATGAAGTCTCTGTTAGCTATGCCTGGCTTTTAAGATTCACGCTCTTATGGCTGGCTCCCCAACTCAGATGTCTTGGAGGTTGTGCCAAAGGCTCCAAAAGCAAGTTTCATCTGGTCCACAGGAATGGGGTCAATCTCTTTTACTGTGGTTTCCAAGCCTTGCTGATAAACAGCCATTCTTTCTCTTAAGGATGTTGACTACCCATATTCCTTAGTGGACCGCTATCCAAAAAGCCTTCCAGTGGTGTGCACAAGAATGTCATGACAACTAGCACAAGAACAAAACAGGAGATGAGCCGACGACAGTTAGGTTCCTGTGTTCTCTCTGTATCATGTCATTCTCAGGTATGTGTCTTACTGTACATCACATTATTCTATAAACACACATACAAAGAGAGCCTATGTTGGTTTGCTTTCTCTCACACACACAGAGGAGCTTGAGCAGGCTCACCAAGAAGCTCTGGTGGGCACTACAGAGATGTCTCAAAAACTGAAAATGTTTGAGTAGAATCTAGAGAGCCCTCTGGCCCAAGGCTCTGGGATAGGAGGGGTCACATTTCAGGGTTGAGGCATCTATCTGACAGTTCCCAGGAGTATGGGGAGTTGCCTGGCTCATGTTCTTCACTGAGAACCAACATAGGATGTACTTCCTGTGTGAGCTCAGTGCTCTTTCCACTCACAGGTCTCTTAGGAAGAAAGGAAATTGGCTGGAGTTATTTCAGGTGGGGTCTTGGAGCACCTAAAAATGTTGGAACACACTGGGAGGATAAGGTGGGGTTAGAGAGATGACTCAGGCAGGTACAGTGAATACTCGTCTAGCAGAGGACCCAAGTTTGGTTTCTTTTTTCTTTTGGTTTTTCGAGACAGGGTTTCTCTGTGGCTTTGGTTCCTGTCCTGGAACTAGCTCTGTAGACCAGGCTGGTCTCGAACTCACAGAGATCTGCCCACCTCTGCCTCCCGAGTGCTGGGATTAAAGGCGTGCGCCACCATTGCCCAGCTTTCAAGTTTGGTTTCTAACACTCACATTAGGTGGTTCACATCACCTGTAAACTCAGCTTCTAGGGGGATCCGATGCCTCTGTCTTAGTGGGCTTTACTATGAGACCGTGTTTGTTGTTGTTATTGTTGTTTTGTTTTTGTTTGAGACAGGGTTTCGCTGAAGTTTTAAAGCCTGTCCTGGAACTAGCTCTTGTAGACCAGGATGGCCTCGAACTCAGAGATCTGCCTGCCTCTGCCTCCTGAGTGCTGGGATTAAGAGTGTGCGCCTCTATCGCCAGCCTTGATTTTTTTTGAAGTAAAACACAATAAATAAAAACTACCCCCCCCATTAAATCAACCAACAAAAAATAAAGCCATTATCCTGTCACTAGGGACAAGTCCAGGACTCAGGAGTGTCACTGCACACCTTGGTGACACCTCCAGCCCCTACCCCAGTGCACCACAGTTGTACTCAGGCTGTAAGGAAAGAACAGGCTTCCTTTGGAGTGTTTTTTTGACAAGTATCTTGGTTGGCAGGAATGTTTCAGCTAAACACAGACTCCTATAGCTTTATAGAATGACACCTTTACTGTTTTTCACCCTGTTCTCATTTTAAAGAAAGAAGTTTGCAATGTACCTAAGAAGTCATGAAAAGCATCACCTTATCTGGAAGCATCAGGAAACAGAGGGGGTGGCCATGCTACTTCACTACAGTGTGAAATGTCAGTTCCGGGAGATCACTGTCCTGACCAAGTGGACACAGCACCTCCCTTCCTTTTATTGTCAGATGTGACCTCTGTCCCAATATCTAGAAGTGATATGACCACTGTTAGACATGAGATTTGTCTTCTAGTCTTCAGTGTGACTCTAATTCAAGTTTCTAACAGGGCAGAAATTAAAACAGCAAAGAAATAAAGGAAGAGGGTGTCTAAGCAACCGAGTCTTCCCAGGAAGAGAGGAGGAAGCCGGGGAGAAGTGATTAATAGGTTTATTTGCATATACACAGAGAAGAGTCAGCGTTGCTGGGTGAGAAGAGGCAGGGCTTTGAGGAGGTAAGGCTTCAGCAGAGGAAGGCACCTTGACAGACAACACAAGACTCCTATTAAATCAGCACAACTGCAAACTTCTTTTGCCTCAAGCCAACGACTTAATGAACTCATTTATCGGTTGAGAATCATTTACAAAGCCAGGTGGGAAATAAAGGGAAGAGAAACAGTTTCACGTACCTGGACCTGCTGCTTAAAACATTATGTACAGGATGCAGGAAAAAAAATCCTTAAGAGGCACTTCCAGGAGTTCTTAGCCTGATCAGTGCCCTCTCCTGCTAGGAAAAATACCCATCAAGGAACAATTTGGGGACTGAATAAGTTTTCAACGTGGGAGGTCTGGATTCTACAATGGTCCCAGCAAAGGGATCTTAGAAGTGATTCCCATCCAGGCTTCTAGTACCAGGACCATACAACACAGGATCACTGGAAAAGAGTGTGGAGTGGCTAACAGAAGCATCGCTCTTTCTCTTACTCTGGTGGTTATTGCAGGACCCATCTCTTGACAACCCAACCTACCCTACGGGGCAGGAAGTCCCTTCTAAGGAAAGAGTGCATCCCCCAAAGGGTGACCTTTCTCGGAGTCTACACTATGGACCAAATGAACTCTGACTTTTGAATGGTTTGGAGTCCCCAAATGAGAGACTGCTTTTACATGAAAGCCCACCCTTGGCACTTGGAAACTATCAATAGCTAATTTTGCTTTCTTTTTCCTCCAGGAAGAATGTGGAGTGTGGATCTATCTGATTAGATTAAGGTAAAATGGAATACAAGAACAAGGCATGCTGACTAAGGGGAAGAGAGACACACACTGAGTGCTTATAACTCTTTTGTATATAAAGGATTAAAAATTCCAATTTAATAATTTTGGAAAAGCAAATGTAAAATGACTTGGGCTTATAAAACCAGAATTTACAATTATCTATGAATAGTCAAAAGATAAATCATAGAACCATTTTAATTACAAATCTAAAGTAATTCTAACGTTGGTTACAGAATCGCTGTCCCACTACCCAGGAAGAGTCCAGCTGCTGACCGTATGCACCCCACGCTACTCAAGCGCATTCCTCTCCTTCCCAAACCGTGCTCTCATACCTCAGCCACATCACCAGACACTAGGCACATATCCCTTCTACCAAGCTCAGCAAAACGGTTTATCCTCCTAGCTCTTACCAACCGCCTTCCTTTCATAAGAACCCTGGCTCCTGGCACTGAATGTCGTCCATCCTTCAGCTTCCACAGCTGGTCTTCTCTCGGCTCCATCCCAGCAGGTCAGGTCCTCCTCTGAATGGAACGCTGCACCAGTGAGGCCAGAGATGCCTTGTGCTAAGTCCTCCCTAGGCCAGCTCCAGCCAGGCTCCAGTTGTCTAGCACCTTTGTATGCAAAGTTCCCCTGTTCTCTCTTCCTCCTGCTTCCACATCTACACCAGCAGGACATCTGGGCAGCCTTAGGTCTTCCTGTCTTTCACAACCCTTCACTGACAACTCAGGGACTACCAACACCACTATACACTGAAAAGTTGATATTTTCTTCCCTCCACTGTTACCTACTTCAACAGAACAAAATGTCTTCAGGGAGCCAGGACACTGACCAGAGAGAGTTGTTTCTCGACACTCCCTGCCTCCTAACAGATGCCAACTACTCTGCAAAGTTCAGGTGTAACCCACAGCCTCTGACAACTCCAAGCCTGAGGGAGGGTGACAGGCCTGCCAATTCTGCCTCATGGACTGGCACTGGATACGGTACCATATTCTGACTGACCGACTGGCACTGGATACGGTACCACATTCTGACTGACAGATTGGCACTGGATACAGCACCACATTCTACCTGACGGACTGGCACTGGATACAGCACCACATTCTGACTGACCGACTGGCACTGGATACGGTACCGCATTCCACTCTTCACTACAACTCATTAGTATCCCTCTACCAGTCAGTTTATTAGTTTGGGTAAAAAGCTCTCCTGAGGGGTCCTTCTTCTTTCAGGATGCCTGGACTCCATTAGCACCTGCTGGCCTCGAGTGCTTCTTAGGAGCTAGCTCTAGGTGGTTAAAATGTGTTGTTCACTAGCTGCTGTAAGGATCTCACAGCACAGAGTGTAACTCTGCCCCTTCTGCAAACAGCGGCACTATCAGGATCTGAGCTCAAGTGTCAACCTCTTCTTAGCAGGAACAATGTTCCACTTGAGAGTCACAGTAAATGCTCAATGATGTGTTAGCTGGAGAAAACATGGGGCATTTAAAGAGGAGCCATGTTTTCCTCTTCAGCACAGCCAATGAGCTGAAGGCAGGCCTCTCCTTTCTGCTAGCGTTAATCTACAACTCACTGCAGCACGATCTGATCTAGAGGACACTCTTCATTTAAGACCAGAACACCTATGTCATGTGAACAATGAACAGGCGAAATGGCAAAAGCTACAGACCCACAGGGCTTTGCTGATAGACAGTTGAAAGAAAGGCCTCATAAGACATCAAGCCCACATGTGACAGTGGGTACATACACACAACAAGCTAATGTCCCAAGACAGGACCACTGTCACAGAGCCTCAGAGGAATGCTATGCTCGCATCTCACTAGAGAAGACCCCCTGGAGAATGGTGAACAGAAGGAGCAGCAGCAGACACGTTCAGGCCCCGGTTTTATGTGCCTTTAATACTTTTTCCTTTCCTCTGTGTTCACTAAACAAGAAAAAATTATTTTGCAAGGCTACTTTTTGTAGCTTTTGTTTTCCCTTTGTTTTTATCATGTTTTTAATTTCTTCTCTGAAGAGGAATTCTCTGAATCTGTGTCTTCCAACTCAATTCGATGCCTTTTGAGGCCACTGTGGTCATGAACACCCTTGCTGCTGTCCATGGCTGAGGGGTCAGTGGGGTCTTCTCTCATTCCAGCACTGGGGGTCTCACAGGCCATTTCAGACCCACAACAATCTTTGTGTAGAAGTGTCCCTGTCAGGGATGGGTTATCATGGTCAGTGTCTGGGTGTCCTGGGGAAGAGTAGACCACTGTCTCCAGCTCCCCAGAGTTCTGCCCATTGTTGTGGGGGTGAGGGGGTCGGGGGTGCAAGCGTCCATTGTTGTGGTTGGCACATAGGGTTTCAAGGCTCCTTTCCTCACTATCATCAGACTGGGTCCTGGGACAGTTGCCAGACGCACTGTTCAGAGTGGAACCAGATGCTTTGGGGACAGGAGAGGGTGGCTCCTCAGTCCGGCTGCTCAGGGCCTTGCTCAGGGCCTTTCCATTGAGCTTCTTGGTTTCAAAAGAGTGTTCTAGAGGGCTGCTACTGTTAGTGTCCTGAGAGGTGCTCTCTGGCACCTCTGCCCAAGGATGGCTGCTGTGCTCATGGCTTGCGCCACCGCTGGGATTCCTGGTGGAAGTTCCTTCTTTACAAGCATCTTTGCTGCAGCCTTCAGGGGGCAGGTCCTGGTCTCTCTGGGTTGGGCAGGCTTCCTTACTGGAAGAAGGGGTTGGGTTGTCTTTGGGGCTGGTTCCTGCTCTCCCTTCATCTGCCTCCTCTGCCACTAAGGAAGTTTCTCCATCTTTGTTATTCGAGTAAGAGATGTAGGAGTAGCGGAGCCACTTGTAAGCTTTATAAATCTTTCGCTCTACTGATTCCATGTTGGCAGTTGGTGGGGTCCGGCTTGTTTGGATATCCAGATTGGAAGCACTCCGTTCAGGGGAGGAGTTTGGGGAGGAGGAGAGGTCATCCACCTTGATCTGGGGATAGTCGTAATTGTCCTCACCAATGTAGGTGTTGGTGGGCTTGACTGGAGCGTTGGGCCGCTCTTCCCGGGCTGTCTTTTGCCGCCTCCGCATGGCATTTCGCTGCCGAGTGGTGGCTCGGCGTTGGTTCAGTTCCTCTTCTTCCTCCGAGCTACTGGAGCTGCTGGAGCTGCTGGATCCATCCTCGGGGCTAGGCGACCTCGGCCGAGGGAAGAGATCTGTGTCCAGTTCAGCCTCACAGGCATTCTCTTCAGAATCAGACTCATTGGACAGGGCCAGGAGGCGCTTGTCCTGGTAGCGACGCAGAGCAGATAGGCGCTGCTGGCGAGATGCTGCATCCTCACACGTCGGCGTTGCTGGGGATGACACTGCGGTGGTGACTCGCAGGGGCCCCAGGTGGAAGGCATTGTCGGCAGACTCGTCTACTGTGGGAGGTGGGGAGCGGGGCAGTGAGGCTGAGGACTCTGAGTCAGTGTAGCCCGAGCGCTCACTGACCCCTGCATGCAGCTGAAGGATGGTGCTCTCGCTGAGGTCACTGTCTGAGTCAGAGCTCC
The DNA here is from genome assembly GCF_014885135.2 of Alexandromys fortis. Classification (NCBI taxonomy): domain Eukaryota; kingdom Metazoa; phylum Chordata; class Mammalia; order Rodentia; family Cricetidae; genus Alexandromys; species Alexandromys fortis. The sequence goes on along the minus strand of NW_026067982.1, from coordinate 1,164,937 downwards.
AGCCCTCGATCTCGCGGCGCACCAAAGAGTCAAAGAAAGCCATCATCCGGGGGTCTTCCTGGACCGACTGGTTAGCATAGTCGTGGGACAGACCACTTCCGCTGTTCAATACAAGGCTGATATACTCTTCATGGGTGTAAAGGCTGCGGGAATCATCTTCAATCCGACCGTCGAGGTCTCCTGTACATCCTGGCTGCTTGTATGGACTCCAGATCTACACAGAAGATGAAAAACAAAGGCAACCAGGATTGAATGGGAAGTGTTCCACAGCTGGCCATGATAAAGACCACTAAAGCTGAGCTTCTCCCAGATGCTGTCATATTAAAGTCACCAAACAACTTTAAAAATATTTTCTTTCCAGGTACAATGGCACACTTCTGTAATACCAGCGCTTGGAAGGCTGAGACGGGGGATCACAAGGCCTCATCAACTGATATATAGCCAGAATTTGTCTCAAAACAAAACAAATAGCCACTGACTCCTACGCAAAACAAAAGCTCTTTATTTAGTAAACTGACTCTTATAAAATAAATGTATATCAAAACTGAGGCTTTTAGGAGTAGGCAAAAGCTGTTTAGAGCATAGAACTAGACAGTATTCAGAGACCTAAGGATGTCTTTAGGCGGAGGATACCCATATATTGTCTCTTTCTTCTTATGTTTTCTGTCAGTACATAGGATTATAACCTTAACCTAAAAGTAGGGGTGGAAGATGCTTTGAATATTAGGTAGTCAATTTGAAAATATGCCTTGCCAGGCATGGTAGTGGACTTGGAGGGCAGAGGCAGACAGATCTCTGTGAATTCAAGGCCAACCTGGTCTATAAAGTTCCAGGCCTGCCAGGGCTACATTGTAAGACCTTGTCTAAAAAGTAAACACCCTAAAAAGATTTCAGCCCATCGTTCCACTTCTTTCAAACAGTAATATTCTAATTTTAACCAATGAGAATTACTCACTGGGGCTTGATAAGAATAGACAACTGCCTCCACTGCATTTCCCTCTCTCAGACATGCAAGCATCGGTTACCTGGGAAACGGGGTTCTCTTAACCAGGGTGTCGCTTGCTTGCTTAGCAAGAAAAGGCAAGGCACACTGTCCCTGGAGGGGTGACTGCATCCCCATCCCTTACCAAGTTGTCCAGGACTACACCCACAGCTACAAAGAAGCAAAACTAGAGGTTGTTTTCTGTTTTTGTTCTTTTGTGTTTCTCTGCACAGCTTTAGATACCCTGGAACTCGGCTCTGTAGATCAGGCTGGCCTCAAACTCAGAAATCTGCCTGCCTCTGCCTCCAGCATGCTAGGATTAAAGGCGTGTGCCACCACTATCTAGTAAAACTAGAGTTTTTAACTCAGGTATTTTTGACTCAAAAACTGAGCTTTACCATTGTGTTGAGTTATGCAAAATCAAGTTCAAGGTAATGAAGTTGTCACTGTAAACAAGAGCAATTAACTTAACCTGATGCTGCTGGTCCCCTGAGCAGTGCAGAGCAATTCAGCTACACCAGCCCATAGCCAGAGCATCTCTCGGCAGGCATTCCAGTCATTTTCTTGCCTGACAGGTTGGTGTTTTGTCTTTAGATAGCATCTTACTCAAGAGGACAGTGTCTCCCAACTTCCTCCATTTGCTTCCTCAAAGCTCAGGAAGAAAAAATTCACCTCCGGAAATGTCCCAAGGCCTACTGATCCCTGAGAGGTGGTCTCACAAGTTCACAAGAGGCTCCTTTCAGTTCACAGGGCCAGCTACTTCTCAGCCTCCCCAGCCCAGATGTGTTCTCCTTAGTCTTGTTTCCCGTCTACAACTCAAGTGTCCTGTCCTCTCGAGCTTCAAACTCCCACTCAAACTTGGAAGCAGTGTGCCCAAGAGACACCTTCAGAACAGGCTGACTGACCGCAGAGACTGTGACTCAAAGGATCAGTAGAGGTGAGGCAGGGTTAGTAAACGCTAGCATTTAATAAGCAAAAAGCAAGAAGCGGAAAACAAAGATCTTCTCTGAGGGACATTCAAATTCTTTGTGACAAGCAATGATTGGAAAACACCCAGGCAGCACAAGGCTCTAGCTACATACAGAAGGATATCTCTGCCAACAGATTTCGGAGTTTGGTGTCCTAGGAAGCGAGCTGAAGGGTTCAAAAGGTTAGGATGCTTGTTGGGTCTCATTCTTAATTCTGGGCAAGTGATTTATTTTCTCAGTTTAAAAATGACAAAACATTATTTGCTATCTTCCCTAATATGAAAACAAATCGCCTTCATAGAACTCCAGATTCTGCTACCAGAAATGGTCTAACTACTTCAGAAGCCACTTTTTACAATTAAAATTTTATTTTACATATATGGGTGTTTTGTCTGCTTGGAGCCAAAAGAGGTAGTTAGATTCCCTGAAACTGGAGTTATAGACAGTCAGAGGCTACCATGTGGGTGCTGGAAATTGAACCCAGGTCCTCTGCAAGAATAGCAAGTATTCTCAACCACTAAGCCATCTCTCAAGCCCTCTGACGAGCCAGCTTTAAAGTTCTGATCTCCAGCCCCCACATTTTCTCTTCAGGAATGAAAATCACAACATTAAAGGTCAGTTTTATTTGGGCTCTGGAATGTGACAAGTTGAGCTGAACTGTGTACTTCTGAAGCTTGGGCAATGGAACAAGACTGGATCAAAAGGAGACTTGGAGTGTGGACTCCTAGGCTTGGCTCCTTCATCTAAGCAGTGAATTAGATGGTCCCTAAAGTAGTCCTAAGATTCAGAGAGAAACAAAACGGCCTCTTAGAAGTCAGTGTGTGTCTGAGAGCAGTACAGAGCAGCAGAAGCCCACGTCTCACCATTTCCCACAGTCCTAAGCAAACGTCTTACCCTGGAAAGCCTCCATTTCTCAACCACAGATCTGAGTGATGAAATGACATAAGCTATGGTCAAGCACTAATCAGCGTGCTGCTTTCTCTTTAATTTGGTGGCCAAATCCCACAACCAGAAAACTTTAAGACCAAAATGCTTTAGCTGGGCATCAGAATCACCGACTCCCCATTATCCTGGTTCAGAACCATTTCAATCATTTATGAAACTGTCCATTTCGTTACCTCAAAGTCAACGATTCAAAAGTAAAGCAATGCTGGGGCTGGAGAAATGGCCCAGTGGTTAAAGAACACTGGCTGCTCTTCCAAAGAAACCCAGATTCAGTTCCCAACACCCAGATGGCAGCTCATAACCACTTGTCACTCTAATTCCAGGGGCATCTGATGCACTCCAGACTCCACAGGCATCTGTGCACATGTGGTATACATACATACATGCAGACAAAACACTCATACATATAATTTTTTAAAAAGCAAATCACGGGAAAAATAACTTGCTAGATTTATTTGGGAAACCTGCATCTTGGGTGTGTGGTCATTGTAAGCACCTGCTCTAGACCTTAGTGACTGTACTTAAATCTATACTGCAACTATCTCTTAATAAATGACAACTCTGAGAGGGGGAGGAGACCCCATTACTTATTAAGTGTGGGTTAGGTGTGCCTCTTTGAGGTCTGAGTAGTTTTCTTGACAAGCACAGTTTTCTCAAGCTGCTGCAAAAAAGGATAAAATTCAATTCTTATGGAATACCAAATGTTTGAGATGTGCTGAAGTAGCTGCTCTAAGTCCTCTTCTCTGTGTAAGTCCTTTGAATTTGACCATCTACTGAACCCATGATCACCTGTACATAGGTTAAGGTCCTATCTGTTATGTGGGGCTTGCAGACACTGCAATGTGGCTGCCAGGACCTTCTAGGGCCCTCCAGAATGGCACTAGTCCTCTCCTTGTTCTCTGCCTTTGGCTACCCAAGATCACTTTTTCAACAGTCATATGCTTTCCTATTTCTGAACATTTCTTTATAAGCACAATGCCTGGCACAGAGCACTGGTTCCCCCCCCCCAATTTATTTATCACAGGTTTGTGTAAGTGCGAATCACAGTGCATGTACAACCTGCAGTGCAGGAGCTTTCCTTCTAGCGTATGGATCCCTGGCACTGGATTCATGTCTTCAGTCTTTAAACTGTAAGGGCTGCAAAGATGGCGCAAACAGTAACCTCTATTGAGATTATCCCAAGTGAGAAAAATCCCCCTCTCCAGTGTTTTGTCTCCATTTTTTGGGAACCCCTTTATCTCTGTTTCTCTCCCCTGGGTCATCAATTCCTAGGGGGACTTGTGTGACCCTTATCTTTATGGTTCCCATAGGGCCTACCATGAATAGCACACAGTAGCTATATCATAATATAGAGCAGAGCTTTGAGTGGGGGAAAAAAGAATTTGCCCCCCCCCTCCACTTAGCTATAAAACAAACCCCTTCTTTTGATAAGTGTGGGCATTCAGGCAAACAGAGGACCTTTTCTGGGTGTGAAGAGGCTGGCTCTGTCAAAGAGGGCTCTTTTCCAAGTAGAAAAGATGGCAGTAAAGGATGCGGACAGGGAGGAGAGTAGACAGAGAAAATCAGATTTCATGGTGGATGATGTTTCTGGAGCCAATGCAAGCAGCAAAGTCACTTTTCATTAAACAGCAACTGTCAGGCCCATAGATTCCAAGACAAAGGTGTGCCACATCCTCAATTACAATAGGAGACACACAGACGCTGCGAATTAGGGCCTTTCAGGAGAACGGAAGCTCAGGCAAGGGCAGTAATCCTAACAGAGAGAAGGGCTAGCACTTACTTTCAACCTTATTCTCCCCTCTGCCTCTCCTGAGTTTCTTTTTTCTTTTTCTTTTTTTGAGACAAAGCCACACTGTGTAGCTCAGAATGACCTGTGAACATGCTATCTTCCTGCCTCAGCCTCTTGAGTGTGCATCACCAAACCCAACCTGTAATGCTTTTCATTCTATTTCCAGCCAGACGGCAAATGGGGAAACATCTGTGAGAAACCGAAGCCGAGAACCCCCTTGTGTTTCTCTCTCACTGTGCACACTTAAGGTTTTAAATGGCCAACTGTGTCTCTCCGTTCCTATGGGAACCTGGGAGCAGTGAGTTCCACAGCTCAGTCTGGATAACCTCACAGAGCAAACATTTTCTCCTCTTTCTTGAGAACTTGGCCAGTTTCCAACCTATGACCTTTAGAGTTAAGACTTCAGTTGACTAAACAATATCTGGGGAGACTCAGCACAGAAGCATCTGAGCACATGCCAAACAGGAATTTCTCTTCTAAAGGAGATGCCCAAGTGGAGAGCTCTCTGTAGAGAATGACGTCAACGGGCCTAGAAAGGGCATGTTACAGTGCCAACCTATTAATCATAGGCCAAATGAGAAGGGGAAGTAATGTGAGGGGCAGGGCTATTTCGGTGACTGTCCAAGTGAAGGACAACTGAGATGGTGCAGTCAGCCGTCCAGTCTCTTCCCACTAGCATGGTGAATGGAGTGGGTAAGGTTCCAGCCTGGCTTTCACACATCAGTCACACGACTCCAATAGTAATCTGTAACTTAAATGTCAACATCTGCAAACATAAGGGACTGCAGAGTACTCCATCCCAGATGGTGCATCTACATTCTCTCTTCCCACTGCAGATGGTGGCTGGCTACAACAAAACCACTTTCTGGATACAGCAGGACAGCTGCACATATGAGCTCACAGGCAATTTCAAACCACAAAAAAAAAACTCTAACATGGAAGGGAAGGTGGTCACTAAGCCCCACCCCTTGCTGAGGTGCTATTAGCAACTGATGACCACTGGAAGGAGTTCACTTTTCTTCAGAGATAGCAAACACAGGAGGCTCCACACACCCAGAAGGTCCTAACCCCATACACACACCGATAGCGGATTAAGTGGGTTAAAAAACACAAAGCACATAAAGTTGGGAGGGGATAGTGGTGGGGGAATAGGGGATGAACAGGAGAATAGGGAGTGGATTTGATCAAAATACATTATATGCATGCATGAAATCCTCAAAGAATAATAACGCTAAATCATCATAAATACACTTTTACTTTTCCTCTGAAAATTTTCTCAGGTTTAATTTGTCATTTTAAAAACTAAGGAATTGGAACACGGCGGCGAACGAGATGCTGGTGGCCGTGGGTCCCTATGGGCAGCCCCAGCCCAGCTGCTTCGACCGTGTGAAGATGGGCTTTGTCATGGGTTGCGCCGTGGGCAAGGCGGCCAGGGCGCTGTTCGACACCTTCTCCTGTCTCAGATCGGAATGCGGGGTCGGGAACTGATGGGCGGCATTGGGAAAACCATGATGCAGAGTGGCGGCACCTTTGGGACATTCATGGCCATCGGAATGGGCATACGATGCTAATCAGGGCAGTGATTGCCTGCTACATCTATACTTTGCCATCCATTTCGACCCTTGTACAATAAACGTTTTTTTCTTCTCACAAAAAAAAAATAAAATAAAAACTAAGGAATTTTAACTATTGTGGGAAGCATAACCTCTGCCTATTTAAAAGTCATATTACCACAGGTCCTAAAGAATTATTCATTTTCAGGCCAGGGACAGACAGAGCTCAGTGGTAAAGCCAAGCCTTGGTATAATTCCTAGTGCTGGCAGCATGTGTGTGTGTGTGTATGTGTGTGTGAATTCTCATTTTTCCCTCAACTTTTATTTCCTCAGATATGGAAAAAGGTTGCTAGTACCTAGACTATGAGTGACCAAAGTAGGTTCCCTTTCTGTGGAAACAGGTTAGGCTGCTTCCCTTTGTGGTAGCTACACAAATACTCTTTAGCCAAGGCGAGTTTGTTCAGAAAATATGGTTAGTATTCATATTTAATTTGCCTCAATCAAAACCACATGCAGGTTTTTGGTTTTGTTTTTTAAAATCCATCCTAAGACAACTTAACCATGATTCTGACAACTACTGGGCTAAACCTGTGCCAGATCGGGACAGAGCATGCTGGGTAATAGGAGAGATGATGGTTCTCCAGATCACATGAGAGTGGAGAGCAGAACTCACCAGCCAAGATCAGAAGCTACTACAGCACAACACTGCAAAGCAGTGTGCAGAATACACTCCACCCTTCAAAGCCTGGTGACTAGTTCTAAAGGTGGATCTGGAGATATAGTTCAAAGTCAAAGGGAAGTCAGGGGACATTGGGCCAGGAGCTTGAAAGTTTGGTTTTCGGCCATCAAATCTAGACTGAGAACTGTATATTGGTCTTCTCAAAATAACCCTTGAACTTCTGGTCTTCCTGCCTCTACATTTCAAATGTTTATACTTGATTACAGATATGTGCCACCATACCCAAACAAATGTACATTTCTGATTAAAAATAAACACATATAAAACACAGATTTATTAAGTACATTGATTTACTAATAAACATGTTACAATGGTTCTGAAAGGAAGTCATTAAAAAATTACTTAAAAAAACAAACAAGTAGGGCATAGTGGCGCACGCCTTTGATCCCAGCACTCAGGAGGCAGAGGAAGACAGATCTCTTTGAGTTCAAGGTCAGCCTGGTCTACAAAGTGAGTTCTAGGAGAGCCACCTACTTTTAAAATATCAGCTTCTAATATTCTATGTTTAAATTGCTGACACACCACCCCCTTAAAGACAAAGTCTTGCTCTAGAGCACAGGTGGCTTTGGGCTTGGGAGTCTCCTAACCTCAGCTCTAAGTGTCAGGCTTAGAGACATTACCACCATGCTTGGCACTCACTGAGTTTTGATAAATGCTCATATATTTAGATATAAATCCCTCTATACATTGTTCCAGTTTTTTCCAGTTATGAACTACAAACATTTCCCTAAAAAGGACAGAAGGGGAAAGTGCTCACCTTGATAATCTTTTCTACACCAGAAGAGCAGATCATGTATGTGTGGGGGTTAAACCGGACCTGGTTAACAATGGACCGATGCCCTTTCAGCACCATGAAGGCTCCATTGACCACTCTGCCAATGCCACCTGGGAAGACAGAAGTTAACAAAATCACATGATAAAACAGGCCCCAGTAATGACACATAAACAACTCAGAATAGGAGCTGAGATCTTTTTTTTTTTTTTTTTTACCAACTATATGAGAGCAGTGTGCATAATCTCACAGATAAAGTTGCCATGGAAAGAGGGATGGAACACCTCCCAGCACATGTGCTCTTACCAAGAGCCTTTATTTAGCTTGTAAGCAATGCCCACGACCACCCACAGCAATTCCACTATAATGACCCAAAGCCACTTAAAACTTCAAGTTTTTGGTCTCCAAGTTCTAATCCAAATTTTCTAATCATTTTAGAAAATGCAATAGAGCAAAATGAGATTGAAAGTTTGGAACAAGTTAGGCAGCTAAGCCAGGAACATACAAAACCAGAATCATGTGACGGTTTAAATACACAAGGCATGTTTGATCTGTTAAACTCTCAGTTTATACTAAGATGGTACTAGATGAAGGAAAAGAGGTTAACAATGCAAAGAACACTTTTTTTGTCCTTGGATAGCAAAGAGAACTGAAGACAAAGGAGATCTGAATCACGTTCATAATAAGCAAGTATTAAGAGCTGGAAGTAGGACCAGTGAGGTAGCTTCATGGGTAAAAGCACTTGCTGCCAGACTCAACCTGAGATCAGTCCTAGAGCCTCACAACCATGGAAGGAGTTGTCTTTCCCCGAAGTAAATAAGTAATGTAATTAAAAACAAAAAATGTTGAACTACAGAGTAGGCCTTGGAAACAACATGTACAGTTCAGCCAACAGTTCACTTATAGAAAGCTTTATCTTTTTGTTTGTTTGGTTTGATTTTTTGGAGACAGGGTTTCCCTGTGTAGTCCTGGCTGTCCTGGAACTTGCTCTGTAGATCAGCTGGCCTCAAACTCAGAGATCCACCTGCCTCTGCCTCCCGAGTGCTGGGGTTAAAGGTGTGTGTCACCACCATGCCAGGCTTGAAAGCTGTATCTTAAGGAACAGCTTGTAGGTATCCTTCTTTGGAGAATGAGAAAAGTACCAAATGTGTTAGCACAGTAAAGATACTGTCGTTAATGAACTTGGGAGAAACTCAGAGGCTCAATATAGATTGGCAATGGTGATATTACATTTACAGTTACACACAATTACAACCACACCAAACACCTGCACTACATTCTGAATGAAGCTGCTTCTGCGAGGTCACCCACAGCTAAGTACACACAAAGCTAATAAGGCAGAGTGAGGCATCCAGACACAAGCCAGTGTTATCTGATCAATGGATACTTTCTTTGTGTCTCTACCACAGAGACAAAAGACTATTAAGTACTGTTACTGTTCTATGGACCCCATTCTGCTCCCAGCAATACTTTGATCAACACTCATTCCAAACGTTTCCCAGTATCTCAGGGAAGGAACAATAACTAGAACAATGTGCCTTCCCCCCAGGTCATCTTTTTCTAGGGATTTTTCTGCATTCGGCCTCTGGCAAAGTTCCTCATTTGCCTCATGGATAAAGGGAGCTGATCTGGTGGGATACAGGTGTGTCCGAACTGTGCTCCATGGGCAGCACATATCCCAGGACAAGAGTTAGTCTAACACATCGTGTCACAATGTCAAGTATCTGAGCGTAGGAGGGAGAAGGTAAAGATGGCTTGGGCCTAGGGAGAGGAACCTAAGGTGGTCAAGCAGCTATCTAGACACAGGGCTCACAGCGTCCCTTAGGATCAACCTTTCCTTCTGCTGCTGTGATAAAACATCTCAATAAAATGCAACTTAGGGAAGAAAGGGTTTGTTTTGGCTAACAATTCCACATTATAGTCCATTACTAGGGGCACGTTTTGGAGCAGGACCTGAGACAGCTGGCCATACCACATCCATAGTCAAGAGCAGAGAAGGAATGTAGACATGCTTGGTTGGTAGTCAGCTAGCTGTCTATTCATATCCAGTCCAGGGCCCAAATGGTGCTACCCACTTCACATCAATTAAGGCTGTCCAAATAATCTTCCAGCTGGTTGTGGGAGCATACCTTAACCCCAGCACTCACAAGACAGAGGTAGGTGGATCTCTATGAGTTCAAGACCAGCTTGATTTACATAGTGAGTTGCAGGACACCAAGACTACAAAGTGAGACCCTGTCTCAAAAAAAAAAAGTCAGAATAAATAAAACAATCTTCCAGAGGCATGCCCACAGGCCAGCCTCATCTAGCAATCCTCCCTGCAGCCCTCTACCCAGGAACTTCTAGGCTGAGGTTGAAACTAACCAGCAATGGCAGCTATGTCCATTTCTGTTGTAGGGAAGGCCAATTGTCAAGGAGTATACAGGCCATGGTACTCTGATTTCTACTTTTTAAACATATTCTTGTCCTGACCCCCAAATTGGGGTGGTCAATAGTAAAGAAACTGGATTAAAGCTAGTGTTAATATTTTGTTTAATCCTACTGTGTTTTTTCCCCTCTCTTTCCTTTCCAACCTGGAATCTAACAAATCTGATTTTGTTTTTTTTTTTTTTTTTGCCAACAGAGCCAAGGTTCTGATGATAAAACAGGAAAACAGGTACAGGAAGCATTTCTGCCATTTGTTAGGGCAAGCAAGGCCGTGTTCCCAGAACCACAGCAGTGGATGGGCTCTCAGTCACTTACAGAGCTTTCCTCAGCACAGAAGCGTCAAATTAGCATAACACATCTTTGGACTGCGTTGTGCTAAAAATGTTCAATTCCAAACCTTGCTGTTTCAGTTGCTAACTTGAGTTTCATAAAAAAATTGTTAAAATGAGTTTTGCTTGCATTTATGTCAGAATGCTCCACAATTTTTCAAATAGCCCTAAATATACCATCACTCCGTACTACCTACTGATGTGAGGCAGCATGCTCAGCATTGATGATCACATAATCAAAGTATCAGCTCTGGACAATGTTGAAGATGCTCTATGTCTGCAGTATCAAAAACTCAGCCAAGATGGAATAATTCCTTACATAAAAATAGACAAGTACACTGGGGAGGTGGCTCAGTGGTGGGACACTGCCCAGCAAGCCCAAGGGCTGAGCAGTCTCCAGCAGTGCAGTAGGTATATGAGGATGCAAATTTGCTTTCTTTTTTATACTAAATGCTAAAATTGTATGGATATCAAACAATCGATTTAAAACAGTTTTTATCATTTATTGTAAGTTACTGTTGGAGCCGTATGCCTATTGCATGTGCCGACACACCCAGGGAAGGTGAAGGGTTGCAACAGGAAAAGCTAAGACGCACTGCTCTGCATTCTGGTTCTTGGGTTTCAAATGACCGAATTCAGATTAACTGCACAGTTTATGTAAATGATTTGTTGAGTTATGACTTAATTGCTAATAATGAATACATAAACGGCTAGTAAACCGTGTAAATAAATGAACATGCCCAGGGAAAAGGACGGGTCTTTCTGAGCCATTACTTCTTCACAGTTCCGTAGGACAGTTATTTCTTGGGGCCATCTGCTCTCGCTAACTTTGCCAAACGTGATGGCACTTGTTTGTAGGTTTCTTTCAAAAGCCAAAGATGGAGACTACTGAGGAAGCTCAGTGGTTAAGAATACTTGCCATTCTTGTACAGTACCTGGGTTCAGTTCCTAGCATGCACATGGCAGCTCACAGCCACCCAGTTCTAGAGGATTCAAGGCCGCCTTCTTCAGAGCACCACACACAGTAAAATAAACAAATCTTTATTTTTAAAGGTCAAAGTAGACCTGGGGAGATGGTTAAGTGCTTACTCACAAATATAAGTCCTGAGCTCAGGTCTCTAGAACCCATATAGTGTCTGATATACAAAATGGCAAAAAAAAAAAAAAAAAAAAAAAAAAAAAAAAAACACAAAAAAAAAAACAAAAAAAAAAAAAAA
>NW_026067982.1:1101812-1152004 GCF_014885135.2 Alexandromys fortis | reverse complement strand
TAATAATAATAATAATAATAATAATGTATTTCCAAGCAAACACACAGGCCTTCACAAAGAGAAAAATAAGTTGGATTCTGCAGACTTAGACGCTGACATCCCCACGATACTAAGAGTCAGGAACGGAAGATGAGCTTGACATGCAAACCAGTGAAGAACTGTTAGTAGTATGCAATTCTACACTCAAGCAGAAAGATCATTGTATAGGAAATGTTTGAAACAGTTGCAGAAGAATCTTAACAATCTGCAAAGCATAGTTACGAGCAAATTCACAATATGTAATACAACATTTTAGAAGAAGTATCAGGTAACTAGCAATTCAACATTTTAGAAGAAATATCAGGTAACTAGCAATTCAAATGACACAGGGATATGAAAAAAATACCATTGAAATGACCTTCTTGGGCTTAGGAAACTTTAGCACATGAGAGCATGTGATATTTACCAAAGAATCCAATGGTTAATCCAGTTTGCCACCCAATCTATTTGACATGTGTGATTCAACACAGCTTACCTCCCCTGTGTTGTTTCCCCCAAGACTATTGATTTCCCTTCTTTTCTTTTTCCTTCTTTTTTCCCCCTTCTCTCTTTCTTATCCTCCCCCTCTTCCCTCCCAGGACAGGCTTTTGTTATACAGTCTGGCTGGCCATGACTCCTTTTGCCTCAGCAACCTGCAGAGATTGTGGGCATATACCACCATGCCTGGCCATGGTTATTCATTCTTGATCTTTTTTTTTTTTTTCTATTCAAGAAATCCTAATGGGGGCTGGAGAAATGGCTCAGCGGTTAAGAGCATTGCCTGCTCTTCCAAAGGTACTGAGTTCAATTCCCAGCAACCACATGGTGGCTCACAACCATCTGTAATGAGGTCTGGTGCCCTCTTCTGGCCTTCAGGCATACACACAGAAAGAATATTGTATACACAATAAATAAATAAACAAACAAACAAACAAATGAAATCCTAATGGTTTTATTTTCTACATGTACCTCTCATCTACCGTTAGGACCTTGGTTCAAGCCACCACTAACTTCTCACATGTATCCCCATTTTCCTCTTCCTGACAGCCCCACTCCTACTACCTACCATCAACTCAGCAACCAGAGCAATCCTCTTAAAATAAAATAGGTCAGATCAGGTAGTTCCTCTGCTCATCATGTTTTTTTTTTTTTAATATATGGTAGTTCTTCTTCTTTTTTTGTTTTCTTTACTCAAGATTTATTTATTTATTATGTATACAGTGCTCTGCCTGCATGTATGCCTGCACGCCAGAAGAGGGCCACAGATGTCATTATAGATGGTTATAAGCCATCATGTGTGTGCTGGGAATTGAACTCAGGACCTCTGGAAGAGCAGCCAGTGCTCTAAACCACTGAGCCATCTCTCTAGCCCATGCTCATCATGTTTTAATTGTTCCTTAGTTATTCAATAAATTCACACAGCTGAATAACCATTCTCCTTTGTTCCACTTACAGTGAACCTCATCACCCATTGTATAACTCCTTCAACATCCTTGCTCTGCCTCAACCCATTAGCTTCCATGTGTGTCAAATGCACATTGCCCAATCCTGCTCCAAGACTTTTCTGCAGGCTCCCTCAAATGTCCTGCTCCAAGACTCATACATGACTATCTCTCTTACCTTCTGAGGTTTCTACTCAAATGTGACCTTCTCAATGAAGCCTCTACTGAACATCCAATCAAAAAATGCATCTCTTGATTCCCTAAGCCCACCAATGCCATTCCTACAAGTCTTATTCTGCTCCACTGTTTTCCAACATTCAATAAGACATGTGGTGTTATTCGTGCCTACCGCTCTTTGTCTGAATTTCCTTCACTTAGAGTGAACTCTGTGATGGCAGAACTTTGGCTCTGCTGTCTCCCCAGTCTCTAGAACACTGCCTAGCAGCATGTTTTCAATAAATATTTGATTAACAAATTGAAACATGAATATATTAGACTGTAGAATAAAAGGGAAAAAAAAACAAAAACAAAACAAAAAACAACTTCACTTGTAGGCTTAATTGCCTAGCATATGGATTTATCTAGATGGTTCTTTGCCTCTATGCTCCCGATGCTAATTTTGGATGTTTCTTTTTCTTTTTTTGAGATAGGGTTTCTCTGTGTACCCTTGGCTGTCCTGGAACTCACTCTGCAGACCAGGCTGGCCTCAAACTCATTGTCTCTGCCTCCTGAGTGCTGGGATTAAAGGCTTGTGCCATCACCACCCAGCAGAATGTTTCTTTTTTAACACTTTTACTACAGTAAGAGCCAACGAAAAATCAGTTAAACTCCCACCTATATATCCTTCATGATGCTTTAAAATGTCAGTTCCTTGAAAATCTTACCAAGCTCCTGAAGTCTATTCATACTTCTCTTAATAACTATCTTTTTATGGACCTTAGAATCCTCATGTCTTTGTGTAGCAAGTTTTCCTGTTTGACTATCTTTGGACTGCCAGCCCACAAATAATAACCCGGACACTTATTATGAAAGCTTGCCTTAGCTTAGACTTTTTTTTTCCAGCTAGCTCTTTTTTTTTTTTTTTGGTTTTTGAGACAGGGTTTCTCTGTGGCTTTGGAGCCTGTCCTGGAACTAGCTCTGTAGACCAGGCTGGTCTTGAACTCACAGAGATCCGCCTGCCTCTGCCTCCCAAGTGCTGGGATTAAAGGCGTGCACCACCATCGCCCGGCCCCAGCTAGCTCTTTTAACTTAACCTGTCTTTATTAATCTACATTCTGCCATGAAGCTCAGTTACATCCGTTCTGTACAATATGTCCGACCTCTTCAGACTCTGGTGAAATCTGCATGCCTAGATTCCTCCTCCTTTTCTTCTCTCTCCCTGGAAATCCTGCATATCTCCTCAGGCCTATCTATCAGCCAGTTAGCTCTTTATTAAACTAATCAGAAGGCACCTTGGGAAAGACACATTTCACAGTGTACAAATATCCCACAGCAGTCCTAAGATACCTAACCAGAATCATGTTTAAGTTGAGTATATGCACATGCAGATAACACCCTATTGCCCATCTCTCCCTTCCTTTCTTTCGGTTTTCTGAGACAGGGTTTCTCTGTCCTGGAACTCACTTTGTAGGCCAGGTTGGCCTCAAACTTACAGAGATCCACCTGTCTCTGCCTTCCAAGTGCTGGGATTAAAGAAGTGCACCACCACCGCCCGGATCATCACAGAAATTCTTATGTCAAGAATGTATTTATTGACTGGGAGTGTGGCTCCACAGTAGAGCATTTGCTTAGTGCATTCAAGGCCCTGGGTTAACCTCCCCCAGCACTGCAAAAGAAAATAAAAGTACTCTTCTTTTAATGATCTATCCGAACAACTTTGCAATAATGTCTTCCTGGCATACTTAGAAGAGAAGTCTTAGAAATCCTAACATTTTCAAAAGGCCTGAACCAACAGTTGCAGGCTTTAAGTTTCAAATCACAGAGGAACACAATCAAGGATACTGACAAGACAGAGTGAGCAGTGGCTGTCTCCTGGGGAACATGTAACCACTTAAGAGATGAGAGAAGCCAGATGGGGACAACAGTGCTGTCAGTCAGCAGAGCTCCAGCACTCCATGGGCAGTAATGTTTAATTATACAAAGAGACAATTAGACCGAGCGCTTCCTTCACATGTACTTCACATGCGTCTGCAACCAACTACGTGTGACCAACTGAAAACAGCTGTTTTTCCACTTACAAGGAAGGCACAAACCAGATGCCCAAGCTTAACTCACTGAGAGCAAATTATGTTTAGGAAAAGCAAGAGGGCCAGTGACATGGTTCAGAAGGAAGAGGCAATTCCTAAGCTGATGAGCAGTTTGATCCCTGGGATCCACAGTGGAAGGAGGGATCCAATCCCTATAGGTTGTCCTCTGAACTTTGTGTATATGCAAACACACACAAAGTAAAGTTAAATACAGAAAGAAGTAAGAGATACTGTCTACACATACATGCAGGCTGACAAATACACCATACAGTTGTTGCTAGCCTACTGCATTTGGGTGGATGAAGTGACTTGATGGTGAAAATGCATGGCTTTCCCTTCCATCCAGGAAAAGTCTGTCAAAAAGGGAACCCTTTAGAGGACTCATGACTCCAGCAGTCTTCACTTAAGAACCACTGGGTCAGTCATTCATGAGGATACAAAGACAATGTTTCATCCTGCTTTTTTAAAAGGAGTGTTCAGAAAGAGAGGAAACATTTTAAATGAAGAAGAACAATCACTGAGTACTCTCTCTCTCTCATATTAATACCAAGAAGGTAGAAGTCATCATTCTTAATTTCACATAGGAAGAAAGAGCTTGGAAGGGTTAGAGTGTTTTTCTAGAGTCCCCAACTATAAGATGAATGGATTAGGAATTTAAAAACAGGACTATCATTCTATCTGCATTACATCTTTGTCTATAAATAACAAGGTCAGGGCTAGAAATATATAATATATAGCTCAGTGGTAGGGCACTTGCCTAGCATGCAACAAGCTCTAGGTTCTAACACACACAAAGAGAGAGAAAAAAGAGAGACAGACATACACACACGAAGCAGAGAAAGAGAAGAAAATAAACATATGTAGTATGGTATTAAAGCAGAGTCATATCCCAGGGAAAGCTCCTCTATCTGTGAAAACCTTAAAGCTTACACAAGGTAGAAGAAAGAGAAAACACAAATATTTAAAGAGTAACCCATCTCTCCCACTACCTTGCCAACTCTATCACTTCCATATCTAAGCTACTAGAAAGAAAATGCTTTGTATCTACAGTGATCATAATGTTCCTAGCAACAGTAGTACAACATATTTTTTAATTAATATTATTAACAGTCAGGAGGCAGAGGCAGGTAGATCTTTGAGTTCAAGGCAAGCATAGTTTACAGAGTGAGTTCTACATTAGCCAGGACTATATCACAGAACTCTATCTTAAAAAAAAATTATTTCTGTGTGTGCTTCTATGTGTGGATATGCACACATCACAGCATACGTGTGGCTGCCAGAGAACAACTTGCAGGATGGTTCTCTCCTTCTACCACACGGGTGCTGAAGACCATATCCAGGGCAGCCCATGTCTTCTACTTCTACACACTTTTCAGAGAGCTTCTAGGGTTATTAAATCATTACAATATGGCAACAAGAGTGGATACATTTTACAAAAGAAACGACCTTAGTTAATTCCTGTTTTTGAGACCTGCCTTACCCAGCTCTTCGAGTGTGGCAGGACTGGATTCCAGGCCCAAGCTCCTTTGCTGGCTGCATATGTAATGTTCAGTCAGTTGATCTTATTTTCAGGATCACACACACAACAGGTGCCTTCCCATCCCATCTGAGAGGTGTGAACACTCACACAGGCATTTTCTTTACCATGGCAAAACCCTCAGTTCTATTCCTTCCTGTGACTTACAGGGATCTTGGAAGCAAGTCCTATCAACTAAAGACAGTGACCTAACCCTGCTAGGTACAAGTTTACAGGGCATAGGTCTTACAAATAGAAACATTCTCCTCAGCCCAGTCTGAAGTCTTACATGAATACCAGCCAAATCATTATGTCGGAATTATTTGCATTAAAAAATGTAATTTCTTTAGAATTTATATAACATTAAACAAATGCCCTTGATTTTGACTCACTCAGGACTCTCAGCATTTGGTATTCGCTGTGAAGCACACAGCAGGCATCCAGTTAATGTTGACTGCTTGTCATTGAGAGTCATGCAGTAATTGTGCCATTAAGGTTCATAATAATTAGTCAGCTTCCCTTACTAGCTCGCCTTAGTGTCTTATATTCAACAAATACAACCAGAGAGGGAAGCCATGCTTGTCCACAGTCCAGAACCAAACAGTTATTTTAGAAAGGCTGTCGGATGGATTAGGTCATTTCTCATTGACACAGTCAAAACAAAAACTCAAGGTGGCTTGCTTTGCTAAAACTTGCTGGATTTTTTTTTTTAAAAAACTATGAATTAATAGCTAGCAATTAAAACTTAAGAGGACCAGAAGGATGGCTCAGCGAGCAAAGGGATTTGCTGCTCAGTTGTCCAACCTGAGTTCAATTCTGAGGAACCATATGGTGGGAAGAGAATAAACTCCCAAAGGTTGTCCTCCTCTGACCTCCACATGTGCCCCAGGCACACGGGCATGTGTGCTTGAAAGCAGATGTGTACATGTATGTTTATGCACAGATATAATAAATATATTCTTTAAAAAGTATAGCTATTATGTATAAAAAAGAAATGTCAAGCATTTCTTTTTTTTTCTTTTTCTTTTTTCTTCAAGACAAGAGTTTGTCTGTGTAGTCCTAGCTGTCCTGGAACTAGCTCTGTAGATCAGGCTGGCCTCAAATTCAGAATGCTGCATGCCTCTGCTTCTCAAGTGCTGGGATAAAAGGCTTGAGCCACCACCACCTAGCAATACAAAGTATTAATGAAATCTGTTTGAAGGCTGAGAACATGCAGAGAGAGAAGTTACATCATCACATACTTCTCCAGAGTCCACCTGCCAGGAACTGCAGACCCCACTTTAGCTGAGGCCTGGGAGTTGTCAACTGACAGTGGTCTGAAAAGGTTTCCAGTCTGGGGGCATAAGTTGGAGTTTAAAAAAGCCCTGGAGATCTATGGCTCTTATATTCATATTAAATCTAAATTCTTGTGTGTGTGTGTGTGTGTGTGTGTGTGTGTGAATGGGTGTGGCTTACTCTTGCCATAGTTCTCTGGGTAGAGAGATCAGAAGACAACTCTTTAGCTTCTGTTGTCAGCTTGTGGGGTCGAGGGATTGAACTCAGGCTGTTAGGACTATACACAAGTATCTCCATCAGCTGAACCATCTTTCTGGCCTTCACAGTCATTTTTTAACTGTCCCTCAAATAGCTTCCATATAGAATTAAAATACATAATGAGTTCTAGGCTAGCCAGTACTACACAGTGACATCTTGTCTTAAAAAGAAATAAAATGGGTGTGGTGGCACATGCCTTAATCCCACCACTCTAGAGGCAGGCAGATCTGAGTTCGAGGCTAGTCTGGTCTACACAGCCAGGTCCAAGACAGTCAGGGCTACACAGAGAAACCCTGTACTCACACACAAAATCTCCAAAACAACAACAAAAACTCAAGCTCCCCCCCAAAACAAAAAAATTAAACAAACAAATAAACTATAAGCTATTATCAGGCAAAGCAGAGAAGTCTTCAAATTTTAAATAATTATTTGATTTAAAAATTACACACTAGCTGGGCAGTGGTGGCACACGCCTTTAATCCCAGCATTCGGGAGGCAGAGGCAGGCGGATCTCTGTGAGTTCAAGACCAGCCTAGACTTCAAGAGCTAGTTGGCATAGGAGGTACTTCTGTTTGCTTTCATTGGTTAATGAATAAAGAAACTGCTTTGGCCTGATAGGGCAGAACTTAAGCAGGCGGAGAAGACAGAACTGAGTGCTAGAGGAAGAAAGGCAGAGTAGGAGAGAGACACCATGGATCTGCAGCTGGAGTTAGACGTGCTGAAACTTTTCTGGTAGGCAATGACCTCATGGTGATACATAGATTGGTAGAAATGGGTTAAATAAAGATGTAGGAGTTAGCCAATAAGAAACTAGAGCTAATGGGCCAAACAGTGATTTAATTAATACAATTTCTTGTGGTTATTTTGGGGCTAAGCTAGCCAAGTGGCCAGGATGAATGAGCGAGGGGGGGGTGCGCTCTCCTTGAAACAATTGGCACTGCAATGTGGTCAACTAACTTTGCATAAAACCTGAGGGGGCTTAAAAAGAAATTCTAGACAATATACATACACACACACATACACACACACACACACACATACACACATACACACACACACAAATATATCCTGACTCAGCAGCCACAGTAGGAAAAAAGTGACTGTTTTAAAATGCAGGCTTTCTGGGCTATGCTGCTAGTGTGTCTTGTGGGAGACAGAGCATTTGGATGGGGTTTGTGACTAAAGTGCAACAGCTTGCTTGATAGCAATGTGGACTCCCTGTGTGCCTGAAAGTGGGGAGGAGTGCGCAAGCTCAGAGGCACAAGCAGCTCCGCCATGCTGGACTGTGCAGAGCGAGCAGGAACTACAATATTTATCATAATAGCACAGCTTAAGTTTTAGACTGGGCAGGCAAAAGGTGGTGGTACCATATAACCCCTACTAATGGTGTAACTTAAGTTTTTAAGAAGTGCTTAGCATTTTAAGAAATGATCCTGGACAATAAAGAATTACAGATTCACAATAGGACATATTCAGACATAAAAGACCTCAAAATGGGTCACAGTGTTGGATAAAAGTATGTAGGCTTGGGAGAGAGAAGAAAAAGAGTATAGAGAGTCATAAAATAAAGTTAATGCTTTAAATGGGTAGAGTCTTTAAAGAGACAGAGTACAGATAATCAGATAAAAAGGAATAAAGAAAAATAAGCCACATAAAAATGGAAAATTCGCAGAGAGTCTGGATTCTGTATATTATTGTGTTATCTTTTAATTTCTTTGACTGTGAAGGAATTATGGACTGCTAAGCTAAACCAGCATGTATATTATAAAGGTATCTTGACTTCAGAATTTGGGTCTAAGGACAGGTTGCTTGGGAAAAGAGGTTCTTCTTTTGTTTTCACAGAAGATAAGAACCTGAGGATTGCTTCTACACCAATATGGTACGATAGACCATGCCTCCCTGAAAGATTGCCATGAACACCCTCAAAAAATTACTTCACCCAACTGTTGACTGAGATGAACCTAGCACATATACACCATGAAAGATGTAATTAACAGTACCCCCAACCAGCAGGAAGAAGTATGGAAAGTACTATACCCATATTCCCAAGTATTGTTTATAACTGTTTATTTACATTTAAAGGGGGATATGATATACATATGAATAATTTGCATTGGTATGGATCTTGGTTTATTGATACAAATTTAAGGTCAATTTTGTTATATGTGTATAAATTTCTGATCTTGGTTAAGATACTGTGATTGTGTAGCTCATTTAAAAATGTAATGTATAGGAGCTGGAGAGATGGCTCAGCCGTTAAGAGCATTCATTGCCTGCTCTTTCGGAGGTCCTGAGTTCAATTCCCAGCAACCACATGGTGGCTCACAACCATCTGTAATGAGGTCTGGTGCCCTCTTCTGGCCCGCAGGCATACATGTAGACAGAATATATACAGAATAAATAAATAATTTAAAACAGTATAATGTATAATTAAGAAATATAGGTTAACAGGTAATCATCTATAATAGTCAAGCTTATAGTCATTGTTAGTTATATTTTCTAGCTATATAAAGATATATTTCAGTTAGGTAGTCTTCAAATCTTTCAGAGATCTTCAGAGTACGGTATTTAAAATGTTTTAACAACTTAGGACTTTTCATGACAATGAGACACATCTGCTCTTTGCAGTACCAAGCTACTTCAAGAGGATGATGGGCATTTAAGAGGCTCCTTATGGAGTTGGTTAGCCATTTGGGCAAGAAACTTCTCTTGCCTGGACTGCTTCATGGTATGCTGTAAAAACTTGACATGCAGAACCCACAGAGAAATGACTGCTGAAATTTCCTAAAGATGGGATGATCCTTTAGGGTTCCTGCTTCATGAAAGAGTCTGCAAGACATTCTGCAGGATACAGAAGAAAGTGACTGGCAAACTGCCAATATAGGCAGAACTGCCTTTTAAATTTCCTGCTTCACGGAAAAATCTGCTGGACACTATGGGCCTATAGGCAGAAGATGGATGCCCCAAAGGTACAGAAGAACTTTGGGTGATTGTACAGGCAGTGAGATGTCTGTCAATTCTAGAATTTTGGAAGTTGCTTACAATGCACTTCCTGTTTACTTAGGTAATATTATATCCTTCTGAGGTCTTTGATGGAGTTGAAGAATTTATAGGTATAGTTATAGCTCTCCTTAGTTATAGTAAAAGATAAAGTAAATATAAGTATTGTAACTGTAATTCTTATTTGATACCTGTTTTGTTATGTGTAATTTTACTATGTTAAAGTTAAAGCTTTCCTTTTTGTTTAAACAGAAAAGGGGAAATGGTGTAGGAGGTACTTCTGTTTGCTTTCATTGGTTAATGAATAAAGAAACTGCTTTGGCCTGATAGAGCAGAACTTAGGCAGGCAGAGAAGACAGAACTGAATGCTGGAGGAAGAAAGGCAGAGTAGGAGAGAGATGCCATGGATCAGCGACCGGAGGTAGACGTGCTGAAGCTTTTCTGGCAGGCCACAACCTCATGGTGATACATAGATTGGTGAGAATGGGTTAAATAAAGATGTGGGAGTTAGCCAATAAGAAACTGGAGCTAATGGGCCAAACAGTGATTTAATTAATACAATTTTTGTGTGGTTATTTCAGGACTAAGCTAGCCGGGTGGCTGGGATAAACAAGCGGGCCCCCTCTCCTTACAACAGCTAGTTCCAGGATAGGCTCCAAAGCTATAGAGAAACCTTGTCTCGGAAAAAAAAAAAAAGAAGGGAAAAATTACATACATGTATGACTTTAACAAAAAATAATTTAATTACAACAATAGCAGAAGTAGAGAAAAAGAAGAAGACTGCCCAGAAAGAAAAGCAAAGTCACACAGAAGACGAGAGAATGTTGATGGGTTCTGTTGGAGTAATGGCAGCAAGGCTGGATTCCCAAATGAGTCAAGATTACTAAAAATAACTGCAAAAGGTACTTTTATTTCATGCAGAACAAGATGATGATTAAAGGAACTGACTTTCTGTGACTGATGATGTAATGCTGGAGAGGCATACAGAGAAAGCAAAGCCCACAACTACCAGCTACTGAGGGAAACCACATGGCCCTGCCCTTGCAAACAGAGAAACCTGACACTGAGTCCAGCAATCGCCAGTGTGGAAATGACGGGCTTCTGGACAACTCAAGTATAATGTAAGTGGATGTGAGGTTTGGGGCCTCCTACAGCTTATATGAAACTTGCTTTACTTTCTGGTTTGCTGTTACTTATTTTTAAGATGGGGTCTCACTATTTAATACTGGTCCATCTGGAATTCACAGGGATCTACCTGCCTCTGTCTCCCAGTACTGGGATTAAAGGTGTGCACCTGGCCCCGGGTCTGCTTTCTCAATCACCATGTAGCACACTTTAAAATCAATGAGGCAATGATTTTTCCCCCCTTTGACCAAGTCTGACTACATCTGTGGAATCCAATGACTGGATTAACTGACACACAGAGACAGAACAAACTCAACAGAGAAATCAGTGCAGCAAGAAGAACCAACCTCACTTCTTTGAGGAACTACAAAATAAACTATCTCTGAAGATCATCTTGAAAGGGAATTGAGAGCTACCTTGCAAGAAGAGGAAGGGAAATCAGGGGTGCAGGGAAAAGTGGGGACAGAGAAAGAAGACCACCTTCAAGTCAAAGAGAGAAACACAATCTACTGGTGGTACCTTGACCCTCTAACTTTCAGAAATATGAGGGAATAAATTTATAGAGTTTTTTTTTTTTCTGAGAAAGGATCTTTTTATATAACCCTGGCTGTTTTGGAACTCGCTATGCAGACAAGGCTGGCCTTGAACTCTGCCTCCTGAATACTGGATTAAAGGAATGCACCACAATGCCTGGCTTTAAAATTTATATCTTTTAATCTATCAGGTTTGTGTTATTCTGGTATTGTAGCCCTGGCAGACTACACAAAGGACTTGGAAGATACCCCAAACCAAAATAAACAAAAACAAAACAAAAAACACAAACAAAATCTTCCATTCTGTTGCTAATTCCCATTTTTCTTTATATAAGTGTGAAAAGATTGAAGAGAACAGTTCCAAAAAGGGGAGAGGGTAATCTACTTTCTACTTTAAAAGTTAAAATGATTTAATAATTAAAAACACTGCAAGTCCAGGTAAAAGATACAACTAAACCCAAAGGTTATTTCTCAGCTAATCAATGTGTGATCTGTGAGGGTGGGAAGAAACTCGAGCTCTCCCTACTTGGACAGCCGGCTGCACATCTGGCTGTGCCTGAGAGTGAAGCTGCTTCTCTGCATTTCCACATTCCAGAAGGAAAGTGCTTTATAACGTTTTTGGTAATTAGACCACAGCAATTGGATTCACCTTACTCTGACCCCCATTTTATTTTTATTTTTCAATTTTTTGAGACAGGGTTTCTCTGGTAGCTTCGCTGACTGTTCTGGTTCTTGCTCTGTAGACCAAGATGGCCTCAAACTCACAGAGATTCGGCTGTCTCTGACTACCAAGAGCTGGGATTAAAAGTGAGCAATACCACCACCCGGCTCACCCCTATTTTAAAGGTTTAGTAGTGGTGTTATTCATTCAAGCAACAGTCAAAGCCAAAAAAGTCTCTTAACTTTTGAGCACCAGAACACTTGGCAGAGTTCTCTGCTATTTTTCTGATGACCATTTTCAAGTGTGATGCTACCCATGTATCACCTATAGCAGATGGTTGAGTTGAGCTGTCCTCAAGATAAAAACAAGTCATTTTTCTGGCAGTAGGTAACATTAAATAGGTGAGAATGCCATTATTGAATGAACTCAAAATGAAGTTTGAGGGGCTGGAGAGATCACTCAACAGTTAAAAACACTCGTTGCTCTTGCAGAGGACAAGGTTTGATTCTCAGTACCGATACCATCTGTAACTCCAGTTCCAAGGAGTCTGATGCTCTCTCTTCTGACCTCCATGTACACCAAGCATGCATATGGTACACAGACCAGACAAATATGGAGGTAAACACAATACAATAAGATGGAATAAATCTTATTAAAAAAATGAGGTGAGCGGCTGGAGAGATGCTGAGGTAACCCTTGCTGCACTGACTGCTCTTCCAGAGGACTTGGGTTCAATTCCCAGCACCCACATGGCAGCTCACAACTGTCTGTAACTCCAGACATGTGCATCCATGGGAGCAGACACACATGGCAAAACAGCAATGCACATAAAATAAATTGTTTTAAAAAAGATTTGCTTATGTTGAAAACTCAAGATGACTTAGATCCAAATTTAGGGAAAACTATAGGCTTTCGTCAGAATACATCTAGGCAAGTACTGGGTGCCTGGAGGACCAAACCTCAAGAAACACACCTCACCATCAAAGAAGCCCTTCTTTATTAAACACCACCAATGAAGCAATCATGCATAAAATAGCGAGCAGGATATGTGATGGATGAGGGAGGCATTTAACAGAAAATAAATAAATAAATAAAGTCTCCAAGGCTGGAGAAATGGTTCAGAAGTTAAGAACACTTCCTATTCTTGAGGAGGTCTAGAGCTCATTTCCCAGCCCCATATTCCCAGCTCCACGGGATCAAGTCTCCAGGGGTCCTATACTCATGTGCACATACCTACAGTCAGACAGACATACATACACAATTTAAAATAATAAAAGATTTTAAGTGTTCTGAGGAAATTCTTTGAAACAGGATATAAAGGAAATTCCTAAGGTCTAAGGAAGGATTTTTAGAAGTAGGGTGTGGTGGCACACATAGACTCTCAGCAATCTGGAGATTGAGGATTCTGAATTTCAGGCTAGTCTGGAATATATAGTAAAACCCTATTTCTAGAAACTACCTCCAATATCACCCGTAAAGAGCGAATAAAATCTGGGTGTGGTGGCACACACCTTTAACCCCAGCACTCGGGAGGCACAGGCAGGTGGATCTCTGTGAGTTAGAGGCTCGCCTGGTCTACAGCGCTAGTTCCAGTATATAGCCAGGACTATACAGAGAAATCCTGATGCAAAAATAAAAACAAAACAAAACAAACAAACAAACCAAAGTGGGGGAAAAAGAGTGAATGAAAGAAAGGTTCTGGGATTAGAGATGCGGTCCATCTCTAAGGGTAAAAGGTAGAGACTCCGGCCTCCTGGTGTCAAACTGACAACCTGAGTTCAATCCCTGGCCCCACATGGTGGAAGGAAAACTGACTCTGGCAAATTAATTGTCGTCTAACCTCCACATGTGTGTCATGGCTAATGTGCACTCATGAATGTGTGCACACACACACATACTCCATAAGTAAATGTAAAATAAATTTCTAAAAAAAAAAGAAGGTTCTTAGGAAAAAATATCTAAGCATGACTTATGCCAGATTTGACCATGTATAAATAAATGACCTGACTTCTTCTAATCTTTATTTTAATAATTCCCTTGGACATTTTCTGATAAACTGTATTAAAAGAAAGAAGTATTGGGGATTGGAGAGAAGGCTGAACAG
This sequence comes from Alexandromys fortis, assembly GCF_014885135.2. Lineage (NCBI taxonomy): Eukaryota > Metazoa > Chordata > Mammalia > Rodentia > Cricetidae > Alexandromys > Alexandromys fortis. The sequence goes on along the minus strand of NW_026067982.1, from coordinate 1,137,826 downwards.
TCAAGAGCACTTGTTCCTTTTGCAGAGGACCCAGGTTGGGTTCCCAGCACCCACGTGGTAGCTCATAATCACCTGTAACTCCAGTCCCAAAGGACTTTATACTTGAGGGCACCAGACACACATATACACATAAATTCATAACAGGCAAAACATCTGTACACGTAAAATGAAATAAAAATCTAAAACAATGTTTTTTAAAGAAGTATATTTATCTCTTGTGATATATTCTCTCAGGGAACTGCACACCACAGTCCAAGAGAGCCAAGCAGAGTAGCGCATCCACAGGGGGACAGACTCACCTGCTTCTGGATCTGCAGGAATCTTCCACATGTACAGGTTGAAGTCATCAGAGCCTGAGAGGATATACTGTTGGGACAAGAGAGACACTGTATATACTATTTTATAACTGGAGAGATAACTATTCAATTACATATATAATACAACACATACTATATAGCCTTGTGATATACCTATATCATTCTGTAAAGAGAAATTTTATTTAAAACAGGCAAAAGCAACTGCTGTGTAAGCCTGATAACCTGAGTTTGATCCTTAGATATTTTTTTTAAAATATTTATTTATTTATTTATTACATATATAATGTTCTGTCTGTGTGTATGCCTGCAGGCCAGAAGAGGGCACCAGACCTCATTACAGATGGTTGTGAGCCACCATGTGGTTGCTGGGAATTGAACTCAGGACCTTTGGAAGAGCAGGCAATGCTCTTAACCACTGAGCCATCTCTCCAGCCCCGATCCTTAGATCTTATAGTGGAGGGCAAGACAGGTCATGTGCATTGTGTCCCTGTTACTATTTCACTGTTTCCCTCTGTCTCTCCTCTCTCTCTCTTTTACTCCACACACACTTTTAAAAAACAGTATAAACTGTCATATATTGAAGGTGTCACAAAGCAAACAGCCTAGTACAAATGAGGTCAAGCATCCTAAATGTCACTGTATCCCCCTGACATCCTGGAGCAGCAAGCTGTCCTAAACTCAGACATGACTTAGTGCCAAGGACATGCCATTGTTTTTATGTAGCAATTTCCAATTGCCTAGTCTGAAAGGGGTCATGATTGCTAGATCTACTAATCAGACTCATAAAAACATATTGAATGCATCTTTGGCCCTCATGACTTTCTTTGAAGCTAGCCTAGTGCTCCCACTGATTCTGTCAAGCCTGTATTTTCTTAATGGAACCTAGCAACTTGTAACCTACATGTTTTACAACACTGCCTATTTAATGTAAGTCCCTGAGAATCCAGGTGTCACTTTACATGCCTTTGTAAGCAACAGAGTAGCTTGCAAACCAGCTGATCTGGGTTAGCATGTAGTGAGTAAATCTTTTCTGTTAATCTTGTGAAATTCCTGGGCTACTGAATTCCAACTTCCTAACTGCAAGGAAAAATTTCAATTCAAGTATAACATGTCACCTTTGAGTTTCCTAGTCAAGCAAGTTTACACAGTCATTTGTCGGCCACTTAGGTGATAGTTAGGAACATTAGGGTCTCATCTGGGTTCCACCACTCATTCTTGGAGAACAACCAACCTGGCTCTCTCCTCTCATTTAGCAGATGAAGGTGCTAAATCAGTACTTTCCCCTCGGTGCCCTGACTCTTGAGGAAAGCATCTTCACTGTAAATGTCGTACCTTCGCCTTTCACTTACGCTCCTCAAGGTTTTTGAAGGCTAGTAAATGATTTTTTTAAAAACCATAATAAGAGTCGAGACAAGATCAGCGTGAGCAGTAGGTTAGCTTCAGAGAAAGTCATGATGGCCAAAGACACAGAGATGGTTCTCCTGTAGCCTGTGGGTTCAACTGGTGTAGCTCCCTATCCCTTGGGCTACCTTCTGCCTGACTGCCGACTGCCAGGCTCCATAATATCTTTGCCAAGGCTTTCAACCATCAACTGAAGACTAAGGAGAGCAGGCTTGTGGGCAGTGCAGCTTCCTGTGCTGACAGAAGAACCTGGATGCTGAGGATTGTGCTTTACAGCTTCCCCCTCATGCAGACTCAAACTGCTGGTGGGCATGGAGGTCTCCTCCTCCCCTCACACTGCTCTGCTCTGCTACTGCTAACTGCATTTCCAAAGAGTGAGTTACACCTGAAAACTGAACTACTATAAGACAGAGGGGGGAATCCAGAACACAAAAGAATCACGTACAGAATCACCTAAGAATTACATGCATGTATATACATATGCATCAAATAAAACTCAGTCAACATCTCATTGCTCCATGTTCTGATTAAAAGACACTGTAAACCTGATATTGAATTCCTGCTTTCTTCCTTTCCCAAACTAAACAACAACAACAACAAAAATGCATACTAAAAAAGCTTATTGGAGATCTTACTTTACATCGGTATTTTGCTACTTGCTTAGTACTCACTGGGGCAGAGCCTGGGAATGTTAAAGGAACCACCCAGACAGAATGCTGACTCAGAAGACAACCTTAGAAGGAAGAAAATGCTCCCACAGAGTTAAGCCTGTTAAGCTTTAATATGGTAACTCCTCAAACACACAGAAAATGCTTGGAATGCTTTAAATGCTTTTGGGGATAAGGCAAGTCCTGATAGCCTTAAAACCTCTCTGCCATCTACCAGGACAGAACTGCTTGGGATAATTTCTGGGGGTGGGGGCAGTGGTCGCGACCCACTGACATCTAGTCAGACTAAGTAAATGCTCACCAACACTAGAATTACAAGATGCCCTGAAGAATTATTTATGTCATTTTGTGGTTGTCTGTTGGACTCCTGCCAACATTAACAGTTGGCTGCCTGGGATACTGTTAACTGGGAGAGTCTGAAATAAAAATGAGTTCATTCTTTTATTCTTTAAACAAATATTTATTGAGTGTCTACTATGTGCTGAGCACTGTTCCAGGGAAGGAAATACAAAACTGGCCAAGAGAGACCTTGTCCCTACCCTCTTGGAACTATCTTATATAACATGGAAAAGGGGAACAAAGCTAGGAACAAGAAACACATCCATGATGCTCCCAGGGTGGGTAAACACTAGAAGGAAAGCGAGTCGTCTGGGTAGAGAATCTAGGGAGTGGTGGGGCAGCTAGTTTCTGTTTTATGTAGGGTGCTCACAGAAGCCTCTCTGATAAAATGGCATTGTGAGCAATGCTCTGAAGGAAACGAAGGAGCAAATTATGTGCATATCTGGGAGAAGACTATTCCAGAAAAGGGCAGAGAATTCTGGGATATTTCAAAATATAAATTAGCAAACTGTGTGTAATGTCTCAAACCAGTAATCCAAGTGTTCAGAAGGCTCTGAGGCAAAGAGCTGAATGAGGAAGATCCTAGACATAAGAGTTCCAGATCAGCCTGGGCTACATAATAAGATCCTGTCACAAAGCAAATAAATAAAAAGCAGAACGAATTAGGTAGCCAGTGAACCTGGGGCTCCACGCACGCTGAGTGTGCAGTCTACCACTCAACCCTTTCCCAGCTTTTTAAAAACACTGTCTGGAGACTGGTCTTGCTAGCTTTGCCCACGCTGGCCCTGAACGCGTCTCACAGGCCTTTGTCTTTGGGCCCTGCCTTTTTTCAAAGCTGTGCAGGAGATTATTTCAAGTGAGCCTGGAGCAGGGAGGCATTTAATATTGCTACAGAAAGAATGTCCTTTCCTAGGGTTGCCTCCTAGGACTGGGATGCTTGAAGCCTGGCAAATGGTTAGTTGTTGCTCAAGGCACCAAGTCCTGGTGGGCTCTCTTAAGAGCATTCTGCTTTGGGGTGCTTCCTGGTGCTGTGCTGCCAGTGTGAACTCTGGCTTTAAAGCATTTCAAGGCTTTTATGGGACTGGATGTTTGTGTTCCCGCTTGGGATCAGAGGAGAGTGCTCTGAGACCGTGCCGATGGCTCAGAGCTCCCCGCCTGCACCTGGGCAGAAGGCAGAATCAAGCTTAGGCAGGCGGAAGAGCATGGCGGATTCCTGCCGCCATACAGAGACGCGTTTTCAGACTGCGCAGTGCTCTGTATGTCAAATTTGGCTGTAACTTGGATGAAAAGAGTTTCTGTGCTGCACACTCAGTCTCAGAATTAAACTGCTGATTGCGGCTCCAATGTGAACTGCTGTGTGCCTGGAACTGTGCTCAGCTCGAAAGCACCAAATGACTCTGAGGCTGGAGTGGCTGCTCCATGCTAAACTGTGCTGGTCTCAGACAGAAACTACCGTAATTACCTTAAAACCGTGCAGTTAAGGTTTAGACTGGACAGGACACAGGCAGTACCGTATTACCTATAAATGGTACAACTTAAGTTTTTAAGAAATGCTTAACATTTTAAAAAATGCTCCTGTATAGTAAAGAAATTACAGATTCACAATAAAACAGATTCAGACACTGTTGGATAAATGTACGTAGGCTTGGGAAAGAGAAGAAAAAGAATATAAAGAATAAAGTTAATGTCTTAAAAAGAAAAAGGGTAAAGTCTTTAAAGAGACAGAGTACAGAAGTACAGATAGTTATAGATTAAGAGAAATAAAGAAAAATAAGCCACGTAAAAATGGAAAATTCACAGAGAGTCTGGATTATGTACATTGTGTTTTCTTTAAAATTTTTGACTGTGAAGGAGCTAAGTACAGAGAGACATTTCATTATATGGGCTGCCAAGCTAAACCAAAATGGATTTCATGAGGGTATTATGATTTCAGAATTTGGGTCTAAGGATATGATGCTTTGGAGAGGGTCTTCTTTTGTTTTTGCAGAGGATGAGACCCTGTGGATTGCATCTATTCCGATTTGGTATGATAGACCACGCCCTCCTGAAAGGTTGCTGTGAACACCCTCAAAAAATTGCTTCGCTCAATTGCCAACTGAGATGAAACTAGCACACAGGTTATATCATGAACAACCTAATTAACGACGCCCCTATTCAGCAGGAAGCAGTTTGGAGAGAAAAAACTACGCCCATGTTCCCAAATATTGTTTATAAATGTTCTTTTACATTTAAAGGGGGATATGATATAGATATGAATAATTTGCATTGGTATGGATTTTAAGGTCAATTTTGTTATATGTATATGTATTTTTGATCTTGATTAAGGTATTGTGATTGTGTAGTTCATTTAAAAATGTAATGTATAATTAGGAAATATAGGTTGTTAATGGATAATCATCGCTAATAGTTAAGCTTGTAGTCATGTTAGTTAGATTTTCTAGATATATAGAGATATATTTCAGTTAGATAGGCATTCTTCATATCTTTCAAAGGCTGCAGAATATGGCATTTAAAATATTTTAATAACTTAGGACTTTTCATGACAAGGAGACACGTCTGCTCCTGGCAGCACCAGCTACTTCAAGAGGAAGATGGGCATCGAAGAGGATCCTTATGGAGTTGGATAGTCATTTGGGCAAGAAACTGCTCTTGCCTGGACTGTTGCATAAACTGGACACAGAGAACCCTCAGAGAGAGGACTGCTGAACTTGCCTAAAGGTGAGATGGTCTTTCGGGGTTCCTGATTCATGAAAGAGTCTGCGAGACATTCTGCAGGACACAGCAGAAAATGACTGAACTGTCTTTGAAATTTCCTGCTTCATGGAAATGTCTCTGGATACCATGGGCCTGTAGGCCGAAGATGGATGCCCCAACGGTACAGAGGAACTTTGGGTGACTGTCCAGGCAGCGAGATGTCTCTGTCATTTCTAGAGTTTTCTTATTTCTTGTTTACTTAGATAATATTATATCCTTCTGGAGTCTTTGATGGAGTTGAAGAATAAATAGTTATAGTTTTCCTTAGTTATGATAAGAGATAAAATAGATATAAATATTGTAACTGTAATTCTTACTTGATAACTGTTTTGTTATATGTAATTTTACTATGTTAAAGTTAAAGCCTTTCTTTTTTGTTTAAACAGAAAAAGGGGAAATGATGTGGGAGTGATTTCTTATTAATAAAGAAACTGCCTTGGCCCATTTTATTGGATAGAAAATTAGGTAGGCGGAGTAGACAGAGGAGAATGCTGGGAAAAAGAAGCTGTGTGAGGAGTCGCCATGGTTCTTCCGCTCCAGACAGACGCAGGTTAAGATCCTCCCTGGTAAGCCAGCTCGTGGGCTACACAGAATATTAGAAATGGGTTAGAACAATATGTAAGAGCCAATAAAAAACTGGACCTAGCCAGGCCAGACAGTGTTTGAAAGAATACAGTTTCCGTGTAATTATTTCGGGCATAAGCTAGCCATGCTGGCGGCCGGGTGCCGGGGACGCAGCCCTGCCGCTCCTATTTCAACAATGGAAGACATGTGAAACTCAGAGGACAACTTTTGGGAGTTGGTTCTCTTTTTCTACCATGTGGATCAAGGGTTGGCAAGCTTGGTAAGCTATGTCACCAACTGGCCATGCGCTGATTCATTTCAATGTTCACTAAGAGTACAGTGGAGTTTAACCCAATCCTCTGTCAGTACAGAGAGTACTACTATGATCAAGCAGAGGAGGTCCAACAACCACTCCTTCACAACACGTCAGAAGAACACCAGAAACAGCTTGACAAAAAGATTACCCCACAGGCAGTGGTACAGGCTTATTTGTCCCGATACTCTGTCAACTCATTAACATGTATACAAACAGTCATTGGGTAGCACTCTTTACTGTCTGGTGCTGTGATAAAACCCAATATTTGCTCTAACAACTCTTGCCCATTTCTTCATCTCTCTCTTTAAAATTAAAAAGAAAATTTAAATTATGTGTATTTGTGAGTACAGGTACATGGAGAGGCCGTCTCCCTAGAGCTGTAGTTAATTAGTTACAGGTGGTTATGAGCTGCCTGATGTTGATGCTGGGAATTGAACTCAGGTCTTCAGGAAGAACAAGCTGTGCTTTTAAGCACTGAGCCATTTCTCCAGCCCCTACTTTTTCATCTTTCTTTTAAAAAAAATTTGAAAATGTATTTTATGTGTACAAATGTGTACCATGTACATGCATCAAATCCCCTGAACTGGAGCTGCAGATGGTTGTGAGCCACCATATGGGTGTTGGGACTCGAACCTGGGTCCTCAGAAAGAGCAACAAGTATTCTTAACCATTGAGTCATTTGTGATGGTTTAAACAAGAACAGTCCCCATAGGCTCGTATTCTTGAATACTTGGTCTCCAATTGGTAGAACTATTTAGAAAGGACTAAGAAGTGTGGCCCTGGACTGGCTCAGCAGTTAACAGCACTAGTGTAGGAGGATCTTCTTTCTATGTGTTGCTTTCATTGGTTGAATAAAGAAGCTGCCTTGGCCTTTTGATATGGCAGCCCTTAGATGGGTAGAGTAGACAGAACAGAATTCTGGGAGGAACAAGGCAGGCAGAGAGCCGCCCACCATGAAGCTGCCAGGTCAGACATGTTGAATCTTTCCCAGTAAACCACAACTCGTGGTGAGATACAGATTATTAGAAAATGGGTTGAATCAAGATGTGATAGTTAGCCAATAAGAGGCTAGAGCTAATGGGCCAGGCAGTAATTTAATTAATACAGATCTCTGTGTGGTTATTTCAGGCATAAGCTAGTCGGGCAGCCGGGAACTGGGCGGTATGAAAAGCAGCCCGCACTTCCATACTACACAGCACTGCCTGCTCTTCCAGAGATCCTGAGTTTAATTCCCAGCAATCACATGGTGCCTTCTTCACGCATACAGGCTTACGAGTAGGCACTGTATAAATAATAAATAAACCTTAAAAAAAAAAACCCCAAAGAGGTGTGAGCTTTTGGAAGGAAGTGTGGGTTTGTCCCCCTCCCCCCATCACTACCTGTGGATCAAGATGTGAGCTCTCAGCTGTTCTTTCATAACACCATTATGAACCCTAGCCATGCGAAACTGTAAGCCAAATTCATTTCTTTTAGAAGTTGCCCTAGTTATAGTGTTTCAGCACAGCAACAGACAAGTAACTAAACACCATCCTTCCAGTGCCCTTCTTTATCTCTTAAATAACAACTTTCTCTAGAAATTTCTTCCTATTTGCAAGGTACTTTTACTATCTTAGAAGCTCAATCAGGAATCACCGAAGACAAATGCACACACACACACACACAATTTAGTAACTTAAAGTTCAAATAAAGATCTAAATTAGACCTACTACAGAAAACATGATTTCACAGTACTATCTGGAGTACAGGCAAATTACTAGCAGCTACACTGTAAGTTTTATATGATTTTAGAAATATCGTTACCAACAAAAAATAATCTATCCAAGTTAAAAGGAAAAAAAAAATCAAGAGACAAGTCAAGCACTAGACACTGTCCAGTTAATACTCAAAAAGGTCTCAACAGGCCTTTTAGTAAGAGGAAAATCTCTTGTTGCTCTCTTGACAGCTACAAGGATCGATGGAAAGACAAGCACACACAAAATGTGTGTGTGTGTGTTATGCATGTCTGCATAGCTTTCAATATTCCTCACCATCTACTGAAGGAAATATATCAATTACTACTCATTGTGTGTTGATCAATTTAGAGTTCTCTCCAAAGACTCCTTCCACAATAATTGATTAATTATTCTCCAGTAAATGGCATGTCTGTCTAATTAACTGTATTGACTAGGCTAGAAAAACCAGATGGCTCTTTTGCCAGGATCCATAATAGAAGAGAAATAACTATTTTTATTTAATTAAACATAGCTCTTTAGTTTCCCTGACCTTTGTTAACAGGGGAAAAAATAAGATAGCACAACTTGTGGCACACTCCATTAGAGATCATTTCTAGAGAAGGATTCGCTACTTGTGTAAATACAATTTACACAATGTGATTATACAATTTATTTATACTAGTACCTGATACAAATATTATCTAAAGCATTAAAGGAAATTTCTCTGGAAATTAGCAAGTGAGACACTTAGTTGGTAATAAGACAAATAGAATTGCATTGGCTCTTAATGAAAACATACACATATGTACACACAGAGGATGAGAGCATACGCACATGCGCACACACAGAGGATGAGAGCATACGCACATGCGCACACACAGAGGATGAGAGCATACGCACATGCACACGCAGAGGATGAGAGCATACGCACATGCACACGCAGGGGATGAGAACACACACACATGCACACGCAGAGGATGAGAGCAGACGCACATGCACACGCAGTGGATGAGAGCAGACGCACATGCACACGCAGAGGATGAGAGCATACGCACATGCGCACACACAGGGGATGAGAACACACGCACATGCACACACAGAGGATGAGAGCATATGCATATTCACACCCCAAAGAGGGACATATATGCATATTCATACCCAGAGGAGGAGCTTAAATACATATTCATACCCTAAGAATAATAGTTTTGGCTGGGTGGTGGTGATGCACACCTTTAATCCCAGCACTTGGGAGGGGGAGGCGGAGGCAGGTGGATCTCTGAGAGTTCGAGGTCAGTCTGGTTTACAGAGTGAGTTCCAGAACTGGTTTCACAGCTACTGAGAAACCTTGTCTCAAAAAACCAATAATAGTAATAGTAATAATAATAATAATGATAATAAAAGCTTCACATGTGAAATTATGTTATTTTTGTTGTTTTGGATCACTTGCCATTTCAGCTCTATTAAACTCCTGGAATTCTTTGGTTTATTAATAACCAAACTTTATGAGGTCTAAGTAGGAAAAATATGTTAATAAAGAAATATTCCATAACAGCGGCTGATAATATTCAAATAATCAGTAGGGAAGAAAACTTTTATAAAGAGTACTGTCTGTATCAGCAGCTGCTGCTATAAGCAAGAAGCTTGCCTTATTTGAAGACAAGAATTTGTGTAAATTTATTTTGGAAATCCAGGTTTGGGCAGAAGCAGAATTAGTCAAATGGCATCAGTACCCAGTCTTCCCCCACTAGCCACAGTTCTGACAGCCAGGGACTGGATTCTCTCTCTCATTCTAGCCCAACGATATTCATTATTCAAGGCAGGCTCTAAGCATTCTCAAGAAGATGAGTGTCCCTTTTCTCCAAAGCTTGAGGAAGCTGGAAAAAGAGGCAAAGCTATTGATTGATTGAGTCATATGTTGAAGGAGACTGGCAGGCAGAGCAGGAGCAGTATGACCTGTCCTGCTTCATTAGTGCCTGTCCATACTCCTAGCTAAGGTTGTGCTTAAAGGAGAACTGTCAGGTCGTGTTACCAGACTGCAGCAATTCCACTTATTCCTAACCTAAGAACAAATCCAGATTACCGTGTGTTCTTTTTCAGCCAAACAGTTATTAATTAGACCACTTCTAGAGGGCTTTCCCTGATTTCTAAGTTCTTAACTGAATCAGCAAATGGACTGCAGGATGAACCTCTTCGTTCAAGGTTGGTAATAGCAGAGCACCCAGATCCCAGAGGTCCGGGAAACCCTTATTATTATCTGCAACATTATGTGGTTATATGTACTTTGGCGGTGGGGGCAGTGTGTGTGTGTTCTGTGTACCCTTGACTATCCTGGAACTCTGTAGACCAGGTTGGCCTCAAACTCAGAGGTCAGTACTCTGTCAAGAGCTGGGATTCAAGGCATGCTCCACTACAGCCCGTCAATATGCACTTTCTGACAGTGTTCATGGCTCTCAGATTTTCAAAATGGCCCAAGGTTTAAAAGAATTCAAAACAGCTGATTTAATAAGCAAGTTCTCTTCAATCTACCTCCCCACCTTGGTACTGAGGGTCAAATCTTAAGACCTCACATATGAAAGATAAGCATGCCATCATTGAGCTACATCCCTTCCTAGCCCTCCTTTAACTTTTTATTTGGGGATGGTAGAATCCTCCTGCCCCAGCCTCTGTAGCAGCTAGGACTACAGGTCTGCAACTGGTTAAAATCCTCTAAAATATTCACTCACAGAACATGGCTGCACATGTCTCTGATAGAGGTAAATGGATCCACATGAGTTCAAGGCCAGCCTAGTTTATGTATCTAGTTCCAGGTCTGCCAGGGCCTCACAGTGAGACCATGTCTCAAGAAAACAAAACAATAAAACAAATAAAAAAATCTACTCCCAAGTGGCTGGGGAGATGGTCCAGAGAGGGAAAGCACTTGCCATGCTTGCAGATGCCCAGACCCCACATAAGAGTCACCTCTATTCTGGGCATGCCCCTAGAGGAAAAGGAAGGGCACGGGGGCTCCTATTTCACACTTAACACAGAAGAGGAGACCCCATCTCAAACAAGGAGGGAAGGTGAGGAAACAACACTTGGAGGCTGTCCTCTGCAGAAGTGCTGTGGCACACGGACACACACATAAAAACAAAAATTCCTTTAAAAATTCACTTCCTAAATAGTACATACAGGGAATTCATTGACCATATGCTCTGCAGTTCTTCCTCATTGGCCCATGAAGATGACTGGATCTTAGCAACACAGGAGGCAACATGACTGAGAAAAGGCAACAATCACAGGAAAGAAAGTGACTTTAACCCTGGGTTAGTCCTACACTGCCAGCCATTACAAATGACTCTTGGCCTCACTTTCAAGGAGGATGAAACCAATGCTACCTAGAGGTTACTATGTGAATTCAAATACAAGAGAAAAAACAGGAAGCAAGGAAGTAGAAAAAAATTAGCCAAATCACACAAATCAAAGGATGGAACCTAAGAGTTAAATTTTCCTGTAGAAAAAGTCCTATGAAGAAGAACATATCACATGTGGGGTCAAATGAGTGTGTGTGCTGGGAGGAGCAGGGGACAGAGTCATAGAAAGTAGGGTTACAGGGCGGTCTCCAGTCTGGTGAGTTCTCACACAGACATCCTTGCCATCCATCCTACACGCACCACACCAACAGAGAGAAGGTGAGCAGTGACGTTATGTCTGAAGTCAGTTCACAAATTTATGGTCATTTTGTTGGGCTCATGGGGTACAAAGACAACTCTTTGGAAGAAGAGGGCAAACAATTTCATTGCCATGATTTTGGGTGTCCTTGCCAACTGTCAAATCCACAAGAAAGAGATCCCAATGCTCTGTCCCCCTGCTGCTCAGCCTTTCCAGAACACTTGCCTATATTCCCCATTCCTCTTTCAACAAGATAGAGACAAGCTGGCTTAGCCATTAATTGAGACTAAGAAGTTTTTTAAATAATCAGCATGTCCATTTCCAGGTACCCAAGCTGTCAGCAGGAAAGCTGGACTCAGGCTGGGACAAGCGTCATTTAAAAAACTGTTCAAAAGAAAGCGATAAAAGGCAAGTTCTGCCTGAGTGTGCGCCAGCAGAGCCAGCAGGTGGAGTACGAACATTCTTTTAACCCTGGGTACACATGGGACTACAGAGCTTAGAACAGAATGTAGCCAGTCCAGCTTCAGGAAGGAAACAACAAAATGTAAGGACCTGTGAAGAAGAGACAACTTCTGAGCTCTGGCAACTCCTAGAGGAGGATGCTGTTTAGCTGCAAGGTCACTCACTAGACGCTAAGACTAGGTGTACTTGCTGAAAATCAAGTCCAAAATGGTGCGGTCAGCCTGTGCTTATAGATAACCTGTGCTGCTCAAGGGAGGATGCTGAGACTGGGGGACCATTTTAGGTCAAAAGTTCATGGTCACAACATAGTGTTGATAAGTTTATTTAACTATGTAAAGATTTGTTACATTTGTTTATGCTGCATTTGTTTAGCGATGTAAAGATGTGTTGCTTTGCCTGCCGAAGGCATCTGATTGGTCTAATAAAAAAAAGCTGAACAGCCAATATAAAGAAATAGGTGGGACTGGTGGGTAGAGAGAATAAATAGGAGGAGGAACCTAGGCATGACAGAGAGGAGAGAGAAAGAAAGAGACACACCTAGGGCCAGTCAGCCAGACAAGGAGTAGGACATACAGAATGAAAGAAAGATAAAAAGCCCCAAGGTAATATGTAGATGAAGAAAAACAGGTTAAATTACGTTATAAGAGCTAGTGGGATAAACATAAGATAAGGTCAAACATTCACAACTAATCATAAGTCTTCGTGTCATGATATGGAAGTTGGTTAGTGACCAAAAGAAAGCCTGCTACAAAATAGTGAGACTGTGTCCAAAAAAAAAAAAAAAAAAAATCTTTTCTTAGGGTTTTGCTTCTATTGATATCCAGCAAACTAAATGCTACTGTAACCTAATCTAGCAGTGAATATTATTAAATTTGGATATTTCAAGTATACCACAGATAAACAAACCATGCATTTGTAGCCTAAAGCAGGGAAGTCAGACTATATAGAGAGCTTGGAATGAAAATCAAACCATGCAAGGTCATGTGAACTGGTCCACTGTACATTTACTGGAGCATAATAAATGTTTGCCAAACATCTGTTTTATTAATTTTAAAAGGTATAAAGCTAGGAAATGTTGTTTTCATTCACCCATTAATCAGACAGACCATGGAGCCAAACATGAGATAAAATATACTGTGGAGTATGGCATAGAGATCTCATGGTGGCCCACATCAGAACACAGATAATACACAGATTTGCTCTATCACTACAATGAGGTATCAACTCCAGTGTTTCTAAAGAAAATCACCTTGTTTTGGCAACACAGGCTGCCATAGCAGTGATGGACCAAACAGTGGAAGCTATCCTACTTTGACAGAACATAGCACTTAGCTAGCTTCCACTGCTTCTTAATGTATACTCCAAACACTAATTTTTACAGTTTGTTTTACTTCACTCAACCATAGCACAAATGTTAGTTGTAGGCACACATGTGGCGATTTGGGCACTTTAGCTTTCTCAAAAGGAAGAGTTGGTTCAGAATGATCTCTGAAAGCTCCGTGGTTAGAACTTAAAAGACACAAAATGGGCTCAGCATCATTTCATACTTTATTTCATGAGTCTAATTTTTCAAAATATTAATTTCATTTTGAGGCAAATGGACTACCCAGTGAACCTAGGATGGTTAAAAAATAAAGATAAGTTCAGGCCTTCTGGCACAATATCTGGATCCATTCATGGGGCCTGACTAATCGCCTGTCTCAGATGGATGGGATCATCCATGTTCATCCATTCCTATTATGGAAATTCTCAAATTCCTCCCTGGGATGATTACCCAGCCTATGACTAAATGAAGAGTACACAGCACAGCGCCCCAGGCTGTGGGGGTTTTCAGAGTATAGACATAGGAATGATGTCAACATAAATATGGATGCAGTGGTAAATGCCTATAATCCTACCCACTTAGAAGGCTGAGACATGATTGCAAGTTTGAGGCCAATATATTGAGACCCTGTCCCAAACAATTTAAAAACAGCAAAAAAGATCCTGTCTGGACTAGAGGGAAAAAAAAAAAAACCAACTCCCAGTTGTACAGATCGCAGTGAACTGGCTGCTGCTGAGTAAGCCCTGACTGTGGAAGGCAGAGCCTATGAATCACCTTTGAGAGACATGTTCCAAGACTAGGACAGTAAGTCTGTTCGGCACTTAAAACTGTTTGCACACTTAGAACTATAAGCTTAGTTGACGACTTTCACTGGATTCGTTCTAATCAAGGCCTTTAAAATTTGACCAGGAGAAATGACTATCAATCCTGATTTACAGTTGTTGAAGCTTTCTGTCCAGAGCGCTAAATCCACATATTGATCAAAGTACTCAAAAGTCACTTTGGCAAGCATTTATCGTGCTCTTACTACATTCTAGGGCTTGGAGACAAGACAGTGATGGGTTAGCTATGTTCTTAGTCCCTAAGGAGTGAGCAGATATCAAACACAAATCTATTTCCTAATCCACTGGGTCAGACATCTCTGATAATCTGCAAGGGAGATATAAGTAGGCTGAAGACTTATTAAAAGCCAGAGTCAATAACTTTTATAACCTGTTCATGCTAGGAAAACCATTTACTGTAATCAAAAGGCAATGCAATTTATCAAAGACACTATAATGTCTCTATATAAATTCCCACTAGAATAAAAGTCATAATTATGTCAAATCTGAATAGAAAAAAAAAACAAAAGGCACTCAACGCTTTTTATCATTATATATTAATCTACAAGGCAAAACCCAGTCTTACGTTGAAAATACTTCACATGGCTCTGCTCTGGCAAACCCACCCAAGTGTCTCTGTGCATGCTGAATATTTACAATCTACCAGATCATAGTTTCCCAATCAGGGAACATGTTCCCCTTTAAAGGGGCATTCAGCAGTGTCTGGCCATTTTTTGTCTCTTAGGAAGACAAATAAGGATGACATTATTGACATCCATTGAGGAGAGGCAAGGGATGCTGCTACCCCTCTCACAAAGCACAGAACAAACCATCATAGCCAAGACTCATAGTGCTAAGATTGAGACCATGGTCTTACATGCTCTACACTGCTCTACATTGCGGCAGAGGACTTTGATGTGGGTGTTTTAAGGATACCATAAAGACAGGCTTCGGACGCTGATGTAGTCTGAAGAAAACGTAACATCCTCATTTTTTTTTTAACCTATTTCATCTTTCCTTCAGCCTATTTTCTTGGCAGTAAGAGAAGAAGCTATTACATTTACTACATGTTCATATTCGTCAATGAGAGAAGAATTACATGCATAATAGGTTAAAAGATGATGGAAAAAGATTAACAAAAACAATGAACAAAGGAAAAAGGGAAGAGGAGGCCAGGTTGGCATTTCTACAGTAACACAAACCAAATCAGCCATTCTATGTAACAGAAAGCTGAATCAGATCACTTCATCTCTAGAACATGACTTTTCTTTGCACTCAAGAGAAAACTTGTGTCTGAAGGTGTGGCTCATAGAAACTTCCCTAGCATGCATGAAGCCTGGGTTCAGCCCCAAGAACAGCATCAATTATGCTTGGTGACTTACACCTATAACCTCAGCATGTGCTCAGGAAATGAGGAACGAGGATTATCAACTGTAAGGTTTTCTAGGCCAGTCCGAGCTACATGAAAGCCCACCTCAAAAAAAAAAAAAAAAAAAAACAACAACAACAACAAAAGAACACCAAGTGGAGAGCTGGAGACAAGGCTCAGTGGTCAAGAACATTTACTTCTTTTCTCAAAGGACAGGGGTTTGGTTCCTACCCATTAACTCTAGTTCCAGAGAATCCAAAGCCCTCTTCTAGCCTCTGTAGGCGCAAACATGCAAATGGTGCCCATATACTCATACACACAATTTTTTTTTAAGTCTATAATACCCCCAGGCAAATAAAATAAGGTTCTGTGGCCTTCCCTAGGAGACAACCCTTATCTAACTGAGGCCATCTAGTGGTGCTCAATGAGGATTTTAAATTAGTAGGCCCTAGGATTCAAACTGAGAATAAACCCTAAATTTGGGTATCTATTCTCTACCTACAAAAGGTGTCTATTTTAGCCGGAGTGGGGGGGGGCAGTGGTGCATGCCTTTAATCCCAGCACGCGGGAGGCAGAAGCAGGCAGATCTCTGTGAACTTGACTGAGGCCAGCCTTGTCTACAGAGTGAGTTCCAGAACAACCGGGCTGCACTGAGAAACCCTGCCTTGAAAAACAAAACACCAAAAACAAAAACAAAAAATAAAACCAGGGTCTTTGGAGAGTCTCAAAGAATTCTTTCTTTTAAGCCTCTTTCCAAAAGCAAACAAACAAATATTTCTTAAGAGATGAGGGAGACTTTAGTTAATTGATTAATTAATTTGGGACAGTCTCACCTGGTTGGTGTGGAACACACTATGTAGATAAACAGCTGGCTTCAAACCCACAGAGATTCATCTACCTCTGCCTCTCGATTACTGGTAGTAATGGTGTGTGCCACCACACCCAACTGCCTTTGTCAAATTTAATGTCAAAATTTGACATAGCTGATAGGTTCACAGCATTAATAGAGACTAGCATTTCTTTTTCCCCCTATCTGGATGTAAGGCAACAATAAGATTCATTATCCTTGAAAAGAAAAAGCTGTATTGCTGAAGAATCACCAGCAATAGATTCTTTATATGTCTTTACTCAGCTCAATTACTGAGGCCAGTCCAAGTGATGACTGACAACTACTTCACAATTTCTATGGCTCAGATAGATATAAGTGTGCCAAGTCCATTATTAAACTGTCACTTTTAAACTTATGTGTCCATTTATGTTTTTATGCATGATGCATGTGTGTGGGTGCTCTCCGAAGTGAGAATAAGGCATAGGACCCACTGGAGCTGGGTGGTTATGAGCTGCCTGATGTGGGTGTTGGGCAAACAGCAGATACTCTTAACCCCTAGGCCATCTCTCCTGCCCCTAAACTATCTCCATTAAATCATCAGTATCTCTAGTCCCAGCAACTCAGAAAAGACTAGAACACAGAGCTAGGGCTGGTCAGTCCTAATTAGAATGCTGGTTCTTTCTCAAACAAGGCTGCTGAGGCCATTTCATTCAAGAAAATGACGCCATTCAAGAATCCATTCAAGATATATGGCTCTGGGACGGCACGTGTTACAGGAATGCCTTCCACTGGCAGGTTACTGTGCCACGAGCTCTTTTCCTTTCAGAATGGCACACTCTTAAAATTCAAGATCCATCCACAAATGTGGCAGAGCTGGTTGTTTAGAATCATGTAGCTAGCCTTGGTTTACAGGATGTGCCTTGAATGACTGGACCCCTGGCATCCTGGATGAAGACAGTCACTATGAGACAAAAATAGCAGAATCAGGGGTTGAAGAGATGGCTCAGTGGTTGGGAGCACTGATTACTTTTCCAGAGGACCCAGGTTCAATTCCCCAGCACTCACATGGCAGCTCACAACTGCCTGTAATTCTAGTTCCATGAAATCCAATACCCTTACAGACGTACATGCATGCAAAATACATTTAAAAATATATATTTATATAATCTTGACCCTCCCCCCCTTGTTCATATGAACTCCATCCAGGAGCTCAGCCCCGTGTGTGACTGTGGATAGCTGCGTCTGCTTTCATCGGTTACTGGGTGTAGGTGCCATGACAGGGTGGTCACCCATCTGATTACAGGGAAGGCCAGTTCAGGCATTCTCTCCACTACTGCTAGAAGTCTTAGCTGGGGTAATCCTTGTGGATTCCTGGGAAGTTTCCTAGCACCAGGTTTCTCCCTAACCCCACAATGGCTCCCTATATCAAGATATCTCATTGCTTTCGCTCTCCATACCTCTCCCAACTCCGCCATCTTGAACCAGAGCTAGTGGGAGCTCACAGACTCTGAACTGACAACAGCTGGGGAACCTGCACGGGACCTCTGAATGTGGGTGATCTGCTGGAGAGGGGGTAGCTGGCAGTGGAACCAGGACTTATCCTGGGTACATGAACTGGCTTTTTGGAGCCCATCCCATAGTGGGATACCTTGCTCAGCCTGATACAAGGGGGAGGGACTTGGTCCTGCCTCAACTTGGTATGCCAGACTTTGTTGTCTCCCCAAGGGAGGAGGCCTTACCCCCTCTGAGAAGTGGAATGGCAAGGGTGGGAAGGAGAAGCAGGAGGAGGGGAGAGAGGGGAAACTGGAGTTGATATGTAAAATGAAAGAAGTTTAAAATAAAAAAAAGAAAAAATATATATCAACAGTTCTACTTCATGTGGTACAAAAGAGAAACTGAGAGCAATACAGTAAGACATGGGGATGTAGATGGCCAAAGCACCCACCTGGTCACGATCCCCTGCAAAACAGCAGCTCTTCATAGTGCATGAGTTGAAGTAACCCTGATTGTCAAACTGGAACACTGGCAGGCGGGAGTGGATGTCATAAAGGACAGGGGGCAGGCGCCGCCGCAGGGCCAGGAGTTGGGTCCCATTGCTGTTGAATCGCACACTCATGGCACTTTGGAGAGATAGGTTGCCACCATAGCGCAGGAGAGAACTGGAAGGCAAAAAGCACAAGGATCAAGTCTGAGGCAGATAGGATAAAAAGCCTGTAAACACACTGAATTAGCTTCTTTACATGTGTCCAGGCTATCCTGTAAGGCTTATATCAGAATTTCAACAAAGGAAGGACATTTAAATTCAAGAGTATCTTCTATTAAAATATAGTAGCTCTGTTAAGAATGGCTCCTTGAAGCTGAGTGGTGGTGACACATGCCATTAATCCCAGCACTCAGAGGCTATATCAAACCTGTATCAAAAAAATAAAACAACAAAAAGAATGGTTCCTTGGAAAAAAGAAAAAGAAAAAAGTTACCTTAAAATAAGTTATTTACAATGTCAGCCTCCCTTTTAATTTCCAAAGGTAAATTTTGAATAATTTTATAAGAAAAGATTACCAAGGGCAAGATGGCTCAGTAGGTAAGGGTACTTGCTGCCAAGCCTTTGAACTTCAACTCTGACCTTGGGGCCCACATGGTGGGAAGAGAACAGACACCTGAAAGTTATCCTTTGACTTACACACACACACACACACACACAAATAAATATAAAAAAATAGAAAGGGTATTAACACATCTTGAAAAAAAGGAGACATTAAAATCATTAGTTATTTTGCTTTTAACCATGCCCAAACAGAGAAGGGAGTCATGTTCACCCCAACTGTCCAATAATGGATTTTCTTTTGGGGGGTGTGTGTGGTTCCAGACAGGGTTTCTTTGTGTAGCCTTGGATATCCTGGAACTCACTCTGTAGAGCAGGCTGGTCTTGAACTCAGAGATCCACCTGCTTCTGTCTCCTGAGTACTGAGATTAACTAATAATGGATTCTTAAACAATATATTTCTCTTTTGTATTAGAAGCACAAGAACCATCAGCGTTCCTCTGGGTAATTTTCAATGATTGCACAAGCATAAGAAGTATTTATTTTTCTTTTCAATTTGTTAAAAGATGAATCAGTAAGATGCCTGCTACCCGAGCTCAGTTCCCAGGACGCATATGGTAGAGGGAGAACTTGCTTCAGCAGAACATACACAATGGCACATGTGTCACTCATACACACAATGGCACGTGAATCACACTCACACGTACAATGGCACATGTATGTGTCATACACACAGCGACACATGTCACTCTCGCATACACACAAGTTGTTTTTTTTTGGCAGGGTCAGGGTGGAGATGGGGGCTGGTGAGCACTGGCTGCTCTTCCAGAGGACCCAGGTTCAAGCCCCAGCAGCAACATGGGAAATCACAGCTGTCTGTGACTCCAATTCCAGGGGATCTGACAACCTCATACAGACATACATGCAGGCAAAACACCAATGTAATGAAACAAAACAAACAAACAACAAAAAAAAAAAAACTAAAGAAAACCCACTATGTTTCTAAATGATAAGTGACTGTTGACGACAGGTCCTGACTGACTTGTCGGGTGAGTGCCACCACAGCAGGTTCATGTGTAGTGCTGAGGACTGAACCTAGCGCTGCATGCATGCTAGGAAATGAACTACATACCTAGCCCAGATTCAGATTTAAAAAAAATTATAGTAATTTACTTTATGTATTGTGCATATTTTACCTGCAAATAAGTGTGTGTACCTGGTGCCATGGAGGTCCTAAGAAGGCATCAGCCCCACTGAACTGGAGTTACAGACGGCTGTGAGCCACGAGGGGATGCTGGGAATCTAACCTGGGTCCTCTGCAAAAGCAGTTAGTGCTCTATGGCTTACTGAGCACCCAAGTGGAAGCTTTTTGGGACAGGAGAGTGATGAAAAAGAGGACAGTGAAGATAATCCAAGGAAGAGCTGCCCTGAAAACATCAGTGCAGAGGTGGCTGATAACAACCTGCTCACCCCACTAGTCATGCCTACCTCACCCTCCCAAAGCAATCTTCTCACCAAGGGGAGGAATGCTGCGGTATCCCAGCTGTGTATAGAAAGAAGGCCTGGTTAAAATAGCCTGTAAACCTTCTGGGTAGAATGGATGGAAGGGAGAAAAGACAAAATAAAAAATCCCAAAATTCCAAGTACTGAGGAGATGCCTAGAATCCCTCAAGTAATAAATCCTGCAAAGAAATAAATGGTCTTATAATGTCCTGAATACAAGCTACACTCACTCACTCATACAGAGAAAGGAGGACTGGGCTGTTGGAGCCCAGGCATTTCCTTTACAGGGTGCCCTGGCCACCACAGGCATGCGCAGTTATCTAAACATGAGCTCAAAAACAATGAGAGGCTTTCAGTCTACAGTCAGCATGGAGCTTGCAATAAACCAGCATCTGTGGAACTGAGGGTGGGTGGGGGTGAAACAAGACTCACCAGAAACAAGCTTGGCCAGCCCCACCCGCTCAACAGCAAGGTTTGCATGAGCTCAAGTCCCCAACAGGAAGCCGGGGCCTCTGCCAAACCCCTTCCATCAGTCAAGAGCAATTTTCTCTGTCCCTTCTAGTCAGGCCTGAAGAGGAGCCTGCTCAGCACTGGCCTGTGGGTCTATCCCATTCCAACCCAAGCTCCTTGACCGGCCATTTGCAATTTGGTTACAATGCAGGTGTCTGAGGCTCCAGTGACTTTTCTCCTTCCTGCACTTCTGGGTAGGAACATTCCTCTTTCACACAAAGAGGGCACCTAAACACCTGCTTCATAGAGAACAAAATGAGATTCCTTCCAGAAGGATGGAATAATAACTCCAGAAAGTGAGTCTTATAAACAGCTATTCTCAGCAGAAATGGAGAACGCAGCTGACCACTCCCTGACAGAGTAAGGAATCTTCTATTTTGCCAGGAGAAAAGACTTAAAGGCAGCTTTCCTTCATAGTCAGGATCCAGTATTGTCAAGATTCTACAGCTCAGGGCTAGGGTGCTGCCTCAGTGGTTAAGAGAATGCACTGCTCTTTCAGAGGACATGAGTTTGGTTCCCACCACACAGGCTGAGGGACTCATAACTACTTGTAACTTCTGTTCTAGGGGACCTAATGCCCTCTGCTGGTTTCCAGTGCAACCCTCCTGCACACACCCTTAAAAATTAAAAAAAAAAAAAAAGTTTAAAAGATTCTATGGTTCATAGTTCCAAGCGTACTACAGAGAGAGAGAGAGAGAGAGAGAGAGAGAGAGAGAGAGAGAGAGAAATAGAGACAGAGAGAGAGACCAGGCATAACAGCATACACCTAGAATTCCAGCATTCAGGAGACACAAGGTGAAGGTTAGCATGGGTTATACACCAAGACCACAGTAGGGGCTAGAGGGAGGATATATACAACTTTATTTTTTATTGGAAAAAAATGTTGTTTGTTTTTTTGAAACAGAGTCTCTTTACATAGTCCTGGCTGACCTGAAACTCACTATATAAACCTGGCTAGTCTTGAACTCACAGAGATCTGCCTGCCTCTGCCTCTACAGTGCTGGGATTAAAGGTGATCTAAAACTTTTTAAAATGTAGGTTTCCTTATGATCCAGCTACGTCACTCTTGGGCACATACCCAAAGACTCTACAACAGAGAGAGGCGCACATCTATGCTCACTGCTGCTCTATTCACAGTAACTGGGAAACGGAGTCAGTCTAGACGGACAACAAAAATGTTGTACCTATATACAGTGGAATTTTATTCAGCTGTGAAAGAAACCAAAATTATGAAATTTGCAAGAAACTATATGGAACTGGAAAATATTATTCTGAGTGTGGTAACCCAGGCCCTCATATGTTCTCTATCACATACATCCTAGCTTTGAATTTCTGTTTGTTTGGTTAGTTGATTGGTTTGGTTTCTTGAGACAGGGTTTCTTTGTGTAGTTTTTTTTTTTTTTTTTTTTTTTTTTTTTTTTTTTTTTTTTTTTTTTTTTTTTTTTTTTTTTTTTTTTTTTTTTTTTTTTTTTTTTTTGGTTTTTCGAGACAGGGTTTCTCTGTGGCTTTGGAGCCTGTCCTGGAACTAGCTCTGTAGACCAGGCCGGTCTCGAACTCACAGAGATCCGCCTGCCTCTGCCTCTGCCTCTGCCTCTGCCTCCCGAGTGCTGGGATTAAAGGCGTGTGCCACCACCGCCCGGCTTCTTTGTGTAGTTTTGGAGGCTGTCCTAGAACTAACTCTGGAGACCAGGCTAGCCTCAAACTCAAGAAGATCCGACTGCCTCTACCTCCTGAGTGCTGGGATTAAAGGCTTGAGTCACTATCACCCAGTCTAGCTTTGAATTTTTAGATGTGTGTTTAATTTGCAATGCTGTAGAGGCCAGTAAAGGGCTCATGGTCAGGGGCAGGAGGGACCTAGGCCAGCAGAGTGGGGGGGGGGGTAAGTCATGGTGGTAGTAGTAGTAGTAGAACATAAGTGATATGCCGGGCGATGGTGGCACACGCCTTTAATCCCAGCACTTGGGAGGCAGAGGCAGGCGGATCTCTGTGAGTTCAAGACCAGCCTGGTCTACAGAGCTAGTGCCAGGACAGGCTCCAAAGCCACAGAGAAACCCTGTCTCGAAAAAACAACAACAAAAAGAACATAAGTGATATGAGTATTGGGGGTGGTTACGGGGTACAAAAGTTTAAGTGAGGATGAGGGGGTAGAGGAAAGGAAGTGTTGAGGGGAAAAGTTAACTAAAACCAAGGACATTTTTAAGAGCTATATGGAGAGCTAGAGAGATAGTTCATTCAGCAGGTAAGGTACTCGCCACCAAAACTGACAATTCCATATCCATGCCCAGACTCACATGGTAGAAGAAAGAATCAACTTCTAGAAGCTGCCCTGTGCAATATTTGCACTGTGGCATGTGTGCACTCACACACATATACATATGTAAATATAATACATTTTTTTTAATTTTTAAAGACAGGGTTTCTCTGTGTTAACAGCTCTGGTTGTCCTGGAACTTGCTTTGTAGATCAGGCTGGTCTTGAACTCACAGAGATCCACTTGCATCTGCCTCCCGAGTGCTGGGATTAAAGGCGTGTGCCATCACTGCCCCCGATAAAATTTTTAAATCATCATTGCTCTTGGTTGCCCGCCAGAACTAGATGTAAGGTCCTACTGCTGAGGACTACACTTTGGTTGCAGCACAGACTGATCAACCTTAAACGGAAGTGGAAGCTCCCTCTCTGCTGGCTAGCTTTCATAGCGCTGAAAGACGGGCAGGCTACAGGAGTAGAAAAACCATCCAAGTATCTTATCCAGCAGGAGACCCTGCAGGTTATGCTACAATACCATTCTCCCAAGCAAGATGTGCCCACTGTGCAATAGCGGCCTGTTATGGGAGTGGCCAACCACACTCCTACTGAATTTGAGGCCTGCATTCAGAAGAGAGAATCCATCCCTGGTACTATAAACTTGGTCAAAGGACCATGGCCAGGAAGGCCAAGGCTCCAGGGAGGAACATATTATTACTATTGCTTGCTAAATGGATATGTTGCCAAATGGTCGTTTAAATATTAATGATTATTAAATTTTCTCTCTCTTCTGAGTATATGCATATATACTGGTACTTGCATGTGGAATTGGTTCTCCTTGTACTATATGGGTCCTGGGGATTGAACGCAGATCAGCAGGCTTTGTGGCAAGTGATTTTATCCACTGAACCATCTCAACATGGGAGGAAAATCAGAGAGGACAAATGGAGGGCTGAATATGATCAAGACATAAAATATATCCTATACACATATGAAATTGTCAAAAAATAAACAAATATTGGGTTTGTTTTAATGCAGACTTCTCAGAATCATGATTCCATTTTGGAATAAGGGTGAGCAAGATGGGGAGAGATGACCAGAATCTCAATGAAATGCAAACAAAACAATATGAAAAAATGTAAAGCCTCCTGTCTTTTCCCAGAAAATTCTTTTTGACACCACAGTACCACTCCACCAACAATACCTGCAATGTCCATTTCTACTCTAGCCTCCATCCTTAGCATATTTCCTGAAAAAGAAAATTTTCATTGCTCTATGAGGACTGAGTGGTTTTCTTTTCTTTTTTTAATTTTTGACACAGGGTTTTCTCTGTGTAGCCCTGGCTGTTCTGGAACTCACTTTGTAGACCAGGCTGGTGTTGAATTCATGTAGATATGATGTGGGATTTCCTTCTGCATGCTGTGAATATGTTTTATTACCATTGGTTAATAAAGAAGCTGCTTTGGCAGGACAGCTTATAGCTATGTAGGAAATCCAAGCAAAAGGACAGGGAAAAAGAAGGCGGAATCAAGCAAACAATAGTAGCCACCAGAGAAGATGTGAGGTATTCAGCCACAAGCCTCGTGGCAAAATACAGAATAGAAATTAGTTAATTAAAATTATAAGAACAGGTTAATAACACACCTGAGCTAATAGGCCAAACAGTTTGTAATTAATATCAAACCTCAGAGTGGTTATTTGTGAATTGGCAGGGGGAAGAGAAACCTCCAGTTACATAGATACACCCACCTGCCTCTGCCTATTGGAGTGTTGGAATTCAAGGTATGTGCCACCATTATAAGAATGCCTCTATTCTGACTTGCTCTCAGAAATCCATTCTCTCTCTCTCCTCTCTCTCTCTCTCTCTCTCTCTCTCTCTCTCTCTCAAAACAAAGTCTCTCTCTATAGCCCTGGGTGTCGTGAAACTCACTGTGTAGACCAGGCTGGCCTCAAACTCACAGAAATTTGCCTGTGTCTGCCCCTCCCCATCAGTGCTAGGATTAAAGGGGTACATCACCACTGCCCAGATCAAAACACCAATGACAAAGCTGCCACTGTCTTTACTGTTCAACAACTGGCTGCTGCTGCACACCCAAAAGTGAGTGGCACCTGGAAGCACTGGTCAACACGTTAGAATGAGTCAAGTAAAAACATCCCTAAAGGAAGAATAAAAAGGTTATTTCCAAAATATTTTCAGCCAGTGACTTGCTGTACAATGCAACAAGATCACAGCAGGAGGTGATATAAGGGTCAGTGTGCAAAAGACCTTAGACTTAAGGCGGGATGTGATGCGGACCAGACCCTAATAGCCCAGACTACTGTAGACTTCTGTACTTAGTTTGCTAGTTGTTAAGAAAACACTTAGCTGGACCTCTTTATTGCTCTAGCAGGATAAAAATACTTGGCCAAGGTCTTGGAAGAAAAAAGAAAAATGATTAGAAATATCTAGCTCAGTATTAAGTGTCTTAGTGCTCTATTGTGAAGAGACATCATGGCCATGGCAACCCTTATAAAAGAAAGCATTTCATTGGGGCTGGCTTACAGTTCAGAGGTTTAGTCCATTGTCATCATGGCAGGGAGCATGGTGGGGAGCATGAAGGCACTGCAGGCAGCCAGGATGCTGGAGAAGCAGTTGAGAGTTCTATATCTGGATCCATAGGCAGCAGGAAGAAAGAGAGCCTAGCTTGGGCTTTTGAAAACTTCAAAGCCCACCTCCAGTGACCCATCCTCCAACAAGGCCACACCTCGTAATCTTTCTTTAAAAAAAAAAAATTCTGTCTGTGTGTATGTCTGTAGGCCAGAAGAGGGCACCAGACCCCATTACAGATGGTTGTGAGCCACCATGTGGTTGCTAGGAATTGAACTCAGGACCTTTGGAAGAGTAGGCAATGCTCTTAATCTCTGAGCTATCTCTCCAGCCCCCACACCTCGTAATCTTTTCAAATACTGCCACTCCCTGGTGACCAAGCATTCAAATCTATGAGTCTATGACATTCTCATTCAAAACCACAATGGGGAACCAAAGAACCTTCCAAGTGTAGACCTCACAAAGTCCGAATCCATTACCATAAATTCATGGCTAAGTAACTCATCTGATGCTGCCTGATGATGTCAACACGATTTCCAATGCACACGGCACCCATTTCCCCAGTACGCTGATGTTTGGGTCAAGGCTGTACTATTCTAACTCAGAGCTGGTTCATGTAGATCACAGGGAGAAAATTTCTCCATATGAGTTTCTGCTTTAGGATGACCTATATGGAACCTGAAATATTTTGTAATTTCTATAATTCAACATATAGAATACAAAGAATCCTAGAAGACACTAGAAATAGGTATAATATCCACTTAATTGTGTTTAGTAACCCGATAAACTCTTAATTATGTCTTTTACATGAGCTGGGAGGGAGCGAAGCAAAGAGCTTCTTCTCTCTCTTCTCCTCTTCTCTTCTCTTCTCTTCTCCTCTCCTCTCCTCTCCTCTCCTCTCCTCTCCTCTCCTCTCCTCTCCTCTCCTCTTCCTTTGCCTCTGTCTCCTCTGTTCCACAGGAACGACTGATGATACACTCCCCTCACCCCACTATGCTTCCCAAACGGGCCTCGTGTTCCTAGACTCAAACATCAAGCTCCTGACCACAAGATGCTGCTTTTGTTTTTCTGAAACAGTCTGACCCTTAGTCCCAAGGATGATCCTTCCCACCCCCAGGGGAAATAGACCTGAACAACTGTGACTGAACAAATTTATTGTCCCCTGAACATTATTCACCAAGAGTTTGAGTTCATATTTTGAATATCTAGAAATTTAATTTTACTGAAGGAGTTAATTATATTTCTGACAGATATCTCTGCATAATCAAGTGGAATATTTAGTCCATATGGCAGACTATATGAATGTGTGTGCGTGCATGTATGTATGTATATATTTTTAAAAATTTGAGACGTATATGTGTATTTTTTTTAAATTGAGACAGGATTTCTCTATGTAATCCTGCCTATTCTGGAATTTGCTATGTAGACTATTCAACATGGATCTCTCTAGGTAACCAAAAGATACCTTCCACTGTTGGAGAAAAGCCAAATGCTAAAATTGCTTATAGAGTATTTACTTAAAACCAAAAGCTCACAGGACTCTCTAGACCAGTGGTTCTCAAACTGTGGGTCGCCACCCCTTTGGCAAACCTTTATCTCTAAAAATGTTTACATTACAATTCATAACAGAAGCAAAATTACAGTTATGAAATAGCAATGAAAATAATTTTATGGTTGAGGTCACTATGACATATACTGTATTGAAGGGTGGCAGCATTAGAAGGTTGAGAACCACTGCTCTACACCAACAATTCAAGCTCGGGGTACAAATTTCATTAAAGAGTGCTTTAAACCAGTAACCTGGTGATCCTGATGTTTGACTAACACGAGGTCAGGAGAGCATGTGAGCCTGGAATCCAACCAATGAGCAAACCTGGCTTCACAGCGCCACCTTGTGACCTAAAGCTAGAAAGCAATTTTACTAGAATACCTGGTCTTCTGTCCCCTGCCAGTAACAGTCAAAGCCCAACAAGAATGTTTGCACCTGCCCTGAGGACTTAGTCCTTAGATACAGAGCTCTGGTTCACGTTATTACACTTTGAACATACAGACTGCTAGGCTGGAGAGGCTGAGACAGACGATTAGGCTAAGTTTGATCCCACCCCATCCCCCTCCCCCCAAAAAGAGAACATTGAAAACAAACTAGGGATGCATCCATTCAATGCTACACACTAGAGATTAAGGATGACTAGAACATGGATGGTCCTGTTCTTTCAAGTTCACAGAAAAGTACAAGAACTACAGAACAAGCTAATGTGCCACTTTCTGGGAAGCAATCCTTGCACCCTGGAAAGGACAGCAAAGATAGAAACTGGTTTCACTGAAGATAACAGTCACTTACTTAGTAACCAACGGCAGCAAAAGAAGTGACTGACTCATGCAACATGAATGTAGCAGGCCTTACATGTTCTACAGAGACTCTGAATAAAGAAATCCCTCTCCAGGGCTGCAGAGATGGCTCAGTGGGTAAGAGCACTGGCTGCTTTTACGGAGGACCGGAGTTTGATTTCCAGCATCCACACACACTCTAGTTCCAGGGATCTAATGCCCATTTATGGCCTCTCCAGGCACTAGGTATGTATATGACACACATGCAGACAAATAAACATACAAAAGGACAAATTATCCTGTGTTTGTATGTGGAATACAGACTGCACTTCTGAAGAGAAGGGTAAACTGCTCTTAGGCAGCGTCGTTTATCTTGTGAAATAGATTATTCATTCAAAAATATTTATATTTTATAGCATCCTACACAATATAGGTTCTGGGCGTGTTTATATGAACAAAGATAACCCACGCAAGGTATAAGAGAATGGCAAAAAATGATGTTTAAGGATCTGCACTAAACACAACAGGCTAAGAGCCAGTGCGGACAGCACTGATGGAAAGAAGGGAGTGGCTGTGAGATGAAGAAAGGGTCTTGTAATCAGAAGATGGGTGAAGACAGGACTCTAGGATTTCACCCAGAAAAAGACTGTAAGAAAGCAAAGGATGGAATATAGTGCTGGGGGAGAAAGCCGGGTGGACACTTGTATGGTAAAGGTGAGTGGGAGAGCAGAACAGCCCAGCCAGGTACGGTGGCTCACGCTTGTAACCCTAGCACTTTGAAGACCAATGCAGCAGGAGGACTGCCAGAAATTAAGGCTAATTCAGGCTCCACAGTGAGACCTTGTCTCAAAATACAAAGAAAATACAAAAAAGGAAGAGAGAAGGGACAGGGAAGAGAGGGATGGGCAAGGGCGGAGGTGCCTCTGATCTGATAACACTCCTGGTTTTCTGCTGCAGTTTCCTGCCATGCCATCTAAACTTCTGGGGCCTCCTTATTCTGTTCTCTCTGTCCCTTCAAGTCAGATCTCTCTCTACAGAGTTAATGAGGTTGTTAAAAGCACTAGACTCACAGGGAATAAGGTAAATACCATAGAAGCAAAAGGAGCCTTTCATTAATTTTCCTTTCCTTTTCATTTTGTTAATGGAGGAGTAACTTCACTTGGTTTCCTTTTTGTTTGCTCTTATAATATAAGTACATTTAATAAGCAGATACTGAATAAAATATAAAGAAAACAAACAATATTTAAGAGTGACGGTTTAAAGAGCTGTATGGAGGTGAACGATCAGACTTAGCCATCTCTTCTAAGTCAGACAGAGACCTCCATGTTCATGTAGGACCGCTGCTTTCTGCAGACAAAAGACATTTTCTCCTTTGTCTACATGCTTGGTTTTGCAGCTTCCATTTTGGATTCATTTTTGTCAAACTTATTTTACAATACAACGTAAGATAGGAATGTACCTCATGGGTAGAATGTTTATCGAGTGTGAAGCCCTGGGGTTTGATCCTCTGTACCATACACCTATATATGACAATTAATATAACATAGTACTATGCATTAATAATGCTAAATGCATTATTTCCTAAGTATACATACACCAATGAACCACAGCCAGATCAAGAGGTGACTTTAGTTAGGCTCAATATCCTACCCTAGATCCCAGATAGTCAGATTGATATTGATCTTAAATGTCTCCATAGAACCTTCATCCAGTAACCGATGAAAGCAGAGGCTGAGGACCCAAAGTCCAACTGAAGAGTGGGATCAAAGAGGTCAAGACCAAAATGAGGATGCCTATCCACTGAAACAGCTTACCTGAGCTAATGGGACCTCATCAATTCTGGTCAGATAGAGAAGAAATCAGCATAGGACCAAACTAGGTCCTCAGAGTATGGGTGACAGTTGTATGGCTGGGGTAGACTGCAGGGTCACTGGCTGTGGGGCAAGGATTTATCCCCACTGCATGTACTGGTTTTTTAGAACCCTTTCTCTTTGGAGGGATACCTTGCTCAGTATCGATATAGTCGGAGGGAGGGGCTTGGTCCTTCCTCAAAGCAATGTGGATGGGAGTGGGATGGGGGGTAAGGTGGAGGGAACGGGAGGAGGGGAGGGAGTAGGAACTGGGATTGATATGTACATAAAAGATACTTTTTCTTTAAATAAAATAAAGGAAAAAATTAAAAAAAAAATCCTACCCTAGAGTAACCACTACTCTGACACCTATAATCTGCCTGTCTGTAAACACCACACAAACGGAATCATAGGGGACAGGCTCCTTTGTGGCTGACTTGTCTTCTTTCACTCAAGATTATAACCATGAGGCTCATCCACATCAGTGTGTGGATCAACAGTCTGTTCCTTTCATGGTTTGTCCAATTTTTTTATATGGCTACCATACACTTTGCTTATCCACTTTCCTTCAGTGGATATTTCAGCTTATTCCAACTTTTGGCTACTATGGATAAAGCAGCTGGGAATACTCTTGTATTTATCTTCAGCGGAGACACATAATGATCATATCCCTTAGGTAGAGCTAAGAGTAAGGTTGCTGGGTCCTATGTTTAGCCTCAGCAGACATTTACAAAGTTTTCTCTGACAGTTGTACCTATTCAGATCTGTCCAAATTATGATGGCATCCTAACTTTAACAGCTTTGCCAACACTATCAATCTTTTCCCACTGTAATCATTCTGAGCATTTTTCAGTTACCTTACGGAAGCTGCAAAGCTTTAACTTTAACTTTTCTTCCTTCCTTTTAAATAGTCTCATTAACTCAGGCTGGCCGTGAACCTGCCATTCAGGTGAAGATGATCTTTAACTCCTGATCCTCTTGTTCTATCTCTCAAGCTCTCAAGTACTAGGTTGCAGTTGTGAGACAGAAACCTTAAACTTTCAAATGCTTATTGTCTGTTTGATTATCTTATTTGATAAAGCATTTCTGCTGATTTTAAAGAATGGAACTTGGAGAGATGGCTCAGTTGTTAAGAGTACTATCTGCCCTTCCAGAGGACCTGGCTTAGATTCCCAGCACCCACATGGTCTGTAACTCCAGTTTCAGGGAGTCCTTCTGACCCTCTTGGGCACCAGACACACACACACACACACACACACACACACACACACACACACACACCTTACAGAATACAAGCAAAATACATTACAGAATATAGGCAAAATACCCATATGCACTCAAAAAATAATAAAAAAGTATAATTACTTAAAAATGAACTTCTATTTTTTACAGATTCATAGTTCTTTATATACTCTATATATGAATTCTTAGTCAATATATACCTTACACATATAGTACCTATCTACCTTTTCACAGATGTAATGCTGTCTTTGTTTAACAAAAGTTCTTAATTTTAATGAAATCCAATTTGGTTTTTAGAGACAGGCTTTCTCTGTGTAGCTCTGGCTATCCTGGAAATCACCTTGTGACCAGACTGGCCTCAAACTCTGAGATCCACCTGTCTTTGCTTCTCAAATGCTAGAATCAAGAGCATGTGTCAAGCTAGGCACAGTGGTGTACACTTTTGATCCCAGCGCTTGGGAGACAGAGGTTGGTGGATCTCTGTAAGTTCGAGGCTACATAGTGAGTTCCAGAACAGTCAGAGCTACATAGTGAGACCCGGTCTTGAAAACAAAAGCTACACAGTAAGACCGTCTTGAACACAAACAAACAAAACAAAACAAAAGTGTAGGGGCCGAAATATGCAGGCCCATATTCCACACTGTCTGGTGGTCAGAGAATCTGAGCGACTTACAGGCACAATTTGCACCTTCCACACAGGAGGGGATTGCCTGGCTCTTTTGAAGTAAAGCAATCCCAACAGGTGCCAGGACATGCTAATGTAATTCTGCTCCTTCCATTATAACTATGAGGTCACTTGGGGGAGAGGTGTTTTCAACCTACTTGACCAAATGGACATAGGTAAGCCATGACTTAAGTCATTCCCCACTACCTAGGAAACAGAATGCTAATGAGGGGGAAGTTACCTTCCCCCTCAGTTTATGTTGATATAAAAGCTGTTTGAAAAATAAACATGGGTGATCTGGGGATTTGAATAATCCCTGAAACTCCCTCTCGATTTCTGTGAATTGTGTCTTTATTTTTCCCACACCTCTACGCAGGTAAGAAATGTTTTTGTTTTGTTTTGTTGTTGTTTTTTTTTTTTTTTTTTTTTGCTGGGGCTGGTCCCCAATACCTTAGTAACATTTTCTTTTATGAACATTGCTTTTGAAGTACTTCTGAAAAGAATTAAATATGCAAGTGTGAGTATGTAGATTTGTATGTGGACTCAAGTGCCCAAGGGGCCAGAGTGTCCAACTGCTTATTTAAGAAATCTGTCTACTTGGTTGGACAAAGTGGTACACACCTTTAATTCCAGCACTTGGGAAACAGAAGCAGAGGCAGGCAGCTCTCTAGTCAATATTGTGAATTCCAGGCCAGCCAGAGCAACATAGTAAGACCCTGTTTCAAATACTTTGTCTACTTTGATAAGGAAAGAGGGATCAGGAGAGTCTCATTCTTTCAAGTTGAAGCAAATACCAAAGGTTTTGATGTTGGATACCAGGTTTTAACATTTTATATGAGGAACCTTCAAATGCAGTATGACAGATATTTCTCGGCTGGCCCAGAAGGCAAGGAGATGCATTTATTTCGGTCTCTATTGAAGTAGGATTGGCACAGGTCTCAAAGAGCAGACACTTCGACCTAGACATCCCAAGAGCCAAACCAGGTCCTCTGGGCAATTTTCTCTGACAGTGGTGGCCATGCTTGCTCCTGCTGCTGTGATACAACACGGGCGAAAGCAGCCTGGGGAGGAGAGGGGTTTACTTGGCTCACAGACCCATCCACAGGGAAACCAGGGCTGCTGCTTACTGGGTTGTTTCAGAATGCCCTTCTTACACCTCTTCTCAGGACCTGCACAGGGTTCTACACCCCAGCAGGCTGGGACCTTCCACATCTATCAACAACCAAGAAAACTGCTCACATGCCAGTCTGATGGAGGAGGTTCTGTAACTGATTCCTTCTTCCCAGCTAAGTCTAGCTTTGTGTCAGGCTGACAAAAACTAACTCACAAGTAAGAATCTGTACTTTCTCACTGCTCATTTTTTCACAGGTCATTTATACAATGCCTAAAATATCATCTACTAAGGTAAATCTTAAAAGGAATTCCTGGTTTGCCTAGTTTTATTATTACGTGAGATAAGAAAGAACCACTTTCTCATTATCCTTGTCAAAGCTACTTGGCATAAAACCTGACAGACTCTAAAAAGACTGAAGGGTAGAGCTGGTGGGTGAGGAGAGCACTACCACAGGCAGAGCATCAGGGAAGCTTTGCTCTCTCTCCATTCTCTAGACGGCAGAGGACCGCAGTTCTGAAACTAGCCCGAGGCTGCTGCAACAGTAGCATGACATAAGTGGGATGTTGGCACCGACAAAGAAGGGAGGTTCTGGAAACAGGTCAGAAATATCGAAATGGAACCAACGACATCTTGTTTGACTGTGTAAAATATACTCATAGGTGTGAAGTTCTCTCCTTTAGTCAATTACACAAGTTTCTCCTCCCTAAGGTCCAGTCATCACTGCCCAAACGCCTAAAGCTGAACTTTCCAATTTAGGATCAGGCAAGTAATCTGAGGGTTTAAGATTAACATTAAGCCTTCAAGAAGTGGTGGAACTGGGCTCAGTGGTTAAGAGCTTTGCTTGTTCTTCTGGAGGACCTGGGTTCTATTCTCAGCACCTACAAGGCAGCTAACAATTGTATTTAACTACAGTTCCAGTGGATTTGATGCCCTCTTCTGCAGGCATTGCACACACATAGTGCACCGACATACATGCAGGCAAAACATCCATACACATAAAAGAAAATAAGTTAACAAATAAATAAATAGATCTTTTGTGTGGCAGAAGGAAGACAATTTATTGGAGGGCTCACAAAAATAAGGGAAAATACAAAAGAAATGGCGCATGCAGCCATGGGCCCAGTCAGAGGGTAAAAATCCTAAAGACAGAGCCAAGTTTGTCTGTGTGTGTATGAGAGGCTGAGCCTTGAACTTATAACATGAAAGCTGAATTCCAGACTGATAAAATTGTAAAAGGCAATAGAATTCTAGATAATATTTAACAAAAAGAGAATTAAAATGGCTTTGCCTTTTCTAGAAAAGGCAAAGAGCACAGGGCCTGGGACTTTTGGCCAAAGTGCATGAAGCTTCTCCCAACAAATGCAACCTCTGAATGAGACTGCGGTCTTCCTTGATTCTAATAAATAGATCTTTAAAAAAAAAAAAAGAAGAAGAAGAAGTGGTGGGACCCTGACTACACCAAGAAGTTTAAAGAAGAACCTTTAACTCAGTTATGGCTCTTAGTACAGAAAGAAAGGTTCAATGATATATAAAATATTTTGACTTTTTTAAAGAGAAGCACATATGTGCATATATACATATATAAAACATTCATATGTGTGTGTATATATATATATATACATATATATGGATAATACTAAAAACAAACATAAAACCAAACTTAGACTATAGTCACAAGTGGTGGCACAGCCTGTAAAGAGACAAAGGCAGACCTAGGAGTTCATCCTCGGAGAGGTAGCAAATCTGAGGCCTGCCTGGACTGTACAACCCTGTCTGAAAACAATAACCACAGAAAACAAGCCAGGTGGTGGCAGCAGTAGCACACACTTTAATCCCAGCACTCAGGAGGCAGAGTGAATCTCTATAAATTTGAGGCCAGACTGGTATTCAGAGCGAATTTGAGAACAGCCAGGACTGCACAAAGAAACGCTGTCTCAAGAAACCAAACAAATAACCAAATCAAAACCAAAAACCAAAACCAAAAAGAACCTATCTTATAAGAAGATGGTAATTACACAGCTGGAAGATGGTGCCTGCCTTTGACCCCAGCACTCAGAGGCAGAGGCAGGTGGATCTCTGTGAGTTTGAGGCCAGCCTGGTCTACAAAGTAGTTCCAGGACAGCCAAGGCTATACAGAAATCCTGGGGTGGGAGTGGGGGTGGGGGAAGGGGAGAGGGAGAGAGAGAGGCCAATAACTCACATAACTGTCAGTATCCCTGGTAATGAAAGGTGACGGAGGTCAGCTCAGGGTCACATGGCTCCTAAGGTATACTGTCTGTGGTGACCCCAACCATAAAATTATTTTCATTGCTACTTCATAACTGTAATTTTGCCACTGTTATGAATCATAATGTAATTATCTGTGTTTTCTAACGGTCTTTTGGAGGTCTTGGACCCACAGGTTGAGAAGCAGTGGCCTAGATCTACACTCAGTCTGAAGGCTCCAGAAAGCATTGGCAGCACTAGAGCTCTGCGGCCTCTTCCCTTAGGTTCTCGTTCTCTCTCTCTCTCTCTCTCTCTCTCTCTCTCTCTCTCTCTCTCTCTCTCTCTCTCCCTTTTTTTTTTTTTTTTTTTTTTTTTTTTTTTTTTTTTTTTTTTTGCTGGGGCTGGTCCCCAATACC
Source organism: Alexandromys fortis (assembly GCF_014885135.2). Lineage (NCBI taxonomy): Eukaryota > Metazoa > Chordata > Mammalia > Rodentia > Cricetidae > Alexandromys > Alexandromys fortis. Next base: position 1,102,097 of record NW_026067982.1, on the reverse strand, counting down.
TTAGTAACATTTTCTTTTATGAACATTGCTTTTGAAGTACTTCTGAAAAGAATTAAATATGCAAGTGTGAGTATGTAGATTTGTATGTGGACTCAAGTGCCCAAGGGGCCAGAGTGTCCAACTGCTTATTTAAGAAATCTGTCTACTTGGTTGGACAAAGTGGTACACACCTTTAATTCCAGCACTTGGGAAACAGAAGCAGAGGCAGGCAGCTCTCTAGTCAATATTGTGAATTCCAGGCCAGCCAGAGCAACATAGTAAGACCCTGTTTCAAATACTTTGTCT
>NW_026067982.1:1023896-1091343 GCF_014885135.2 Alexandromys fortis | reverse complement strand
AAAAAAAAAAAAAAAAAACAAACAAACAAAAAAAAAAAAACAAAAAACTCAACAACTTAATATCCATACGCTGGGCTAAGAAGGACAGATATTCAGGAGGGAATCCTCATGGCTCTTACGGAGACTATCTCTAGGAGTCCAATAGCCAGCCAGTCAGAGTAGATCCTGAATTCACCAATAATTTACGATAAAGACATAGTACAGAACCACAGCAGACCAAACCTAGACTCCTAAGGGTAAACAACTTGTCCTTTCTGGGCTGAGATCTCAATAAAAGCTTTCTTTTTCTTTCTTTAAAACAACAACAACAACAAAACCACAAACAAAACCAGGGTCTCATTATATAGCCCTAGCTGGCCTGGAACACCACAGGCCTCCAACTCAGAGATCCACCTGCCTCTGACTCCCAAGTGTTGAGATTAAAGGTGTGTGCCACAACACCAAGTAAAATCTTTTTGTGCTAGAGGAAAAAAAAAATATTTCATTTACTCTCTAAGACTTTCTACATATAATTTTATTAGCAATATAAGGGGTTTACAAGACTCCTAAAACTTCTTTCTATAAATATCTCTGAAATAGCTCCATCCTGCTTAAAGCTTGTTCTCCTGAGGGACTCCAAACTATCCGAAGATCTGGGCTGGGGTTTCTAGGGAGTTGTATTCAAGAAACAAATTATCGGGGGCTGGAGAGATGGCTCAGTGGTTAAGAGCATTGCCTGCTCCTCCAAAGGTCCTGAGTTCAATTCCCAGCAACCACATGGTGGCTCACAACCATCTATAATGAGATCTGGTGCCCTCTTCTGGCATACAAACATACATGGAAGGAATGTTGTATACATAATAAATAAATAAATATTAAAAAAAAGAAACAAATTATCTACTGCAACTCAGCATAATTAATCCTACAAGAAAAAGACTGACAGCCTCCCTCCCTGTCCTTTACACCAACTTGTACTAAGGGAATTCAAACAGAGAAGAGCTGTAATTGAATCCCTAATTCCAGGGTATGTGAAATTAGAAGGCCTCTCAGAGTACGCCATGCCCCTTTACCTGGCACCAACAAAGCTTGTACAACATTAGAAGGGTTGAAATAGCAAGGCAAAGACCTTGTTCCCATGGGACTGTGCTCCACTGATGCCAAAAACAGAATCAGGCTAGACTGCCACTGGCCTTATTAGATGATTTTCTTTAATATGGGCTTAAAAAAAAACTATAGGTTATAAGAGAAAACACAAAATTCCAGCCATAAATAAAGAAATAAAAACAATAAATATTTTTTTTCTCCTGAGGGACTCCAAACTATCCGAAGATCTGGGCTGGGGTTTCTAGGGAGTTGTATTCAAGAAACAAATTATCGGGGGCTGGAGAGATGGCTCAGTGGTTAAGAGCATTGCCTGCTCCTCCAAAGGTCCTGAGTTCAATTCCCAGCACAGGTCTGGAGAAACACACAGCCACTATTACAGTTAGTAGTTTCTAAGTCACTGTAGCCTTTGGTGGTAATGGTAGAAATCTGATTTTTTTTTTAATCAAAAACACCTTTCTTAGGCATGGTGACACACATTTGTAATCACTCTGAGGTAAAGACAAAAAGATCAAAGTTCAAAGCTCAAGGAGGCAAGATGGCCACTGGGTAAAAACTCTTACAATGCAAGCTTGATGTCCTGTTCAATCCCCAGATCCCAAGGCAGAATGACAGACTGACTCCTGACAGTTGTCCCTGCCCCCTCCCTATGCACATGCCATGGTATACGTACACTCCCCGCAATAACAGCAATAGGAAAAGGAGGAGGAGTAATAGTAGTAGTAGTGGTGGTAGTAGTAGTAATAGCATCTTTTCTTAAGTTCAGTGGCATCCTGGCTTTACAGTAAGCTCCCAATGAAAGAAAAGGGAGTCCAGGTGGTGGTGGTGCACACCTTTAATCCCAGCACTTAGGAGGCAGAAGCAGGTGAATCCCTGTGAGTTCTAGGCCAGCCTGGTCTACAAGAGCTAGTTCCAGGCCAGCTAGGACTGTTACACAGGGAAACCCTGTCTCAAAAAATCAAAAGAAAGAAAGAAAGAAAGAAAGAAAGAAAGAAAGAAAGAAAGAAAGGAAGGAAGAAAGGAAGGAAGGAAAGAGGGAAAAAGAGAACAGAAACTGATGGTGCACACCAATCCTAGTGCTTCAGAAGTAGAGGCAAAGAGAATCAAGAGCACACAGGGAGGGGCTATATGAAATGCAGTCTCAAAAAAACAAACCAAAAACAAAGAAAGGAAGGAGGGAAGGAAAGAGAAAGAGTGAAACTTAAAATACCACACCCTACCTCCAGGTGGTTCAGTGGTTAAAGGCATGCCACCAGGCCTGTCAACCTGAGTTTGATCCTCTGGACCTACATGGTAAAGAAAACCAACTTCTGCAATAGCTAGTCATTGCAACTCTAAGTGGAGCAGAAAGCAGGCTGGGAACAGGCAGGAATAGGCAATTCATATTCTGCCTTTTGTAGCACAGATGAGCTAGAACCATTGTTCAGAAACACCATGCGATGACAGAACTAACTAAACCTAAGAACCTAAAGAGCCTGTCTTCTTTTTGGACAGTGCCCTCCTTAGGCACATAGCACAAAGGCACATGAAGGGTCTGCCACTATTGTGCACTAGAAAAGCAGGAGGGGTGAGGGACTGTGTGATGGAGAGTGAAAAAGCAATCTCCTCAGCCATGTGGAGCCTCAGGGAACCCTGCTCAACATGAGGGACACTCCTCCACTACAGTAGTTCCAACTTCCTGAACTGCCCTGTGAAGAGAATCAGTCAGTACTGGAAATCAAGGAAGATAATCTTCTGTACTTAACTGCCTGCTTCACTGAGGGTCCATTAAGTAAGGAGAACCTTGCTTATTCTTTATGGCACTCTGCAACATTGCTTCACGGAGTGAGCAATTACCTACACATAGGATCTCCGGAGACATTAACTGCCTTTTATAAACAATGCAGGTGAAGATGGACGCTTAAAAAAATCCCACACTAGCTCAGAATTGAAAATAATAGAGGGTTATTTATTTAGGGGTAGACTCACAGATCACAATCATCTGTTGGAACAGGGAACAGCAACCAAATCCCCCAGCTGGAAAAAGAGGCTGGACACATACTTTACATAGGCATAAATAGTATAAGAGATCACACCAAGTGGGCTGGTATCTTAAAGGCTATTGGCTGAAGAGACAGAATGTGCTCCCACAGCACCTCCCCCTTTTGTTTAAGTAAGAGAGTTTGAAACCCAATACAAAACTATATACACTAGGAACAAATATCAAGTATAAGATTAGAATTACAACCAGCATAAACAATATTAAGCAAGGAATGTATGCTAAATGTTTTAATAAACATTCTATCCTAAGGAGTCTAGTCTTGTATAACAAATGGCTTGGCTAGATCATAAGAGGACAGTAACTACAACTATCTAATCTTCAACCCCACTGAAGGCCTGAGAAGGGAGATAATATTACTTGAGCAGGCAGAAAGTACAATCAAGTGCTTCCAAAGAGAGCAATATATGACAGAGACAATTAGCTACCTGAGCAATTACCTAAAGTCTCATTAGCAATGCTGAAGCAACCAACTTTGGCTGAGGAAGGCCTAGCATAACTGACAGACCATTTTTAGAGGCAGTAAACTTTTCAGAACTGTCTTACCTTGTCCTGGCAAAATTTGACAGTTCTTTTTCCTTGTGTCCTGCTTATCCATCTCTGGATACTATGTACTTTGTCAGTGGTTGAGGTATGGGCAGTTCCTTGCCCAAAGGCCAATTGTGCCAAGAAAACAAACTCTGAGTGGAGTGTCTTTGGTGCTCAACATTCTCTTGGGAGTAGATTAGTGCTGTCAGGAGCAATTGTGTCTCATGATAGCAGAACCCTAGGCTATTTAATTGCCATGTTCTACAGATCCTTGAAATGGTTGAAGGTTACCTTCTAAACAGAATACAATTTCTATGTGTCTAAAGAACCTAATTGATCTGACTGTATGCACAACAAACATGAACAGCTATTGACCTATAATATTTAATTCCTGTATAACTTAAAGACTATGTACAAGTGCCAAAAGCCCCTGCCTCCATCACAGGACTTAAGGAACATGAAAGAACATCCTACATCTTATATCCTTACCACTTTTAATAATTCCTGATATTCCCCAGTTAGCACTTTAGATGATCAAGTTAGGACTGGGCCAGTGTACTTTTTTAATATAAAAAACAGAAGAAACAAGCAAACCCCACGGTATCAGCCATTAACTTTTTGTTGTTGTCTCTAGTCCTGTTAAGGGAATGAAAAAGGTGAACCAATTTCCTTCTCAAAAACTACATCATATGAATAGATAACATACAATTTCCATATAATTTTAGGAGTTTACAGTTCTACTAAAGCGTACTGAGGGACACCCTGTGGCCTGAAGTTAAGAAACTCTAGTTCAGGGGCTGGAATGTTGGCTCAGGGGTTAAGAGCCATCTTAAAAAGAAGCTGGTTTTTCAAAGGTCATGAGTCCAATTCCCAGGAACCACACAGTGGCTCACATCCATCTATAATGAGATCTGATGCTCTCTTCTGGTGTGCAGGCAGAACACTGCATGCATAATAATTGAATCTTAAATCTTAAAAAAAAAAAAAAGTAAAAAAAAAAATCTACCTAGCTGTGTGTCAATGAACGTGGAAACTCCACCTGCATCCAGAAGAGCTCCTGTGCAAGTCTGGAAGCACTGAAGGGAGGTGTTTACCCCTTCATACAATTGCTCCGTAACTACTCTGTCTAGGGTTCAGACTACAACTTCTGACTCCACAAGAAGGAGAGTGGATCTCTCATCTGCTGTTGACTTTATAAAAGCAGGACAGGTTAAGAGAGATGCCCACACCTTTAACCCCAGGCAGAGGCAAATGGATCTCTGTAAGTTTGAGGCCAACCTGATCTACGTAGAGAGTTTCAGGACAACTAGGGTAACGTGGAAAAAAAAAACCTGTCTTGAAAATTAAGACAGAAGAAAATAGAAAGAAAAAAAAAAATATATCCTCAATTGAGCTTAGCTGCTACCACAAGTTCTTGCAACACTTGCTGGCTGATTCCACTCCCTGAGAAATGAGGAAGGCAAAGGCTGAAGTACTTCCTCAACTGGGGCTTACCTCTGAGGTTTTCTAATGTCCCATAGTCCCACGCCTTCCTTTGAATTGGCTGTGGCCAATAACCTGGGCTCCACGGGGTTAAACATGACACTGTGAAAGGCTGATGGATAATTAGCCAGGCAGAAGGGCTCTGTGAAGACAGAAACGAGACACCACTCTATGAGAGCAGGCAGTTGAGCAGGAGTCAATGAAAGATGGTGCCAGTCCTGTGTAGTGAACACCTCACTAGCACCTCCATATCTCCCTAAGCCTCCAATACCAATTAAATGCACAATTTAAACTGTAATACTCAGACCCTAGTGTTTCAAAGGAAAAAGTGCGCTGTTTACACTTTAAACTATAATACTCAGACCCTAGTGTTTCAAAGGAAAAAGTGTGCTGTTTACAAAAGGAAAGATGAATTCTGCTAGAAAATTTCACAACTCCTGGCAAAGTTATTATACCTTTAATATTTATAAAATTGAAAGTTTTATAAACAAATAGATTTAATGAAGACAAAGTGAAACAGTGAAAGATTGAGACAAAGCAAAGTAACAGTGCAGTTCCCCTTCTGATTCACAATGCTCCCTAAATGGACAGAACTGTGTTTGACTCCCGGTATCCAAAAAAAGCCTGAGCCGGGCGATGGTGGCACATACCTTTAATTCCAGCACCTGGGAGGCAGAGGCAGGGGGATGCCTGTGAGTTCCTGGTCTACTAAGCTAGTTCTAGGACAGGCAGCTGTTAGACAGGAAAAAACCCTGCCTCAAGGGGGAGAAAAAAAAAAAAAAACTTAGCGCCCCTTTTCTGTAACTGAGGGAGAAGAATTGTGAGGTCAAAGCCAGCCTGATTTATATACCCACAATATGTTTTTGTTTTAAAGTTTAACACTTGGGCTGCCTTTGAATCCAGTCAATTCCTAATCAACTTGACCTGGAACTCTGGACTCTTTGCATAAATTACAGTTACTGGTGAGGAAAGAATCACCTTGCTACATGGAATAACATACTCCTCTAAGATCTATTACAATCAAACAAAGACAAACATTATCTATGGTTTCCAAATAAGTCATGTTCAGGGCCTTGGGCAGGGGAAGCACTCAGCCACCTCAGGAATAGAGCATGCAGAAAAGGGATTAGTGTACATACAAGCACACAGAAATGCAGTAACAGATACTGTCTGTTGTGACCAGCTCTGCTGACCAAGGACAGGCTTCTTTGTCATCCTGAACCTGTAAAGGTCTGATATATGAGCAAATACAGACCTTGGTCCTGCCTGCCAAAGAAGGTGAGACAGAGACTGTGGGTTCATTACTGAATCAAACTAAGGACAAAAGTGGGCAGGGTGGTAGAATTAGAAGAAACAGTAAGAGAAATCCCTCTGCAGGATATAAGCTAAGAAGATACATTTCCTGAAGAACATCAGAGTCTATAAAACAAGTCCTTCAGTCAGCAACTATAAAGTGGAGGAGGAGTTCGCTGTCCTAGAGACAGAGTGCACTTGCCAACACTTACCCACATGGAATTAAGGTGAGGGTCTGTGTGGTCTTGAAACAAGAAGTACACAGTGTCCCTCTTCTCTGCAAACAATCCACAAAGTGTGGACCAGCACCACACAAGAGAAGTCTTTGGCAGCTACCCCCACAATGAAGCATCACATATTCTGGGACCACTGAGTGCCAAGAGGCAGGGTCTGAGCAGTCACAGGCAGCTGTAGAATGTTTGGTAAATGTGGTCTACTTCTGACTACCTGGGGCAAGATGGGCCCTCCAGTGTCACATACCTGGGCTACCTATCAGAGCCCCAGATTTCTTTTCCTTAGCTGTAACTCACACACTGATTAACTTGCTATCACATTGTTGAGCATAACCCAACAACTCCTTACACAGTGGCCTACCTCCATGGGGAGACTCCCGGATGTCCCAAATGAGAACCCGGCCATCATCTGAAGAGCTGGCAAAAATGTTGTCATTCACTGGGCTCACCGACAAGCCATACACTGCATCTTCATGAGCAAACACATCCAGGGTCTCACTGCTGAGAAACAGAACAGAGAAGCAATTGACACAAACACACACACACAGACAAGGTGCAGACTCCCAGCCCTAAGGTACCTAGCTAGGATTCAGTTTCTCTCATTCCCAGAGTAAACCAACAAGATATTGAATTAGCTAATTAGTTCAAAGCTCAAATGAAAAAATATATATAAAGTATGTCCAAAAAATATCTATGTATACATTTAAAGGTATTATTACCTTTATAAACTTCATAATTTTCATACTAAGCATAGCTCATGTTTCTATTTGTTACAAACTCATCTACTTGTATGGAGAGGTGAAAGTGGTACAAGACTTCCCAACACAGAGAGGAGGTTTAAAGGCAGCCAGACCTGGTAACAGCAGAGGTAGAGAGCTCTCAGCAGACTTGCATGGTGATAAACAGCACAGCTCTGAGCTAGCCAGAACCCAGTGCCTAACTCTGGGCCTCTGCGCCCTCCTGTCATGGATATCACAGCAGTATCCCTCACAAATGAATGTGATGGTTAAATGACTCAATGCAGAAAAATCCCTTAACAGGGCCTGGAACATGATAGTAAGAACTCAATAAATACTAACTACTATCAACTATTGATTTTTATTGTGTATAAGTAATAAATATCAAATAAATAAATATAATAAAGGAGAAAAATCTTTCCCTCTTATCTCTTGTACTTATATGCCAACTCTGCAAATCTTTTTCTTTTTTTAATATGATATTTCCTCAAACTATTATAGAAATCATTTTCTTTTTTCAGAAAACTAATATTGGTTCCATATTTTCTTCAAAAACTAAAATCCACGTCTAAGGAGATATTTGCCTCTGTTCATCTAAAAAATGGTCAGTCATTATCACACCAATAATCTATTTACCTTTCAACATCATGGAGGATAACTTGCTCATCATTTCCTACAAAGGAAAAAGACAAATATTTCATAATTCCTGCAACGTGGTCCCTTTCACATGACAATGTGGGATTTTAAAGTTTCCAGAAAAAAATTATGAATGGCATCAGCAGGTGGAAGCTCTTGTCTTGAAAACTTATTTCCTAAGTTTGATTCCCTAGAACCCATGGCTGAAGGAGAAAAACTAACTCCTGAAAGTCGTCATACATATGTGCCATGGCATGTGTATTGAGCTGGTGCACGTATGTGCACGCATGCATGTGCGCTCTCTCTCTCTCTCTCTCTCTCTCTCTCTCTCTCTCTCTCTCACGCACGCACAAACACACAAAGTATCAACACACTCAAAATACAAAATAATACAAAATAGGAATGTTAAGTTAGAAAAAATATCAAGACCATTTATGAGGTCAGGTATAGTATACCTGCTTGTAATCCCAACACATGGGGGGTGAGGGGGAGAATGAGGAGGCTCAGGGCGCCTAGGAAGTGAGAAACTGCCTCACAAGTCACATATTTTCTCTAAAAAACCATTAAGGGCAGAAAGGTCTTTACCGAGTTTTTGTTTTGTTTGTTTAAAAAAGCAAGTAAAACCTGGTAACTTTTTTAGAATACATTATTCAGGGGATCAGACCAAAATAAACCATTAGCCATTCAGGAAGAGTGGACAATCACTTCACTCATCCACACTAAACCATCCACCCCAGGGCAAAGCAACCATCAGCTGCTAAAACTTAGAATACAATCTCTTAACAGCTCTAGGCTTCTGCAGTCCACGAGAACACAGGGATAATATAACCACCTACTTTACTGGGTCATTACAAGGATATGAGACTATAAAAGCACTCAGAATCAGGCTGAACTTGATAGGCCTCCAATAAATGTTTGTTGTTTCTACCTAATCCTTCACAGCATTAAAATCTGGTGACTGTGATCCTAAGTGATGGTAGAGCTTTCTTCCACAACTCTCTCTATATTCTTATTCTAAAAATCTAAAACACTATCCATGATATGTCTTCAAATAGTTTATAAAGCCAAAAACAATTAAAGCAAACTTGTGTAGGACGAAAGACATCCCACTCCCAGATGCACAGCCCAAAGCCATCTAAAATAGCAGCAAAAACAGCAGTAAGGATGTGGTCTAAGTCATCTCAACTTTCAAAGTGCTAGCTATAAATTCTCCAGTGGGTACATACTAATGACATAAGTAAACTCACACTAATAACTTCCAAGTGCCCAAAATAGTGGGGCACTAGGGACAAGAGAATAAGATTCTGTCCAGTCCTTTACGAATTCAAAGTCTTGCCAGGCAGTGGTGCACACCTTTAATCCCAGCACTCGGGAGGCTCAGGCAGATCCCTGAGCACTAGTTCCAGGACAGGCTCCAAAGCTATAGAGAAACCCTGCTTCAAACGCCTCCCCCAGACCAAAAAAAAAAAAAAAAAAATAGAGAGTCTGGCTGGGTGGTGGTGGTGTGCACCTTTTTAATCCCAGCACTCAGGAGGCAGAGGCAGACAGATCTCTGTGTCTACAAAGTGTGTTCTAAGACAGCCAGAGCTACATAGTGAAACTTTGTCTCAAAAAACCACCCCCCACCCGCCTCAAAAAAAAAAAAAAATCAAAGAAAGAAAAGAAAAAAAAAAAAAGGAAAGAACTGTGTCCAGTTACATAAACTACTAGGAGAAGGAGGGTGAGCTATGGGGAGATGGGACTTTTAGTTTTAGGGACAATTATCCCCTTCATGTTCAGAGAGAAAGCATACGGGAGAATCAGAAATCAAAGACATTCAGGCAACTCTAAACTCCTTCTAGTTTAAGGATAAACTGGATGTGTGGCTCAGACTTACAAACCCATTACTGAGGAAGCAGAGGCAGGAAGACTTCCTTACGTCCAAGGCCAGTCTGGGCTACTCAGTGAGTGGTAAGCCAGGCTAGGTCAGCTTGGGCTATAGTGAGACCCTGCCTCAGGAAATTTTAAAAGGTGGGGAGAAACAGGATCAAACAAAGCAGCCCAATGTGTGACCTAAGACACCAAATAGTATAGTTGGCAAGGGGAATGAGGCTGGACAGGTCAGCTGGGTCACACTTTATCCTGTGAGTATTAGAGAGTCAAAAGAAAACACAGCCAATTTTGGTTTGTTTTGAAGACAGGGTTTTTCTGTTTAGCCTGGGCTGGCCTGGAACTTGCTCTGTAAACCAGGCTGTTCTCAAATCCAGAGATCTACCTGCCTCTGCATCCTGAGTACTTGGATGAAAGGCATGCGTCAAATATTTTTTAATGAAAATTTATGGCCAGGGAGAGATGACTGGGGCAACAGATCTGCCACACAAGTATGGTGACCTGTGTGGTTGATCCCTGGACTCACATAAAAGTACAAGGACAAGAGCAACTTCACAAAGTTGCCCTTTTACCTCTGTACACACAATGTGCCCTCACATACTGTGCACACAAAATAAATTAAGAAGTCATTCTAAACACAGAAGTAAATGAAAACTTGTGTAAGCAATGACTTGAAGAATGAGAGGTCTGACGGACTATAAACAAAACAAAACATGAAAACAAAAACAAAAAGAAACCCAAAAAGGCAGGCTGGAGGATGAATTCAAGATCATCGGGAAGGTGAGTTAAGCATAGTGCTCAACTGTAGTCCCAGAAATTGAGAAGGCGGGCATGAAGGACAGGAGTTCAAGGCCACCCCTTCTACACAGTGAATTCAAGGCCACTATTAAGATAACCATGCAACCAGGAATGGTGGCATATGCCTAGGTTTCTGGTACTCAAGAGGCTAAGGCAGAGATTCTCATATGCTTAAAGCCAGGTTGGGCTGCTTAAGGAGACCTTACCACAAAACAAAATCAATCAATGCAACAGATGAACCTTATACAAAATGGCATTTCTGACAAGTTGAAAGTACGTGTTCAGCGGTTTCTTTTATTGTGATTTTTAAAGTTGTTGTCCCTCCACCCCTTATTTTGGCCATGCTGAGGGTGACTTACAATCTTGCATATCCTAGGCAAGTGGTCTACCAGCTGAGTGCATTTAAAATGCTTGTGAAACATGGAAGATATCCAGCAGGAAAATCTGCAGTTAACGAAGAGGTCAGGGCTAGAAATTCTGTAGTCAGACAGCCATCACCAAGTTGTCTATCAGTCACTCCAACTGTACCCTAACAACTACCTTTCAAACAAGAATCATTTATAGGTCAGGACATCAAACTGAGTCACAACCATAAGTATCTTTAAAAATGAAATAGTGAGGGATAAAATGATAGCTTGGTGGTTAAGAGCGCTTGTTATACAGTCATGAGAACTGAAGCTCAAATCCCAGCAACTTGCATTACAAGCTAAGCATCCCCCAAACACAGCTTCCGCTCTGAAGGAGCCTATGTTCTCCTTTGGCCTCTACACATGCACGTACAACCATGCGGAAACACACACAAAGAGTATGTATTTTTTAAAATAAATATAATTATATATAAATAAAATATAATATTATATAATAATAAAATAATATATAAATTAAAAAATAAATATAAATTAAGCCTGCTGAGCCAGTTTTTGATTCCCATATGGTGGAAGAAGAGAACAACTTTAGCAAAGTGTCCTCTGACCTCCACACACTTGCTGTGGCATGCTCCTCAAATAAGTAAATGCAATAAAAAAAAAAAGTTTTGTTTTTTTTTTTTTCAATTAAGCCTAAAGTTACTGACCTACAGTCCCGGGAAGTGTAGGAGTTCAAGGTCAACCTGAGCTATTTGAGACCTTTTGTCATCAACCACCAGCAGCAGCACAGAGAAGGAAAGCAAGGAAGGCAGGACATGCCTATCATCCCATCACCCGGGAGACAGGCACGGTCTGACAGTACAATGTCACGCTCAGCCTCGGCTCTCAGACCTTGTCTCACAAAACAAAATCATGGTCAAATCTTTTTTTAGATGAAAATTTATAGCTGGAAAGATGGGTCAAGAGGTAAAAGAAGGTCGGGCAGTGGTGGCACATGCCGTTAATGCCAGCACTCAAGAGATCTTTGTGAGTTTGAGGCCAGCCTTGTCTACAGAGTGAGTTCCAGGACAATCAGGGCTATGCAGAAAAACCCTTTTTCCAAAAAGAAAAAGAAAAGCTTGCATGCAGCACAAGCCTGGTAACACAAGTTCGATTCCCGGAGGCTATGTGAAAAATGGAAGGAGTACACATACCTACATGTGCAATAATTAAAAATAAATAAATACGGTAGCAACAAAAAGTAAAATCCCAGAAGAGATAAAACAGAACATAAAGCACGAATCAGTGAATCATATACTTAAGGTTATTTCTTCCTGTATTCTATATGAAGAATGTTCTGCCAAAGAAAGGACCAAGGAAGGGAGGAAAGGAGGGATGGAGGGCAGGGAGAAGGAGGATGGAACCTTAATTCACATGTTCAAACCAACTATGGAAAGGCAGTAATTCCACAGCTCAGTAAGATTTAGGAAGAAAAATATGTTATCTGACCATTCTTTCAACTAATTTCCCAAGGTAGAGTCTCTCTTCTTACCTCCAGAGAAGACTTTGGTGTTGCCACTGTTGAAAGCCAGGCAGAAAATGTTGGAATGGTGCTCTCCCTTCAGCTGTATGGGACTGACCCTGGAATGGATAGCTTGTTCCATGTGCCACAGCAGAACTCGGCGGTCATCTCCTCCTTTAGCAAGGACCAAGAATCTAGGGTTAAAACCATTGATACTGCAAGGCTAACACTTGAATTTGCCACCTCAACTCCCATCCTTTCTGAATCTACGCCTCCCCAACTATAGAAGATTCTGAGAAGGCACACAAATCCAGGATTCTTATCTGTGAGGTACATGAACTCTAAACTGCCCATATTCTCCCAGGAATTGTTTGAGTTTTATTTTTGCTGTCTGATTGACTGCTTTATTTTAGTGGTGATAGAGAGAGAACCCAGAGCCTTGTGCACACTAGGCAAGTGCTCTACCACTATATTCCTATCCTTTTCCAAGTTTTGACTCAAACAGATAATACAGAAATTATGAATAAGCACTGACATTGAGAACACACTCCCTACCCAATACCTTTTGTTCCTCTTATCTTTCTAGAAATCTAGTGTTTAAATATTTGCTTATTACCTGGAATCTTTCTAGTAAAGTCTTTTGGGAAGGGAGAGGGGAATAGCCAATAGAACTTGAGATGGTTTCTACAGCTTTGCAACCAAAAAACTCTTATAGCATTTCTAGCATAAAAGTTTACAAAGCAATCTATGAACTGGACTTAGCGACTATAGGACAGTATACAGACAACTAAGGGCTGCTTGGCCCTAATAGGAGGTTGATGTAATCTAGTTCTCATGGGAGCCCTACTCTTACCTCTGTGCAATTCTCAGTGTCTGAATTGCAAAAGCAATGCCATACTGTATAAGCTAGCTCCTAGAGAATGAGAATATACTTGTTCTATATACTTGTAGATGTGTTAACAAGTGTGTAGAAGGAGGAACAAACTATTAGCAAAGATTACTTCTAGGAAACAAGAGAAGTTTAGATTACATTTCTCATTTGGTATATACACAAATGTACACACACACACACACACACACACACAAAATGTTATGTGTACTGGAGCCTGAACGCAAAGCCCTGTGTAATATCAAGTCTCAAGTGTTTACCACTAAACTATTTATTATACCCATTCCTATTTGATTTTTTTTAAAAAGATTATATTTATTACGTAAACCTATTCTGCCTGCATGTATGCTTTTTTTTTTTTTTTTTGATCTTTCGAGACAGGGTTTCTCCGTAGCTTTTGGAATTAAGTTGAGCACCTCAAACTTCCAGAGGTGCTCAACCCTGCCTCCTAAGTGCTGGGACTAAAGTTTAAAGTTATGTGCCACCACTCCCTGCCTGTCTCTTCCCACCCCCACATGCTCTAATTTGATTCCTGGCCAATGTTATTTTTAATCAGTAAGAAGGTTAGTAAGAGGTGTCTTCCATTGCTGTATTTCTTTGCCATAAATATTCTAGCCCACTGCATGAGTCCTTGTTTTCCTTTTCTACTGTGAAGTTTAAAAAGCCCAGAATATTTTATTTTAGAAGTATGTGTGTGTTTACGTGTACATGTATGCAAAGGGCATAAGCAGGTGTCAGATCGCTTTAGTTAAGAATTAGAGGCATTTGTCAGCCGTCTAGTGTGGGTGCTGGGACTAGAACTAAAGTCATCTTTAAGAGCAGTCTTAGCCTCCGAGCCATCTCACCCTATCTTTAGGAATTTTTTGTTGTTGTTGTTTTTCGATACAGGGTTTCTTCATGTAGCCCTTGCTGTCTGGAGACCAGCAAACTATGCAAACCTATACCACGCTATTACAAAAGCAGTCGGCTGGCATTCTTACTTTACAGTCCAGAACAGCTGAACACAGAAGGAAACAATTTGCTTTGAGTTTCCTCAAAAAATTACAGGAGCACAGGGCAAGACTGTGGGAGTTCCCCGAGACTTTGGGCAATGCTTGAGGAAGCAAGACTGAAAATCATTTAAACACCTAGCAACTAGTCTGGTTAAAACCATTGTTCAATAATGATGTATTCCCAACATTCAGGAGGCTGAGGTAGGAGGATTACCATGAGTTTGAGGCCAGTTTGGAATATGAATACTGAGTTCCAAGCCAACTTCAGTACAGAGTAAGACCCTGTTTCAAAAAGCCAAAATGAGGGCTGGAGTGATGGCTCAGTAGTTAAAAGCACTGGCCTCTCTTCCAGAGAACCTAGGTTAGGTTTCCAGCAACTACTTCAGGTGGCTCACAACCTTATATAACTCTAGGGGATATGACACTGTCTTTTGGTCTCTGTGGGTATTGTATGCAGGTATACATATACACATGCATAAGCACCATATACACACAATTTTAAACCAAGCCAGGCATGGTAGTGCATGCCTTTAATCCCAGCACTTGAGAGGCAGAGGGAGGTGGATTTCTCAAGAGTTTGAGGCCAGCCTGGTCTACATAGTGAGCTCTTGAACAGCCAAGGACTATATAGAGAGACTCTGTCTCAATAATAATGATAATAATAACTATCATCCACAAATTTATCCCTGTCTTTCAAATGTTTTTAAATAATATCAGACTATGAATCACAGACTCATTTTAAAAACAAAAATACCAGAAGTGCCCAAGAAACCCGGTCCTGAAAAACTAAAACCAAAACAAAGTAGGAATGCACTAGGGAGACAGGAGGAACGGGAGACATGATGGCGGTGACAGATGAGAGAGGGCTGAGGTCTACATGCTGCCATTGACCAGCAGGGGTTAGCAGGATGATGTACACACTCAATCCCTGAAACCTGCCGCCCAGCCAGCCTCGAGATGGCCCTGGATCTGAGCAAAAGTGTAGGCCTGAGATGAGGAAAGGTTCACTTTCTGGATTGGACCTCCTCAAAGGACCACCATGGTCCAAGACACCACAGGAGGTTGTGTTGTTGTCTGTGGTCCAGGCTACTTTGAAGCCTGAGATTCATATGGACACATGCGGCCTGTGCACTGCCCAATGCCTTTGTGATATCCTCAGGTTTTGCTGCCTCGAGGAGCCATGCTGATGTGAGTGGCACATGTAACCACCTGAGACCAGCTGAAGTTTGTGGTCTGTGTAGCCACAGAGGGCCATGAGTCGGACAGTGTTCCTGATACAGCCAAGGGCCTTGATGTATGTGGCCCATGTTACCACATGGACATCTGCATGGGCAGGGCTGATACCTGAAGCCATGTTACTGTCTGTGAGCATAGGGAGAGCTGGTCCCACCCCTCACTGGCAACTGCAATGTGGCAACCACACGGAAGCAAGGCAGTGGATGTAGGAGAACTAGTCATGCTTAGTTCCAGCCACTGCATGGCTCTCCTCAGCTCATGGCTTACGACACAGATGCAGACGGAGAAAGACTCATCCATCCTCCCTTGGGGACTGGCCACTAGGAATTAGGTCACTCTCCAGTGAATATATGGATAACACAAAATGGATGTGTCTTTTTTGGTGAAAGGGGAGGGTCATAAGGGGGTAAACATGAGAAGGGGAACGTGATTGCAATATGGGTGCATGATGTGAGATTCTCAACTTAAAAAAATAATTAAAAAGAATATTAGTTGGGTGTGGTGGCACATGCCAGGTCCTGTATTCCTAGCTCCTAGCAAGTAGAGGCAGGAGGATCAGGAATGCAAGACCAACCTGGTCTACAGGTGACCCTTGAAAAAAAATAATGATCTGTACCCAGGTAATCTGGCTCCAGAAACTGCTCCTTACTCTACACCAATCCAGCCTATTGAGTAGGGAGCAGGCAATGAAGAGTTACTGAAACCGACCAGATTAAATGGCCAGGTTGTGTACTTTTTAAAGACAGTTATGGGATTCAGCTTGGCCCCCAAATTTCCATGTAGCTAAAAAGACCTTGAACTCCTGATCCTCTTGCTTCCATTACAGGCAGCAGACAAGACACTATCAGGTATTGTGTGGTGCTAGGAACCAGGGTTCCCGAATGTGAGGCAAACACTCTACTAGCTGAGCTACACCACCTGCCCAAGCATTTGTAGGCTCAATGATGGCTGCGTTCTGCCAATGGGTAAGCGAGGTTGGGTGATCTGCCAAGGCACAAAGCTGGAGTTAACGTCTTAAATGGAGAGTATGGATAAGGAAAATCAAATGCCAAGCACTGGCAGGTCTGAAGAGATAAAGGTTACATATGGACTCTGCACCTTACTGCAGAAGCTGCCAGAAGCAGAATCAGGCCTTGTAGCAGTCCTGTAATTAAAACTACTCTGGAGGCTGAGGCAGGAAGATAAAAACTTCAAGGCATTCCTAAGCTACAGACTAAGTCGGAGGTGGAATAGCATCTACAGGTACTAACTTCTGCTAGTGCCCTGCTAGTACTTTTCTTTTGAAAGATAAACCTTTTTATCTAATTGTATTTCATACCCCCAACTAGGTAAAAGAGCAAAGTTATTCTCATTTTAAAGTAGTCTCCTTACACCAGTCACAGGACAGGGTTGGAAAGGTACCTGGGAGATCATTTTCTCTCCAGTGGCCCCATTTTACCCATAAAGAAACTGATACAAAAGAGGTTAAGCTACCACCAATTAGAGGAAGAGGGGAGTTGAAGTCCAACATGTTTCTGTTCTTCCTAAACACCACTGGATGATTCTAGGCAGTGGAGAAATTAATTTTGTAGTTTTCAGATGTTATTAAAAAAAAGACTACCTAACAAAACCCACAGACATTATAGTAATATAAGATTTCCTTTTAAGTTGTGCGTGTGCGTGTGTGTATGTGGTGGCACACGCCTTTAATCCCAGCACTTAGGAGGCAGAGGCAGGTGATCTCTGTGAATTTGAGTACAGCCTGGTCTACAAAGTGAGTTCCAGGACAGCCATGACTGCTACACAGAGAAATCCTGTCTTTGGAAAAAAAAAAAAATCCTTTTAAACACTGTTCTTAAGGAAATAAACTCTGAAAGGCTAGGGAGATGGTTCTATCAGTAGAATGCTTGCCAGAAGGAGGACCTGAGCTCAATCCATAGCATTAAAAAATGAAAATTAAAAAAAAAGCATCAGCTAAGGTATTGCTCTTTCTGCTGCCATCTTGGATCCATGTTCTCTACACAAAATACTTAGTGAATCCACAGAAACCGCCTCTGCTACAGTTGCCACAGCCTCAGGCTGAGACAGGGTCTGCACAGAATCCAAGTCATCAGTAGCAGAGCTCGAGGGCTACATCACACCTGCTACACACACACACACACACACACACACACACACACACACACACACACACAAGCGCGCCCAGGTGGTGGCGGCAGCCCAAGTCAATGATGAACCAGTCAGCAATGAACAAAAGGCTATGTCCCAGCTGGGTCTTCGGCAGATTCCAGGGATTACAAGAGGCATTAGGCAGAAATCTAAGAATAGCCTCTTGTCATCACAAAGCCAGACGGTTGGTCACAGGAGCCCAGCTTCAGATACCTATACAGTTTTTCGGGAAGCCAATATTAAAGATTTATCTCAGCACACACACAGATGACAACTGCTAAAAAACAAGGTGAAGGTATTTCAAACATTCAAGAAAATAAGACCCCAGCTGCACAAAAAGAGAAAGAGGTTGTTGTGGAAAATAAAAACAGAACTGGTCAAGTCAGAAGTAGGTGTGTTAAATGTTAAGGCTATGGAAGCCCTGAAAAAGAACAATGGTGACCCTATAAAGGTTATTATAGAATTAACGATGCAACTATCTTAAAACAAGGACCCTTTTGTTCCCCAAAAGTGGAACTCAAGACTAGAGTGTAGTGCATGTCTTTAATCCCAGCACTCCAGAGGCAGAGACAGTTGGATCTCTTGAGTTCAAGGCTAGCCTGATCTACAATACTGTGTTGCTGGCCAGTTGGGGGTTACAAATTGAGACTCTGTCATGAAAAAAAAAATGGAAGTACAGCTTGGTTTGAAATTTGCACTATTAATATCACCAATAAATAATGTGAAATTCCCTTCTATAACCCCTGAGAAAAATCAAAAAGCAAAGTACATACTTCTAACCAACAGTGGCACTGATTATACATTACCATTCCACAAGGAAGGAAACAGGGCGAAGGAGGAAATAAAGGACCAAAGCAAGACTGAAACCTACCAAGTCAAACTCTAAATCCTGTAACTCTATTTCTGATGTCAAAGGGCTTATTAGCCAGTTCTTCAAATCTCCCACTCCTTTCAGCTTTGTTTACATACTTCTCTCTTTTGGTCTGGTTCCACTCCGTGTCTGCAGCTTTCCCTGGCAGGTACCTCATGGCTCTGGCATCTTCAACATCTTGGGGTCTCCAAGGAAACCCAGGCTTCACTTTCACAGCTTCACTCAATGGTCTCTCTGGGCCTCCATGTAGGGATACCCCTGCCACAAATTTGGTCTCAGCAGCTTTCCTGGACTTTGGAGGAAGATTCCACAACTCCTTAACTCCAGCATTCTTGGCTTTAAAAACCAGAACTACCTTAGTAGAGGATGCCAAGTTCTACGGCTTGCTTGGGATGCAATCTGGCCCCCTACATGAAATAATTAACGTAGATTTTTGTTTATGCTTTCCTTTGTTCATAACTTTCCTTTGCTTTTGGACAGATTCCTTAGGCATTTCACAACTTGGAAGCTTAGTTGGGTTGGGTCTTGCCCTGAGGGCACCACTCTCTTTATTTCATTTAGTTAATAGGCCTTTCTTTAAACTTCTCATTTCCTTGAACACAGGACTTGGCTCCAACATTACACTTCCTGGCGCTCTTTTTCTCCTAGACTGTACATTCTGTACAGAATTCAGAATTTTTTGCCCCACTTGTTCCTTTCCATTGCAATCTGTACAAGAGTGATTTTTAATAACCACATGGCACAATGCATACTAGGTTGTCTTGAAATCTCTGCCAATGGCGTTAGTCCAAAAGTCTTCAACTTAACATCTGGTAGATTTATAGGACAAAGACAAAAAGCAGCCATATTCTTGGCCAAAACATCACAGGAACAGTCTCCAGCATAGCTGCTAATATCATTCTGCTATGAAATCTTTAGCTGGGTCTTCCTGGTCCACACTGCTCTCAGGACTACTGTCTTCCATGCTCACACAAGGGTGACTCTTTAATCCCAACATTTAGGGCGTTCAACCACTTTCCTAAACCAAAGCCTACATTCAACCAGCAAGCAATGCGGTCAGGCCTGTCACAGCAACAGGGACCACTCCCTGGCAACATCTTCTGTCTTAGTTACTGTTCTATTGCTGTGAAGAGACACCATGACCAAAGTAACTTATAAAAGAAATCATTTAATTTGGAGCTGGCTACAGTTTCACATGGTGAGTTTATGAGCATCATGGTGGAGATCATGGAGGCAGACAGATAGGTGTGGAGCTGAATCAGTAGCTGAGAGCAGGTGTAGGCGTTTGACACCTCCGAATCCTTTCTACACCATCCATCAACAGGAACCAAGCATTTAACCATATATGAGCCTACGAAGGCATCCTAGTTCAAACCACCACAAGGCCAGAGGAAAGCTTTTGGGATTCGGGTTTTCTCTACCCACTGTGGGTTCCAGGGATCAAACTGCAGGTATCAGGCTTGTATAGTGAGCCCCTTTAGCCACTGGGTCATCTCATCAGTCATTTTTTTAGGTGTGTTGACATTGTACTGATATTCCAAAACTAATGATGGCTTAGTGCCGATTAGAGCAATAACACAAGTTGTGCTGGTCAGCATATTCTTTATAATATTTTATGCTTATTTACTTTATGTGGATGAGCCTTTTGCCTGAAGGTGTATGTGTGTGTAGCCTGGTGTCTTCAGGTCAGAAGATACGTGTCAGTTCCCTTGGAACTAGAGCTATAGATGGCAGTAAGTCAATAAGCGGTGCTAGGAACAAATCCCTGGTCCTCTGAAAGAACAGGAAGTGCTCTTGACCAGAGTCATCTCTCAGGCCCCTCATTAGTATATTCATAACTGCTAATCACTTGTAGGAAAACAAAACTAAAAATGTCATCTATATTTAGCATGTCCTTGATAAAACAGTAATTAAAACAAATTTCAACCACAGAATAATCCCTAACACCGTATGATGAAACTCAAAGTACTCAATAAAACATAAGCTCACAGAAGAACAATGATTTGCTCATCATAAGCTGAGCTAGATATCTTTTCCAATTTTACTAAGTTTTACTAAAACAGACTAATTATAGTTTAAGGCTCAGGGACTTAGCAATATTTTCTCAAAAATGAACAAGATAAGCCTGTGGCCTGTGATCTCAAGGAAAATAATTAGCAGTATATCTCCTATGACAAAATTCAACTTCTAAAGTAAAAAGAATTTCCAAAAACTTATATCTGCCAGGGAATTCAATAGTTATTCATGTATTTCTGATGAAACTTGTGGCAATACTAACAAAGTGATTTAACGTTTTTTAGCTTAAGGGGCTAGTGAAATGGCTCAGTGTGTAAAGGCACCAACTGCTAAACCTGACCATGGGAGGGAAGAATCAGGTCCTATAAATTGTCCTCTAACATTCTGCAACATAAATAAATAAATAAATAAATAAATAAATAAATAAATAAATAGTATGTTTGAAAGTTTAAATGATGTGGGATGTCCTTCTGTATATATATATATATATTGCTTTTATTGGTTGATGAATAAAGCTGTTTAGGCCAGTGGCTTAGCAGAGGAAAGAAAGGTGGGAAATCTGAACAGAGATATATAGAGTGAGTCAGAGACACCATGTAGTCACTGAAGGAGAAAGACGCCAGAACATTACCTACGGTAACCACAGCCTCATAGGTAAATAGAAATGGATTAGTTTAACATGTAAGAGCTAGCTAGGAATATGCCTGAGCCATCGGCCAAACAATGTCATAATTAATACAGTTTCTGTGTGATTTTTCGGTCTCTATTTACAAAGTGTGGCTCAACTGGTAGAGTGCTTGCTGAGCACACATAAAGCCGTAGATGTAGTTCCCAGATTAACCATGGCATGGTGGCACGTCTCTGCAATGCCAACACTCAGGAGGTAGAAGCAGGAGATCAAAAGTTTAAGGTCATCCTAGGATACAAAGTGATTTCAAGACCAGATTGAGAAACCTGAGAGTCTGATAAAGAAAAAAAAAGAAAGAAGGAAAGAAAGAAAGGATGGAAAAGGAAGGAAGGGAAGGAGGGAAGGAAGGAGAGAGAGAGAGAGAGAGAGAGAGAGAGAGAGAGAGAGAGAGAGAGCGCGAGAGAGCTGTGTGTGGTAACACACACCTTTAGTCCCAGCATTTGGGAGGCAGAAACAGGTGGATTTCTGAGTTTAGGCCAGCCCAGTCTACAGAGAGAGTTCCAGGACAGCCAGGACTACACAGAGAAACTTGTCTCAAAAGGCAGAACATGGTCTGGAGAGATAGCTCAGAGGTTAATAGCATTGGCCGCTCTACCAGAAGTCCTGAGTTCAATTCCCAACAACCATGTGGTGGCTCACAACCATTTATAGTGGGATCTGATGCCCTCTTCTGGCATGTAGGACATACATGCAGATAGAGTGCTCATATGCATAAAATAAATTAAAAAAAAATTTTTTAAAAAAAGACAAAACAAAGCAAAATTATCTTTAAGATCAAGTAATGGCAAGGCACTCAAGAGGCTAAGTGGGACAACCCTGAGTTCAAGACCAGCCCATGGAACTAGAAACTACATTTTGGACTGGTCTGAGTTATACACTAAGACCTTATCTCCAATATAAATAAACAGAAATAGAAACAAACACACACACTCCCTCCCCCACTTACACATTTATTATTGTTTTAAGTGAGTATTTAAGCTTTCTCATATTTTTATTTCTAATGCAATAAATCATAAAGGGGATAAACTAGTTTTTCTGAGATTTTCAATGATTTCAATGTTAAAAAAAAGTCTTGAGATCAAAAGTTTGAGAATTTTGTTTTATGGCAATTTTTTTTTTTAAAACCCAAGTGATTCTTGTCTTCCATAGGCACTGGACATATCTACAGACATTTTTTCATTGTTATAACTGGGAACTACAGTTACCAAAGGGATATACTGAGTAAAGGCTGTTAGAGTGCACAGAATAGCCCACTTTAACAAAACCATATTCAGTCCAATGGCAACAGTGCTAAGTTAAAGGAAAATGTTCTCCAGAATAGTCAATAACACACGAAGAAAATATTCATTTTAATTAGAAAATGTGACTAAACGCTAAAGATGACCTCATCCCAATTTTATTTTTAAAACATACACATAATCTGGGTATGGTGATATATACCTATAATCCCAATACTCAGAAATAGAAAAAGAAGATCAGGAATTCAAGACCCTGCTCTAGGCTAGATAGTGAACTCAAGGCCAGCCTAAGCTTCATAAAACTGCATCTAAAATTAAATAAATAAATAAAACCTTAAAAATAGAGCTGGCATGGTGGCACACACCTATAGATGTGCACCAGGGAGGCTGACATGAAAGAACAGAGATCAGTCTTGGCTACATAATGAGACCCTGCCCCCAAATGAAGGGTTTACTAGGCACGGTGCTGCCCGCCTGTAAGCACAATGACTTAAGTTATTTTCCACTGCTTTGATAAAACACCATAACCAGGGCAATTTATAAAAGAAAGCATTTAATCTGTTTTACAGTTTCAGAGAGCTCAAGTCCATGATGGCAGAGCAAAGCAATAGGAGAGTTCACATCTTAATCCACAACCACAAGGCAGAGAGAAGACTGAAAAATCACTGAAACCTCAAGGCCTACCCCAGTGACATATCTCTTCCAAAAAGGAGGTGTCTCATTGTTCCCAAAAAGTTCTACTAACTGGGAACCAAGTATTCAAATATATGACGAGCCTATGGGAACTATTCTCATTCAAATCACTACACGATCCTCTCTTAGCACTCAGGAAATGGAGACAGGAGGATCAGGAGTTTAAGGGCAACCTTAGCTATAAGTATAGTCTGAGACTAGCCAGGGCTATATGAGACTCCGGTGAGAAAAAAAGAAAGAAAAAAGTACATACACATAACAAACAGGCTAAAAATATGTTCCAGATATTAATAATAGTCATCCAAGGTAAGAAAAATTACTTTTCCTTTTTCCTCCTTATTCTTATTTAAGTGTGTTTATGCATTTGTACGCCACATTTGTGCAGGAGCTGGCAGAGGGAATGTCAGATCCCCCTGAAGTGAAGTTATGAGCAGCTAGAAGCTGCCTGATGTGGGTGCAAGGAACTGAACTCCAGTCCTCTGGAGGAGCAGTCAGTGCTATTAACCACTGGGCCATCTTGCCAGCCAGCCCCCAGAATTACTTTTTCTTTAAATTAAACTTCCTATAAATGGAAGCTGGAGGTAGGGCTCAATGAAGGAATGCTTGCCTAGCATGCATGAGACATATGCTTCCATCCCCAACACACAAACAAAGAACTAAGTGAGTGTGAGCAAGATGGTCCAGCAAGTAGAAACACTTGCACAAAGACCTGATGACCTGAGCTCAGTCCCCAGATCCTTCAAGGTGATAGGAAAGAAATGACTTCTAAGAGCTGTTCTCTGACTTCCACATGCATGCCATGACTCCTAAGTACGCACATTCACATATGCACATACAGCTTTAGTCCCAGGACTCAAGGCAAAAGAAACTGGCTATTTGTGAGTTCAAGACCAGCCTAGGCTACAAAGTAATACTCTGTCTCAAAACAAAATACAAATAACAAATGGATGGGAGGATTATCTTATAACTGTCACATTCTGGTAACTATTGTAAATGTCTTATTGGATCATACAAGTATAGAATCGTTGACAGTCAAAAGAACAAAAGCAATTAGAACAGAGCTAGACACTGCAAACAGTTTTTTCATTGGTTAAGTAGCAAGGATCCATGGAAGGGTATTTAAGGTAGTAGCTGTTGCAAATGTAAATATTTCCAGACCACAAGAATTGGTCTTTCCAGTCCCAACTCTTCTATAAGTTTTTCTGATTATATCAGATGCTCCATGCACACCTTCTGAGTAGTTTATGATTTCGTTTTTGTACCTGCCTATACTTTTACAAAACTCTTTGCAGGGCTGGAGAGATGGCTCAGTGGTTAAGAGCACTGCCTGCTCATCTAAAGGTTCTGCGTTCAATTCTCAGCAACCACATGGTGGCTTACAACCATCTGTAATGAGATCTGGTGTCCTCTTCTGGCCTGCAAGCATGAATGTAGGCAGAATATTGTATATATAATAAATAAATAAATCTTAAAAAACTCTTTGCAAAGGAAAAATAAACACCATAAAGCTTTTTATTTTTTTTTTATTTTTTTGAACAATTCTAAGATCAACTCAATACAGACCCCACTAGTCACTACTCACCTGCAGGACTCTTGAGACTAAACCAAAGCTGCCAAATATCCACATTTCAGTTCTTGTCAGAGCTGTGGTGATATTTTGTTTGTGCCCTAATAAATAATGCTTGCCTGAAGATCAGAGGACACAGCTAGCTACTAGTTACCAGAGAGGTCTGGAGGTACAGACACACATGAAATGACATGGCTGGGCTGAGCAGAGAGAGGAATATAAAGTGGGAGGAGACAGTAGTTTGGCCCTTTTCAGTTGTGAGGAGTTAGCAAGGTAAGAGCTGGCTGTGGCTTACTCCTTTCTCATATCTTTCAGCATTTGCCCCGGTATTTGGCTCTGGGTTTTTATTATTAAGACCAATGAGACCTTGTGCAACAATTGGCACCCAAACTTATGGCACAAATTTATGAAAAAGCCACATGCCTGTGGCTTTGAAGCTACTGGCACATGTGGGGGCTCCCGCGGGAGTCACCACACTGACAGCTAGGTTTTCTTTAAGCATCTGAGAGTTTAGTATTTTCCTGTTGTAGCCCCTCTACAACAGTCTCCAGTTGTCACCCAAACTCCAGAAGTGCCTGGGTTCCAAACACCACAGGAGTTACCACCCTAGATCGGTTGGCTGGCTTTGCCTTCAAACAACTCCTGCCACAGGGCTGTTTCTGCACAATCCCATGTGAGTTTTCCAGACAGCAGACTCCCTCTCTCCTGAACCCCTTCCTCGAGCGGCTGTCACACTAGGTGGCTGCCTTGACACCCACTCAGGCATCTACTGTTGCTGTAACTGCCACACACTCTGAGCTCATGGCTGTAAGCTAGCAGCTGCAGTGTCCTCAGCCAGATTGCTCCCTGTGTTCTCAGCTCACAGGTACTATGCAGCGGCAGCCTCACGCTCCACTGTGAGCAGATTTGATGAGACAATTAGAAATTCTTACAGGAGGGATTAAGTTTAAAAAAAAGAGAGGTTTTTTCCCCCATATTAAAAAATGGAAAAACTACTATGATGGAGAAAGTTAGATCTCTATGATTACACAATGGATGGTTTAAAACTGAAACAATTAAATGAAGGGATAATCAATTTAACTGGGATTGACATGCTAATTATCATTTTGATAATATTTATTGTTGGTTTAATAATTCTTCATTTATCTCTAAAAATGATGTTGATTTGAGTGCCACGATACAGGCCTTAGAAAAACTTACTGTGCAGTTGTGACCCCGCCACAGAAGAAGCAAGATGTGACTGTTTCGCTGAATAAGGTACCAAGCCACGTGGCTAGCATAGACAAGAATAATGGGTTAATATAAGTTATAAGCATTAATAAGAAGTCTGAACTACTAGGCCAATCAGTTTATAACTAATGTAGACCTCTGTGTGATTTGTTTGGGACTTAACTACTGCTGGAACCGGGCAGGACAGAAACTTCAGACAACAAATGGTGCCCGACGTGTGGACACCTGCATCCACATAAAGCCTGACAGAGGTTGGGAAGTAATTCTAGATAAAAAAGAATAGAGTTGCATGGCTTCTTAATAGCAGCATTTTCTCAGGTGAGCTCGTTTGCTAGAGGCAAATGCATCTCATTAAAGAGAGGCTTCCTGACTCAGCTTTAGCTGCAAAAACTTTGCAGCCAGCCCTTTTGAGGCCCTGCCACAAAACATTTAAATGGTGTTCATGAAAAGCTGACTGGATGCTTTTTGGTTTTCAGCCGTAGCAGGAAAAAAGCTGCACCATTTTAAAATGCTAGCTTTCTGGGCCATCCTGACAGCACAAACTCTGACTCTTTCAGGCAGGAGGTCCAGCTACAGAGCATTTGAGTGTGGTTTGTGAGCACACTGCTGCAGCTTGCTTGCTGGCAGAGACCTTGAGACGGGATAGAGTTGTGGCAATAAACATGGTTACAGCCGGTACCTCTGCTATGAGGCCGGAATCTCAGAAAGCTAGGAAATGGGCTAGATCCAGCCATCAAAGCCACGGCTTTAATCCTAGCCTTACTGCCTAGCAAATTAAAAACTTGTGTGGTCAGAAAAAGAGATACACAGTAAAGAGAGATTCAAAGATGAAGAAAACCTCTTAATGGTTTACAATGTGTTAAAAAGGTTTGAGAGATAGCAGGCGGTGGTGGCAGACGCCTTTAATCCTAGCACTCGGGAGGCAGAGGCAGGTGGATCTCTGTGAGTTCGAGGCCAGCCTGGTCTACAAGAGCTAGTTCCAGGACAGGCACCGAAAACTACAGAGAAACCCTGTCTCGAAAANAAAAAAAAAAAAAAAAAAAAAAAAAAAAAAAAAAAAAAGGTTTGAGAGAGAAAAGGTTAAAGTCCTTAAAATAAAAAAGAAAGATAGCAGTTGGGTATGGTGGTACACACCTTTAATCCCAACACTAGGCAGACAGAGGCAGACAGACCTCTGCAAATTCAAGGTGTGGTGGCATACACCTTTAATCCCAGCACTTGAGAGGCAGAGACAGGCAAATCTCTGTGAGTTCAAGGACAGCCTGGTCTACAGAGTGAGTTCCAGGACAAAGATACACAGAAACTGTGTCTCAAAAAGCCAAAAAGTAAAAATAAAAGTAATAGAGTTTAAAATAATGCCACATAAAGATGAAAAATACAGAGAGTCTGGATACTATATGTTATTATGTTCTCTTTGAATTGTTTGAATGCTGAGGAAGTAGCAACAGATGCTAAAATACATTTGTTTATAAATGCTGCTGAATTAACCTAACATAGGTATTTTGAAAATACCTTGACTTCAAAATTAAGTCAAAAGATATGCTACTTTGGAGAAGAGGTTTTGCTTTTGTTTCCACAGAAAATGAGACACTATGGATTCATTCTATGTTTAAAAAAAATCAGGTTTGATCAAGAAAGACCACCTGTAAAATCTGTGGTTGGAACAGATGGCCCAGATGTCTGAGTTCTACATCCAGAACAGATTCAAGACTGCTGCCTGAGATGATCAAGATTCACAGGATACTCCAGTCAGGACTTGATCATAATTCTAAATTTTCTTTGGGTCCCCATAAGATTATCAATACCCCCAACTAGCAGGAAGTAGCCTGGAAAACTATGCCCACAATACCAAAAAATGGACTATGGATATTTTCCTTTGTTTAAAAAAAAAGAGGGGGGAGTAGTGTGGAACAGTAGTCTATATTCTGTGAACTATATTTTAAATAAATGCTGATTGGCCAGTAGCCAGGTAGGAAGTATAGGCAGGACAACCAGACAAGAAGTTGAGGCAAGTCAATAAGAACAGGAGAATTCTGGGAAGAGGACGCAACTGTGATCCCACCACAGAAGAAGCAAAATGTGACTGTCTCACTGAATAAGGTACCGAGCCACATGGCTAGCACAGACAAGAATAATGGGTTAATATAAGTTATAAGCATTAATAAGAAGTTTGAGCTACTAGGCCAATCAGTTTATAACGTTAAAAAAAAAAACTTATTGGGGCTGGAGAGATGGCTCAGTGGTTAAGAGCATTACCTGCTCTTCCAAAGGTCCTGAGTTGAATTCCCAGCAACCACATGGTGGCTCACAACCATCTGTCATGAGGTCTGGTGCCCTCTTCTGGCCTATAGGCATACATGCAGACAGAATACTGTACCCATAATAAATAAATAAATCTTAAAAAAAAAACTTATTGCATTATAAGGTTAGAGAGGAACAGCCTAAGGTTTTCAAACAACCAACTTTAATTTATTTAGTCACGTTACAGGATCAACTGCCAAATGATAAATATCCCCAAGGTTGTGCAAGAGTTAAATGGCCATTTGTCATAGCCAGAACCTGGAAACAACCTAAATGCCCCTTGACCGAAGAATGGATAAGGAAAATGTAAGACATTTACACAATGGAGTACTACATATAGAAAAAAAAATGACATCTTAAATTTTGCAGGAAAATGGATGGAGCTAGAAAACATTATTTTGAGTGAGGTAACCCAGACACAGAAAGACAATTATCACATGTACTCACTCATAGGTGGTTTTTAAACATAAGTAAAGAAAACCAGCCTACAAACCACAATCCCAGAGAACTTAGACAACAATGAGGACACCAAGAGAGACTTACATAGATCTAATCTACACAGGAAGTAGAAAGTAGAAAAAGATAAGATCTCCTGAGTAAATTGGGAGCTGGGGAGCTTGGGGGGGGGGGGTGGACTGGAAGGGGGTGGGGAGAGGTAGGGAGGGAAACAGAGAAAAATGTAGAGCTAATAAAAATCTATTTAAAAAGTCAAAAAAAAAAAGATGCAAAAAGAAAAAAAAGTTAACTGACCTCCTGTGGAAATGTTAGATTTAAGGAGATTCAAGGAAGCAATAGTCTCATATGGACATGCATTCACCTTCTGAAGCAAATGTTAAACTCATGGTCAACTTGTAATAGAATTATCCCTTAAGACTGAAGAGACTTAATCACAGCAGTTTTGGAACCTGATCCTCAGTTACAAATGGATGATCTGGTGGAAAGATGAGGCTAAGACCATTGAACAACGACGTAGGGCTAGAGGTATGGAAGTCTCCCAAGACCAAATTGTTGGAGAGGGAAATTATGCTGATGTACAAAGGCAATCTGTATATGATGACTATGTCCTGGATTTATGTTGCACAGCAGCTTTGAATGCTTGGGACAGAATTGGAGAAGTAGGAAAGAAAATTGAGTCATTTACTAAAGTTAGACAGAGCTCAAAGGAAACCTTCACAGATTTCTTACAAAGATTGACTTCAGCAATAAACAGAATGATAGCAAATTCAGAAACTAGACAAATAATTGAGTCTCTGGCTTTTGAAAATGCTAATGCACAAGGCAAAAGAATAATTAGAATGTTAAGGCGAGATCGGAATCCTTAGAGGAATGGATCTGAGATACAATCAATATTGAATCTCATGACCTTGATGATGCTCGGAGAGGAGAGATGATGATTTCCAAAGGTTTATTTCAAGGTAACCCTTTGCTGTGGGGGAAACACCTTGAGGGGCCCCTCGCAGGATCCCAAGCCAAATTCAGTTCAGATTATTTCCTGTTATCATGGAGGAAACTCCTTCCCAGAGCAATTAAATAACCTAATGCTTATTGTAAAAAAACATACTGCAAGCCGGGTGGTGGTGGCGCACGCCGAGGCAGAGGCAGGTGGATCTCTGTGAGTTCGAGGCTAGCCTGGTCTACAAGAGCTAGTTCCAGGACAGGAACCAAAAGCTACAGAGAAACCCTGTCTCAAAAAAATCCAAAAAACAAACAAACAAACAAAAATAAATAAACAAAAAAACCCATACTGCTCTGAATATTAGAGAAGCTATAGAACAGAGAACAAAAAAATTCAGGAGAAACCGGAAAGCAAATATTTTTGGCAAACTGATATAAATGAATAAAAAATAAACAAAATTAAAAATACAAATAAATGGCATTGTCATTGAAGGTCTTGTAGACACAGGTGGAGAAGTAACAATCCCATCAGAATCTTGGCATCCAAACTGGCCTCTTTAGGAGGTAAATGTTCAGCTTTTAGGGACTGAAACATTATCTCAGATAAAATAGAGTGTGAGATGGATCGAATGTATAGGGCCAGAGGGACAAAGGAAAATTAAACCCATATGTGGCTAACATAGCAATAAATTTATGGTGACATTTGTTACAGCAATGGAATACTCAGATTAACATTCCACAAATCTTAGAAAATAACCATAAATTAACAAATATTTCTGGGAAAAATATTACAAGATATCATAAAGAACAGTCACCGACCATTCAGGTTGTACAAGAACAGGGCACAACAGCTGCTGCTGTTTCAATAGCACCAACAGCACTACCTGTAAAATGGTTGACAGACAAACCTGAATAAGTAAGCAATGGCCTTTAACAACAGAGCAACTGCAGGCTTTAGAACAGCTGGTATAGAAGCAGCTAAATGCTCAGCATATTGAAGAATCAACCAGCCCTTGGAATTTTCCTGTATTATTAAAAAGAAATCTGGAAATTGGAGAATGGTAACAGATCTAAGTGCTGTTAAAAAGGTGATTCAGCCAATGGGCTCTCTACAACCTGGAATTTCTTTGCCCTTCTCTATCACCTAAATGTTGACCTGTTAAAGTTATTGATTTAAGACACTTTCTACACTATACCTTTATAAGAAAAAGACAGAAAAATTCACCTTCACAGTGCCTACTTATAATAATTCTCAGCCTGTTAAGAGATATCAATAGAAGGTTCTCTCTAGGTTAAATAGCCCCCACTCTGTGACAATATTTTCTACATCAGCCATAGGAAATGATATGTAGTAATTTCCTCAAACTATAGTTTAGCTTACATGGACAACCTTTTACTAGCTGATTCAAATGTAGTTACTTTATAAAAAATGTTTGAAAAAGAAAATTTTGTCTTGTTGGGATTATAAATTTCTCCTGAAAAAAAAAAAAGAAGAGATTCTATTAATTTTTTAATTTTCTTTCAGTTTATTTTTTATTGTTTTATTATTTTTATTGAGCTATATTTTTCTCTGTTCCTTTCCCTTCCTCCCTCCTCCTTTTCTACCTCTCCCATGATACCCACACTTCCAATTTACTCAGGATATCTTGTCTTTTTCTACTTCCCATGTAGATTAGATCCATGTATGTTTCTCTTAAGGTCTTCTTTGTTGCCTAGGTTCTCTGGAGTTATGAATTGTAGGCTGGTTTTCTTTGCTTTATGTCTAAAAGAGATTCTATTAATTATTTAGGATATAAAATAGGTCTCCAAAAATTAGACCCTAAAAGGTGTAAATTAGGTGAGATCAATTACAGACTCTTAACGACTTTCAAAGATACTAGGAGATAATTCCTATCTACAGCCCACTATTGAGGTAAAACCTGATGAACTGAGTAATTTGTTCAAAACCTTAGATGGTGGAAAGGACTTAAATAGTCCAAGATCTTGAATTATCAGCTGAAGCTGAGAAAGAATTGGCTTTGATGGAAAAGAAATTACAGAATGCACATGTGGATTGTGTGGATCCAAAGGTTGATTACATTTTGGTTATTTTACCCTCTAAGCATTCTCCTAGAGGAATATTAATGCAAAGGGAAGACACTATCTTAGAATGGATCTTTTCACCATCTAAATAGAGTAAAAACATAAAATCTTATATGGAAAAAGTCTCTGAGTTGATTCTAAGGGAAAACTGAGACTTCATCAATTAGCAGGAATAGACCCAGCAGAAATTATAGTATCTTTTACTAATGATGAAATTGACAAATTATTGGCAAAGAGCTTGCAATAATTTTGGGGGGAGAAGTTAACAACAAATATCCCAAAAGCAAGAGATTTTAGTTTATAAATACAACTAACTGGATCGCTCCTCGCATTATACAAGAAAACCAATATCTGGAGACCTACATTCTATATTAATGTGAATAAATCAGGAAAGGCAGGTTACAAATCAGAAAATTTAAGTGGCTCAAGCCCTTATAACTCTGTTCAAAAGTCAGAGTTTTATGCTATTCCCATGATATTAATGAATCTTACAGAACCCTCAACATAGTTACTGATTTGCAATATGCAGAGAGAGTTGCTTTGCATACTGAAACTGCTGAATTTATACCACATGATTCAGAATTGACTGTATTATTCATTCAGTCACAAGAAGTACTCAGGAAAAAAAAATAAAAAAAAGAAGTACTCAGGAATAGGAATCATGCCATATACATAACACACATCTGATTCTATAAGGGTCTGTCAGGTCCTCTAACACACGGTAATGAAGAAATTGATCAACTATTGACAGGAAATGGGCTGGAGGCCTCAGAATATCATAAAAAACATGTCAACAGCAAAGGTTTAAAAAAGACTTTTCCATCATTTGGCAACAAGACAAGGAAGTTATAGGGAGATGTCCTACTTGTTCCTTACAGAACCAAACTTCACTACCTGCATGAAGTACTCAAAGGAATGAAATCTGGAAAATGGATATATTCCATTTTGTAGGATTTGGAAAATAAAATACATACACCACACCATTGATACCTGTATGTCTATAGACATATAATGCAAATAGTCTTTTTGTAGACCCAGTCCAATTGAAATTCAACTTGGCTTTGGAGTTGAAATGTGCCTCTCTCTAAACCCAAGCATGCTTGTTAAAGTAAAATCCAAAATCTCTTGTCTCATGTCAGAAGAGCCCCCTGATACTGGACAGAAGAAAAACCAAAATTAAGGGACTATTTTATTGTCACTAATATCATAATCCTTTGGTTTTATTTTGACTCTTTGACAGCTTTTCTTAGGTATAAACATTATCTCAAAATTTATAAGAATATATATATTAAACTTTTGTCATAATATTAATAGTCATATAGAGTACTAATTATAGAATTGGGCTTCATCTAGTTTTTTGTACATGATTTCAGGTTTGAGTCTTTATCAGGTAACTAGCAATTAAGTTTTTGTAGTCTGGATGTACATAACAAATGTTGATCCTTTAACCTATTTGAAATCTGCTGCATATGACACTTAAAACCTCTAAGTTTTCTGCAGTGAACCAAGACCATGCCTAACAGCAACTTTTGAAGTCTCTAAAAGAAAGATGGGACCGGACTATAATAGCACCACTAAGCTAAAAAAACTACCACCTAAAAATCGACTTTGGACTACAAACTGCTCAGGACAATAAGATAAGTAGCCTCACTGACTTCTCTAGCCAGGATTTGAGCCAAGCCCTAGACTTTCCATTATACAGAGACTGGACACAAATGATACAGCTACTTCTGGGACTTGACAGCCCAATTTTTCCTTTTCAGGATCTCCTAAAGATGCTGCCAGCCCCAGATAACAGGAAGTAACTTTAAGAACACAAAGTCCACATTCCCAAGAGGTGGGATGGATAGGTTTTGGTCTTTGGGTTATGGATATTTGTCATTGTTTAGGGGAAGTTGGTTACAAGTTGTTATTGGTAATAATCAGGAAAAAGGTTAAACAAAGGAATTTAGATTCAGGGTTCTTGTTTTGTAAAGAAGAAAGGGGGATATAGATATGATAGGATATAAGGGTAGATTACTGAGTCTACTCTGAAAAGAAAAAGAGGAATATAGAAATAGAATAAAAAGGTAGATAATTGAATCTACTTCTAAACAACAAAATAAAAAAAAAAATCCACTACTGGTTTTAAATATTTTACACTGATGGGTTTTTGTATACTGATACAAATTTAAAATTATTTTTGTTAGAACATACTGTGCATACATTTTTAATCTTACTCAAGGTATTGTGCCTATACAATATACAGCTCATTTAACAGACTAATGCAAATTTTTAGTCCTTGAAATTTATTATTACCAACTATTTAGGATAATAAAAATGCAGATTAGTAATTAGTCACCTATTACAGTGAAACTTGTAGTCATATTAGGTATGTTTACAAGGTTCAACAGACTATTTTAGATATATATATATCTTCAAACACTTCAGAGAGCTACAGAATATGGCATTTAAGATGTTTTAATAACATAGGTTCTTTTTTTTTTCTTTTATGACAATATGATATGTATGCTCCTGGCAGAACCAACCTACTTTGGAGAAGATGATGGTCATCGAAGAAACTCCAAATGGAGTTTACTTTCTTTGAGGCAAAAGTAAGTCACTGGGCAAGAAAGTGCCTTTGCCTCAGCTGCTGACACTATGCTGTCCTGATCGGTCAAGCAGGACACAAAAGAAAGGACTGCTGAACTTTGTCAAGACAAGGTAGGACAGACCTTCAGAATATCCTGCGTCTTAGAAAAGTCTGTCAGATATGCTAGACCTGTAGGCTGAGGGTGTATGAGCCCACGTTGCAGAGGAACCTTGGGGGACTGTCCAGGCAGCCAGCTGTTTGTTTCATCTCACATTTTTTGGGAGTCGTTTGAACCAGATTCAAAAAGAAATTCACTAAAGATGTGTGTGTGTGTGTATGGTGGAGAGACATTAAAAGATAGTTTTGGTAATGCAAGTTAAAATAGAAAGTAAATTAGGTACAACCTTTTGGACTCATCAAGATAGATGGATATGGAGTATTTTTCCTGAATTTGTCAATTGCTAAAGGACTAGACATTGTTGATGTATTTATTGCCTGCATATACTGTATATAGCTATTATACTTATTGTATATAGTTTTTCTTATAATCTTTTTTATTTTAGACAAAAAAGGGGGAAATATAAAGTTTGCCTCAAGATCAGAGGACAGAGCTAGCCACTAGTTAACCATAGAGATCTGGAGGTCTGTACAGATTGACATAAAGTGTTATGAATGGGCAGAGAGAGGAATTTAAGGTGGTAGGATACAGCAGTTCGGCCCCTTTGGGCTGAGGAGTTAGCAAGGTAAGAGCGTGGCTTGTTCCTTTCTCTCTCAGATCTTTCAACATTTGCCCCCCAATATCTGGCTCCGGGTTTTTATTATTAAGATCAATTAGAACTTGTGCAACACAGAGCCTGTTATAGCAATAAGTAACAAAGTGGGCTATGGAGATGGCTCAGTGTGTAAATGTACTTTGCTGCACAACCTGAAGACCTGAGTTCAATCCCTGGAAACCATAGAGAAGAAAATAAAGAACCAAGTCTACAAAAATTGCCCTCTGACCCTGACACATATTTTGGAAGAATTATTCCTACGTGTGCACATACACACGTATACACACATACATACACAGAGAGAGAGAGAGAGAGAGAGAGAGAGAGAGAGAGAGAGAGAGAGCGAGCAGACAGATATGCACAGGCTCTCACAAAGTAACTTTGAAAGTACAAATTATGGGGCTGGAGCATTAACTCTTCTTCCAGAGGTCCTGAGTTCAATTTCCAGCAACCACATGGTGGCTAGCAACCATCCATAATTAGATCTGGTGCCCTCTTCTGGCCTGCTCAGCTTAACATTGGAAACTCAGCAGGAGAGAATGCCTAGCTCTACCCTGCAAAACGTCCCCTTATGGGGCACCAATTAAAAAAAAAACAACTATGTTCAGGGCAATGAAACTACAGATAGACTACACTGGCAAGTGACCCACTTAGAGAGCTTGACCCTACTTGGGCTCATCTTTATTTCTGTTCATTTGTGAGGTTCAAATGACACAGCAACTGTAACAGCAAGAGGACCTCTAGACAAGAGCCAGGATGAAGTCCCTTGTGTCAGCTCATTTAGTCTTCATAACCTGTGAGATACTGCTGACCTCATGACCCAAATGAGGAGAGAGACACAGAGGACAAAGGACTTGTCAAAAGCAACTAAGTTAGCAAGAGTGAAGAATCTCAGCCTCTCTTCATAACTATGGATTCCTATCATCGATGCTGGAGGTCCATGTAAATGCAATAGATTAAGTAATGGAATCTCTCCTAGAGCACTCAGTGCTTTTAACCACCTAGCCATCACTCCAGCTGTGTAAACCTAAAAGTCTAGTTTAGCTGGGTGGTGGCGGCACACACCTTTAATCCCAGCTCTCGGGAGGCAGAGGCAGACATATCTGTTTGAGGCCAGTCTGGTCTACAGAGTGAGTTCCAGGACAGGCTCCAAAGCCACAGATAAACCCTATCTTGAAAAACAAAACAAAACAAAAAAGCAGCTCTAAAAGCTCTTTGTGCTTTATTAGTTTCATACGTATATAATATATATTGTATTATTATTCAAGAAATGAAAGTTTTGGATCTCTGTGAATTCGAGACCAGCCTGGTCTACAGAGCTAGTGCCAGGACAGGCTCCAAAGCCACAGAGAAACCCTGTCTCGAAAAACCAAAAAAAAAAAAAAAAGAAATGAAAGTTTCTTGCAAGTAATGCTAAAGATATTAATAAGGTTAGAGTACTATATATACAGAGGGGATATCCTGGATTTAACCTTTTAGCTATGGAGGAGCATTTTGGTGTAGTTTATTTATCTGGAGTTGTGAGGCTTGAATTTAGGGTCTCATGCCTGCTCAGCAAGTGGTTTCCCACTGCACTATATTCCCAGTTCCACGATGTACATTCTTCACTGCCTTCAGTGTTTTCCTGTTTTTATTGTGTGCCCTTCTACAGGCTTGCTTTAGACTTTGGAAACGTGAACCTAGTCTGGCCTCAGTTTCACCGAGTAGTCAAGGATGGCCTTGAATTTCTGAGCCTCCTGCCTCTACTTCTCAAATACTAGGATTACAAGCATGAGCCACCCTGACAGCTTTATCCAGTGCCAGTTTTCTGTGGCACTGGTGATGGAGCTCAGGGCTATGTGCCTGCTAGGCAAGCCGTGTGTTAACTGAAATACATCCGTAGCCTCAGCACTTTTGTGCACAGTAATTTCACTGACCATTCCCTACCACCTATCCTGTACTTGGAGCAATCTATTACCCTTATTTTATGAAAAATGAAGGAATTTACCTAAAATCACATAATCTGTGACTGTTAAGACTGCTAACATCAAATCATATGTCACCCTCTCCCAGGTATTTTCCATATCACATTGCCTCTTCATTTCACAAAGTCATAAAACTAGTCACACTTAAAATCCCAGCACTTTGAGCCAACACAAAAATACAGAGTTTAAGACCAGCCTGAGAGTGAGATATCTCAAAAATACTTAAGGGCTGACAGGCTGGTGGTACTCAGGAGGCAGATGGGAATGGATCCAGAGCTAAAGGACAGCCAGACCTAATAATGAGTTCAAGGTCAGCCAAGGCTACGTGATAAGACATTGTCTCAGAAAACAAAAAATCTACTAAAGGCTAAGGATATGGCTCAGTGGGAGAGCACTTGCCTGGAGTACTCAGCATGGTAACAACAAAAAGTCACATAACCACACTGTCTGCCCAACTCGCACAGGTCTATCATCAACTATGGGCGACACCACATAAGCACCAACAGCTTTTATTATGAGATGTCTGTATTCTGTTCAGCCCCCAACATATACTTTACTTAATGTAAATCTCACAATAACCCTTCAGGTAGTGCATTCCCATTGTACAGACCAGGAAAACTACAGAGAGGCTTGGTAACCTAACTAAGGTTTAAGCAGCCTAGCAATGATTTTAAACATATCATGCCACAGTACCACACTTGTTTCCATGGTAGGTGTCACAGTGATACTAGGTTTTTGTTTGTTTCATTGTTTTGTTTGGTCAATAATAAATAACAAAAGTAACTTTTTTGATGAAAATATCCTAATTTTCCTTAAAACCAGTCATGGTTGAAGCACACATCTGTAATCCTAGCACTGGGGAGATGGAGAGAGGAGAACCAGAAGTTCAAGGAGTATCTATGCATATCCCAGACTGTGCGAACTGAACAGAGAGCCTTGAAAACTAGGCCAATCACTCTATAGAGGAACATACAACTAAGCATTTTTTAAATACTGGCTCTTGCTAACTTACACCCACACCGGTCACTTCCAGTCTTCTGCTTTAACCTCCCAAGCAGATGGAATTTCAAGTGTGAGTCACCACAGCCAGTTTTCCCAACCTAAAAGTGTCAAATAAGACTGGAGAGATGTCTCATGAGTTAAGAGCACTGGCTGCTCTTCCAGAGGATCTGGGTTCAATTCCCAGTACCACATGGTGGCTCACAACCATCAGTAACTCCAATCCAATGAGCTCCGAAGGCACTAGACATAGATATGGTACATAGACAAATGCAGACAAACCAACTATATACATAAGACAAATAAAAATTTAAAAGATAAAAAAATAAAGTGTCAAATAATTCAAAGCATCAAACATTCTCTCCCTTGCCGTCATAACAGAACACCATTTTTTGTCCTGATTTCCTCGCCACTACATTTACTACCTGCAAGCCTCACTGTACCCTGGAAGACAGCTGATAGGACAGGATGTATCCTTAAACAATAACACTTTATATGGTCACAGGAATTACACAAATATTTTGTCCTGGGTCTTAATTCTATCAAATCCTGTATATTTATTGTTGAAATAAATGTGGGCCTGCCCCAACTATTAGCAAATGAAAGCAACAAGAGGCAGTCTGACAGAGGTAGGGCCATTCTCCAGGGGCTTTCAGCAACCCAAACAAGGCACAAAAACAACAAAACACACCAAACAACTCTAATAACAAGCCTAGAGTCTGCTATTCTGCTATACTATGTTGTGAATACTATTGTGACTTACTGGGAATAGATGCACTCGTCTTGCAGTAGTGTGTGATTACCCTCTCAGGTGATAATTGTTAATAAGGGACAGCGATGGGTGGGGGAAAAATACAAAGGGGAGGGGTTCTCATGCTTGTAATCTCAGCACCTGTGAGGAGGAAGCAAGAGGATCAAGTAGTTCACTGAGTCATCCTCAGCTACATACTGAGTTCTATACTAGCCTGGGCTATAAGACCTTTGTATCAATAAAGCAAAGGAAAAAAGCATGAAAATATAGCACTTCAAATAGATTTAAACATGAGAAGATCACTGAGGAACCTCTCAAGGGAAAACATTTTTTAATTAGCTTAACAAGTTACGGTGTTATTATGAATCCCCAAGGGGGCTTTCTTGTCGAAAGCAAGCAGGAAGAACTCTGTGTTAACCCGAACTGTGTACAAATAATGGAAGGTGAATTGCTATTAACAAAACTTTGTGCTCTGGGAAGAAATCTGAGTCAAACTGATTGCTGGAAGGACTAAGCAAGGGCAGGAGTAGATTAAAACACAAACACACTTGTGCACACAAAACAGGAAGAACAGGGATCGGAAGAGTGTAGGGGAGGGCAGGTGGGCTGGAACCCAGGAAATACTGATGGATGGATAGCAATGAACTCAGGACTAGAAAAGGAATCCAATACCTATAACCAGAGCTTGCCCCTATGCAGAAAAGCCGTCCTTTTGTAGAGTATATACTGAAGGGAAGAGCCTGGCATCATGGCTCACACCTACAATCCCAGCACTCTGGAGGCTGAGGCACCTGGGGCCAGTCAGAACTTCAGTGTGAGTTCCACAATAACCTGGGAGAAGTGTGAGACCCTGTCCCCTGTCTCCTAAAGATAAAAGAAAAAAAGAAATAAAGCAATATAAGCTCACCACCTGGGAGGTAAAGGTAGCAGGTTTAGGAATTCAATGTCATCCTAGGTGGTGTTATGGAGTTCAGACCCTCCTGAACTACATAGACTCACTCTCAAACAAAAATTTACAATACTAGAGATAATGGGATTCAACTACAATATAGAGGATATAGAGAAAGGCATGGGATACATAGCAAGACCCAGTCTCCAAAACAAAAACAAAGATGCTCAAGGTAAGGATCACAAAATAATGCTGGGAGTACACACTGCTCAGTGACCCGACTGGTGCTTTTTAAAATGCATTAACTATTATTTCTCTATTTCTCTGCCTTTTGGCTAAGATTTAAGTATAAAATACACCGGACAGTGGTTAAGCACACCTTTTAATCCCAGTACTCAGAAGGCAGAGGCAAGCAGAGCTGAGTTTGAAGCCAGCCTGCTTTACAGATTGAATCCCTGTCCCAAAACACTAAACAAACAAATGTAAATGTGTCAACTTTGACTGGGATAACCTAATGGTATGTATAATCCTATTTCAAATTTATATTTAAAGTGTGTTAAACTGGGGCTCTGTGTGATCGGTTAGGATTAATTAGCTCATTTGTAAGAGTATCCTGAGTCCCTCATTCCTTGGGTAAACTGACTGTCTAGGAGCCTCGGTCGTTAATACATTAGTCTCAGGAGTGAGTTGTATTACTAACACAGAAACAGCCTTTAAAGAAGGGGTCTTTCTCCATTTTTTGTACTTGAAATTTATTTTTTAAAAAAATCCTACGGTGTGCTGTGTGTAAGGAAGCTTTTTAATGCAGGGTCTGCCTTGAAGTGGTATATCAGGTTTCTTGGGTGTGGAGTGGGGTGCCATCTAGGGTCTAAACTCTATACAAGGAGAACATGATCTGGTGTGAAAGGAGGGCTCAATTCTGGAGAAATCCCCGGTGTACCGTGAAACAGTCACAGACCTCTTATCTCTGCTACCCACTAACTGGACCATACTCATGGTGTCACTTCCGCCTGTTACTTGCAAAGACAGATGCTTTGCCTTAATCGCTGAAGTTTCTGGAGAGCTGGTCCACTGAGGCAAATTAGAAAGCCATTCGGGGATCCACCTGGGTGAAGTTAGGCGCCACGTCTAGCGATGGCCTCCCCCAGCAACCCTCCCGAGGTAGAAAAGGAGCGGTGGAAGGAGGCGAGCGGGAACGCCCGTTCTGGTCTAGGCCCTCGGCAGCGCAGCCGGGGTTTTGGGAGCCGCCCCTTCCCCGGCGAGAGCCCAACCCCACCCGCCCTCGCTCGGGGCCGCGACCCCAGGGAGGAGCGGGCGGCGGCCGGCGACCCCGACCGCGGCGTACGCAGGCGCCGCCACCGCCGCCGCTCGGGCCGGGCCTCCCCGGGAGCAATAGGCTATCGATTCAGCTGCCTGTCGCTAGGAGCCCCGGGAGAGTAAGGCCTACACCGCCCGGCCGGAGCCCCGGCCTCGATTGCACCACTTTCCCCACCCCAGCGGGGGGAAGGGGGGCTGGAGGCAAGTAGGCCCAGCTAAACCGGAGAGGGGATGGAGGGGGAACAACCCCGCCACAGGAGCCGCGGGCCGAAGGGGGTGCCGGGGCCCGCCTCCCGCCAGCAAGTCCCTCTGGGGTCGTCCCGAACCCCTGCCTCTGGAGCAGCACAGCCAAGTTCAGGCTGGTGGTGTCCCCTCCCCTCGCCACTCTCGGAACCATAATAAAAACAAGACGTGGAAGAGGCTACCACGGCGTGAAGGGAGCCGGGACTGGGCCCTTCCGAGAGCCCGGGGGAGGGGACGCCTCTCAGCTGCCTGCCCGTCACCACCCGCCGCGACCCCGCTGGCCCCTCGGGGTCCCTCCCTGTCACCACCGGCCTCCGGCTCCGAGGCCCCCTTTTTCTTCCAAGACACTGAGGACCCGGGCTCGAGCTTCCCCTTGGCCTCCGGCGCGCCTCGGCCTCTCCCCACTGCGAGCCCCCACCCCGTGCCCCCCGCATCTTTTAAACTACGCCGAGGAAGAGTTTGCCATCCAACTTAGTCAAGCCGTAACCTCGCCCCCCTCCCCGACCCGCACTTGCGGGGCCGGCATCTGGAGGGACCACTTTGCACTTGGGATAAAGCGCATTAAGGACCTGTCAACCATTTTGGTCTTTTTTTTTTTTTTATAGGAGACATCCTCTCCTTCCACTCCCTCCCCCCCCCACTCCCTCCCTTCCCCCTGCAATGGTATTAATTTCACACCAAATCTTCCCACCGCTGGAGAGGGGTTGAGAAGGGCGGGGGTGGGGACTCGGGGCAGCAGGAGGGTGGCGGGGAAAGGCGAGGGGCAGCTGGCGAGGGGACGGGGAGGCGCGGGGAGGGGAAGGAAGGGGGTTGATTTACCTGAGACCAGCCACTGGCCTCCATTGTTGGAGAATTCAATGGCATTGACACAGCCGAAGTGGCCGAGGAGGTCCTTCTTGTAGAGGTTTCTGCAGCCCCGCAGGCGTCTCCTCTGAAAGTCCTGAGTGAGCAGGGGGTCCCCATGCAAGCCCCGCTGGGACAAGAAGCCCACCACTGAC
Source organism: Alexandromys fortis (assembly GCF_014885135.2). Classification (NCBI taxonomy): domain Eukaryota; kingdom Metazoa; phylum Chordata; class Mammalia; order Rodentia; family Cricetidae; genus Alexandromys; species Alexandromys fortis. The sequence goes on along the minus strand of NW_026067982.1, from coordinate 1,048,931 downwards.
CTCATGCTGCCCCCCAGGCCAGCTCTCCTCTTCATGCTGGAACCGCCGCCGCCGCCGCTCGCGCCGCCGCCCCTCCCTCGGCCGCACGCCCGGCCGCCGCTCCCCTCCCCGTCCCTCCCCGCGCGCGCGGCGAGCCCGAGGCTTCTTTAACCAGCCATGGCAGACGGAGCGAGGTGTGCAGAGGGTCGGCGGCGTTCGCGGCTTCCTCACGGTCGCGTCCCTCCCTCCCTCCCCTTCCCCCCGAGGCTCCGCCTCTCTGCCTCCTCCAGCAGCTGATCCCCAGCTGCGGTCGCGCTTCCGCGGTGCGGGGCCCTTCCGCCGGCCGCTGGGCCGGAGAACGCGGGCGCCAGCCGCCCCTCCCCCGCGGACGGCTGCCGGAGGCTTGCCGCGGCCGCTTGCCCGAACCGAACCGCGGTTGGCACTGGACGGCGGCCCCGGGGTGCACCCCGGCGCGCCGCACTCTGTGAAGTTGGACACGCGTAACAATCAGAGTGGCAGCCGGCCTGCGGGCTCCCCCCGCTTCCTCCCCCAGAGGGGCAGAGGCTCGCCCAGCGCTGCTCGCCGCCTCTTGGGGCGCCGGAACCCGGGATTGAACTGGACGTCTGGAAGAAGGTTGTCTGTGTTTTTTGTCAGTGCACCTGCCCCCCTCCAAATATTTATCGCTACCCCTCTAGTCCCCAATTCAGTTCTCTAATTTACCCGCCCCACCCCCAGCCCAGCGGTTAAAAAAAAAGGCAGAATTGTTCAGTCTTATAGGACACTTGGTATACGGAGGTGAAAAGAGAAAGGGGTTAAAAGGGACTGAGTCTGTCGTTCTGTGTAGAGAGCACATGCTTTTACAAAACCTGCTTCAAGACCTGGGTTCAACCTCTAGCACTAACAATCCCCTCCACCACCACCCCCGAAGAAAGTGAAAAGAAAATTGCCAAAATTAAATTGAGAAAGTCCTCTGTCCATTGGTTCCAGATGCATTTGCAAGCCACAAGAAACATTATAGGAACATAGCTGTATCTTATTTCATTGGTAGTGGTGAGGCCAAAGGTCTTGAGTGTGGAGTTCTGAGGATGCACAGCTGTTAGCCAGCAGCTACAATACGGGGCCAGAAGGAGCTGCCTTTGCGTAGTGCAGGAGTCCCCAAGATGACCTCAGTGAGGAAACCGGGTAAATGCACTGGAATTTTACCAGGTACAGCTGAAAGTCTCCTTTTCAATGCAGTGCTTTTCCAAGAAACTATCCTCTGTCATTAGTGGTAATTAATTCCTGAAATAGGCAGGTGTTGGTTTTGCCCTTTCTATTTAGCAGAAATTGCATCCTCGGGACCAGCGATGGCACAGGAGTGGTTGAATAGAACTATTGATGAAAAATGTACTAAAGAAATTCTTAAGATAAAGATGGGATGGACATGGAAGAGTTTCACCTAAGCAAAATCATGTCTTTTTGCAAATAGTTCATTTGAAAGTCCGTATTATAACATTCTAAACTGACTAAAAAGTCACCAAATTCAAAAATGAGACCTCTAATGGAATATGCTCCTTTAGGAAAATATGTGATGCTTCTTTTTTAATGGTTTTTCAAGACAGGGTTTCTCTGTGTAGCTTTGGAGACTGCCCTGGAACTAGCTCTTGTAGACCAGGCGTGCACCATGTGATGCTTTGTTTTTAAAAGTTTTATCCTGCTGGACCGTCGTGATACTTGCCTTTCCCAGCGCTCAGGAAGCAGAGGCAGCAGATCTCTAGGAGTTCAAGGTCAACCTGGTCTACAGGGCAGCTAAGGCTACACAGAGAAACCCTGCTGGGGGGGGGGGGGTTTATCCTGTGCGCACAGCGGTGAGTCGACCTAATCCAAGTATTTGGGAAGTGGAGGTAGGAGAACCAGGAGTTCAAGGTCAGCCTGGGCTAACAATAGCAAAGTTCTATCCATGCATTGCAAAGTTATTTCCCATCTCAGTTCCTTTGCTTGGCATACTCAACTACACATTTAAAAAGGGCCTTCTGGCTCCTTTGAATTAATAAACCGTCATTCTTTCCTGCCATTTTTGCTTAGGGTAGGGGAGAGAGGCATCATGATGATGTGTCTGAAGTAGCCTTTACCCCATCAATGTGTAAGGTACACCTTCTTTCCCCTTCTTAAGTACATACTCTAATCCGCTACTTTAAATATGACTCTCTTCCCCCAGTCCCTGGAAAAACCTCAACCTAAAAATAATTCAGGATTTAGTCACAAGCTAGCTCAGTTCTAGGGCTTTGCTGGAAAGTTCTCTTAACTATTCAGTGACCAACTAGAGTAATGCTGTAGGACCACCCAGTCTTCACAGCCTACTGCTCTTCTGGAGAGATTTTATTGAATCTAGGATTCAGTGCATGCTAGGCAAGTCCTCCACCCTGAACTATACCCTCAGCTTCTCTGGATTATTCCCATCTCTATAAATAGGGTTGCCAGAGAAAATAAAAGGCATTCATTCAGTTCAGTATGATTTTCAGGTAAGTTGGGGTTTTAGTGTTAGTATGCCCATGAACTATTGGCAATACACTTTTTAAGTAATCAATCATTGTTCGTTCAAAATTCAAACTCACTGGGGTAAGCTATAATTTTTATTTGCCAAATTAACCCTACCTATAATAATTGACATGAGGAGGTGAAGCACCACGTTATTTGCCTACATTAAGAATGTTGGGAGCTGGAGAGATGGCTCAGCAGTTCAGAGCACTGGCTGCTCTTGCAGAGGACCCATGACCAATTCTCAGCACCCTCATGGCTGCAGGCAACCAGCCGTAACTCCAGTTTCAAGGAACTTGAGGGCCTTCTTCTGGCTTCCATGGGTAATGCAACATGTGGTGCATAGGCAATGCATTCAGACAAAGCACTCCTACACTTGACATAAAAATAAATCTCTTTGTTGTTGCTTTTGAGACAGGGTTTTACTGTGTAGGCCTGGCTATCCTGGAACTCACTCTGTAGACCAACCATGCTGGCCTTGAATTCAGAGATCTGTCTGCCTCTGCCTTCTGAGTTTTGGGATTAAAGGTGTGCAACACTATGCCTGGCTAAAAATAAATCTTAAAAAGTAAATCTGTAAAATGCTGGGCTGGTGAGCAGTTGCAGTGGGTAAGGCACTCGATTCCTGATGGTTGAAAGCTTGACAACTGGAGTTCAAATCTCAAAGCCACATAAAGTTGAAAGGAGAAACTGACTCCACTAAATTGTCCTCTGACCTCCACCCGTGTGCATGTGCACCCCACCCCCACACCCGTGTTATATAAACAATTTTTTAAATCGTTCAGGAATGCATATTTAGTCACCAGGACATAATGGTACATACCTTTAATTCCAGGACTGAGGAGGTAGAAACAGATCTGAGTTCGAGGTCAGCCTGGTCTACAGAGAAAGTTCCAGGACATGAGGGCTACGCATAGATACCCTGACTGGAGCAAAAGAAAGTAGCCACTGTACTTCCCTTAGGGCTCACTTCTCGGTGTTTCTACAACCTCAAAGCCTTTGACACACTGATCTTTGGAGAGTACTGAGTAAGCCACCGTATCCTGCTCCGGTGCTGGAGATTCACCCCAAGGCCTCAAGCATGCAAAGCCACAGCTCAGCTCTAAATGGAGTCATTGAAAGATTACTGTTCCACAAGGTTACATGAGGCTATTTTCATGCAGGTATATGTGAGCTTTTAGAAATAATGGTATATATGTTGTTTTGAGTTTGGGGTTTTGTCTTGAGACAGGGTGTCACTGTGACACCCAGGCTGACCTCGAAGTGTCGTAGATTGCAGGATTACAGATGTGAGTCAACATGCCTGATGATACACTTAATCGAAAAGAAAAATGACTTCAACTCTAATCCCAGAGCTACAGAAGCTGAGAGAGGAAGAGTGCCACAAGCTCAGGGCCAGTGGACTCTGCATAGTCAATTTCAGACCAACCAGGACCACTCAGAGACCCTAGCTTTTTTTTAAAAAAAATAAAAATAAAACATACCATAATGGAAATACTTCTAAATATCATTTTTCAAAATATCCTTTGGAACAGCTTTTGAAAAGCAGTTGTTTTCTCACTTGTCAAAATGCCAAGCCTACATTGGAACAGAATTTAAAAATATTGTTTCTTAGTATCTGCAAAGTAGTGCACAACTAACAGCCGCCTTATTATCATTGACAAAGCCAGCTGACCGCTAATGCTTGACTTTTTGTGAAAGCACGAGTTATTTCTCGATTCTGACAACTGTCTTAATACCCTGACAAGAGACACCCACATATCCCTGGGTGAAACCAATCCCTTCTTGTAGATGACTGTAGAGCAGGGGTTCTCAACCTTCCTCATGCAGCAACCCTTTAATGCAGTTCCTCATGTTGTGATGACCCCCAACCATAAAATTATTTCGTTGCATTCCTATTTCATAACTGTCATTTTGCTGCTATTGTGAATTGGAATATACATATCTGGCATGCAACTCCCAAATGGGTCAGGACTCACAGGTTAAGAACCATTGTTACTGTAAAGATCTTGCTGGGGCGGAAGGGAGGGAGCTGAAGAGGTGGCTCAGAGGTTAAGAACATACACTATTCTTGCAGAGGACTCAAGTTCTGTTCACAGAACCTCTCTTGAATAGTCCTCAACCTTCTGTAACTCCTGCTCCCTCTTCTAGGCTCTGAGGGCACTAACATCATGTGCACTTACGTACCCACATACAAACACACATAGTTAAAAAATAAAATCTTCTACGAAAGAAAAATCCTACTATGTAAGATTTATATTCCTACAAAAAGTAACACCACTTCTTGGTACCCCAAAAATACTACTCAGGGAGCACCAGGTTCCATTGTTGCTATAAAACTGTTATGTCGCGGGGCAGTGGTGGCGCACACCTTTAATCCCAGCACTCAGGAGGCAGAGGCAGGCTAATCTCTGTGAGTTCGAAGCCTGCCTCATCTACAAGAGCTAGTTCCAGAACAGGTGCCAAAACTACAGAGAAGCCCTGTCTTGAAAAACAAAAACAAAACAAAACAACATTATGTCTCTGGCTGGAGAGCCATCTCAGAGGTTAAGAGCACTAACTTCCAGAGGTCCTGAGTTCAGTTCCCAACAACCACATATTGACTCACAACCATATATAGTGGGTTCTGGTGCCTTCTTCTGGCATGTAGGCAGAACACTGTATACATAATAAATAAATAAACCTTAAAAAAAAAAAACAAAAAAGAAAACTTATGACAAGACACCAAAATGGCCTGCCTCTGCTCCCCGAGTGCTAGGACTAAAGGTGTGTATGGCCACTGCCTGGCATGAATTTAAGTATTTTATAAAGCTGGGAATTTCCCCCATTCAGTGCTGGGGATAGTTTCAGTGCCTCTGTGAGAAGAGAAAAGCCCCTTACATTGGCACTGGAAGTTTGTGAAGAGATTTGGTCATCACTGAATCTTAACTCTGAATTGACCTAATAATACCCTAATTCCAAGCTTCAGTGTTACACTGTCAATCAGTGCCTGGGAAATATTTCTTTATACTGTGTAGATATATGTCATTGTGATTGGTCTAATAAAGAAGCTGACTGCTGAGCAAGATAAGGTTAGAAGGGAGAAGCAGACTGAGAGAATTCTGGGAAAAAGGAGGAGGAGTCTGGGGAGTAGCAAGGAGACACAGAGAGAAGGAGATGAACTTACCATACTGAGAAAAGGTACCAAGCCATGTAGCAGATCTTAGATAAGAAATATGGGTTAATTTAAAATGTAAGAGGTAGTAACAAGCCTGAGCTATCAGCCAAACATTTAAATTAATATTAAGTCTCCAAGTGGTTATTTGGGAGCAGCTGCTAGGACACAGAGAAACTCTATCTACACATGGCACCCAAATGTCTAGCACCTACATCTAGACAAGACCTGAGGAAGCTTTAAAAAGGTTAAAGATAGCAAAAATGGAGTCAAACACACCTTCCTAGTCTTGTATCTCTCATGCTGCCTGCAGTATAGAGACACATCACCTGGCAGCTGCCTATAGCATGGAGCCAGCCACCATGTGTTAGTGCCATTCACTAAACTGAGCAGTGCTGGTGGCTGACATAGCAGTTTAAGATTCACCTCATGTGATCAAAGAACAATACAAATACTCAGTAAAGACAGATCTAGATGGGAAAAAAACTCTAAACATGCTACAGTGTGTTTAAAATATGCATAAACTTCGAAGAAAAGCAACAGGATACATACAGCCATAGATTTTCATAATTTAAAAATAAGAAAGTCCTTAAAAAGGAATAAAGTAATTGTAGGACCTAGCCATGATAAGCTCAATAGAGGCCTGAGTCTCGGGAGTTTGTCTTAAGTCAATATCTGGTTCGAAGAAAGACCACAAACTGAGACCACCCAGGCACCACCTAGGAACAGACCATCCAAAGGAAATTCCTAATTTTCCAACCATTGTAGATAGGAGCACCTGCCAGAACACACCCATTGCTTTTCACCAGGATACCCCTAGATAAATGTCAGCCAATCAGGGGTCCTGAACCTTAGAAATCCTTCACCTTCACCTGTGCTACTATAAAAACCCAACCCTAACTGAGCTTGGGGCTCTCCAATCACTCCAATACGTTGAACACACAACGAGTCCAAGTTTGCAAATTTGTGTAAGAATACGGGCTCTTGGAAAAGTAGAAAAAGACAAGATATCCTGGGAGCATGAGAACCTTGAGGGAGGGCTGAAGGGGCGGGGAGAGGTAGGGAAGGGAGCAGAGAAAATGTAGAGCTCAATACAAATCAATAAAAATTTTTAAAAAAGAATAAAGGCTCTTTGCTTTTACATACAGGACTTGGTCTCCCAGTTGGTTCTGGGGGAAGTCCGTGAACTGGGCATAACAGTAATAAAAGATAATGAGTCATGGAAAGATAGGAAATACACAGAGAGTCTGGATCCTATATGTTATTGTGTTGTCTTTGAATTTTTTGACAGCTGATGAGCTAGCAATAGCTACTAAGACACATTGGATTGTGGAAGGTACTAGATTAAACCAACCTATAAATTTCTAAAATATCTCAACTTCAAAATTGAAGTCAAAAGGTGTGCTGCTTTGAGAGTATGCTTTTATTTCCCACAGGAAATTAGAGGCAATGGATTCATTTCAGGTTAATATGGATCAGGTTTGACTGGGGAAGACCCTCTGAAAATCTTGACTACAGACATAAATAAATAAACCTAGAAAAAATACAAAACATATTTTACCTGCTCAAACATAAAACAAAAAATCATCTTTGGCTAACTTGTGTACAACACACAGTCTATACTTGTAGTCACACAAAAATGTATGTTACTTTAGAAGTTAATGTGTTTTCAAAACAAGGAGACCAGATACCACTGAAAATGGATGACCCAGATGATCCAGCATCTTCAAATGCCTCTTCTACAGTTTCTTCAGAGTTCTGTATCTAAAACAGCTTCAGGGCTGCTGAGATGGTCCAACCTCGCAAAATACTTCAGCCAAGACTTACCCTATTTTTTCTCAGGATCCCTCAAAGGTGCCAGTACCCCTAGACAACAGGAAGCACCCTAGAAAAACAGCACCCACATTCCCAAAAGATTGGTTGTGCACTTTTGTCATCATTTAAAAGGGGTTGGTTACAAGTTGTTATTAGTCACAACCAGGAAAAAAAGCTAAACAGAGGAGTTAAACAATTAAGTGGCACACGCCCTTAATCCCAACATTCTGGGAGGCAGAGACAGGCGGATCTCTGTGAGTTCGAGGCCAGCCTGGTCTACAAGAGCTAGTTCCAGGGCAGGCTCTGCCGCCTTGAAACACAACAGTTCCCTTGAATAAAAAATTGAGATGCTACCTAGCAAGTTTGGGCTTCTCAGGCTCTGAACAAGGAGAAAATCTTTGGCTAATGGGGCAATTGATCCTAATTATGATATGGGAATTGGATTTCCTCTTTTTAAAGTGTGTGTGTGTGTGTGTGTGTGTGTGTGTGTGTGCGCGCGCAGGTAACTGCTGAGACAAATAAAAATAATAAAAAAATAAAAAATCTCTTTCTAAAGGAAAAAGGGGGAATATGATATAAAAATGACAAGAAAAAAGGGTATATTATTGAATTCATTTTAATCCAAAAAGAAACTATTAATATAAAATATTTTACATTGGTATGGATTTTGATTTATTGATACAATTGTAAAGTTAGTTTTGTTATGCTGTATATATGTTTCTACTTTTTTGGGTATTATGCTTATGCAGCTTTTTAAAAACATGTATAATTAAGAAATAGGTTAATAGTCATGTATAGTAATCAAACTTGTAATCATATTAGGTATATTTTCAAGGTTAAGCAGAAATATTTAGATGATCTTCAAACACTTCAAAGACCTACAGAATATGACATTTAATATGTTTAGCAATCTAAGGCTTCTCATGATAGTGAGACACATCTGCTCCTGACAGCACCAATTTACTTCAAAAGAAGATGATGGATATCAAAGAACCTCTATATGTAGTTTGCTTTCTTTATGGCAAAAGCTAGCCATTTGGGAAAAAAAACTGCCCTTGTCTCATTTGGTGAGAGTATACTATCCAAACTGGACCAGCAGAATGCAAAAGAAAGCAACTGTCAAACTTTGCCAAGACAAGGCATGGCATAACACTCCTTCAAAATTCTTGCTTTACAGAAAATTCTGTCAGATATTCTAGCCCCATAGGCCAAAGCTAGATGGTCCAATATTTCAGAGGAACCTTGGATGACTGTCCAGGCAGTCAGCTGTTTCTATTATTTCTCTAGTTTTGGAAGTTGTTTGTTGTGCACTTCCTGTTTACTTAGGTAATATATTATTCTTGTGTCTCTGATGGAGTTGAAGACTATATAGTTATAGTTATCTTTGTTACCAAATTCAGAAAAGAAACTCACAAAAGAGGTGTAAAGTGAGCTGGGTGGTGATGGCACATATGCCTTTAATCCTAGCACTCAGAAGGCAGAGGGAGGCAGATTTTGATGAGTTTGAGGCCAGCCTGATCTACAATAGCTAATTCCAAGACAGGCTCCAAAGCTACAGAGAAACCCTCTGTAGAGGTTTGTCTCGAAAAACCAAAAAAAAAAAAAAAAAAAGAATTAGTAATAAGCCTGAGCTATCAGCTGAACATTTATAAAATTTTAAGTGTCTGTATAGTTATTTAGGACTGGCTGCTGGAACACAAAGAAACTCCACCTAAAGTGCCCTATTTTTCACTTAGCTTATAATGTATACCTATATGTGTAAACTAACATTATATTATGTGTGTGTAAACTAACGTGTGCTAACACAGGATTTGGAAAAGAGAGCCAGGAGGGCTACCATTAGGTGATGAAGGACAATGCAGGTAAAAGACGGGAGTTGTGAAAGAGAATGTAAACCTAATTGTTTTTCTAGCTTTAACTCTGTCCTCTCTCTCTGTTTCTCTCTCTCTCTCTCTCTCTCTCTCTCTCTCTCTCTCTCTCTCTGTGTATGTGTGTGTGTGTGTGTGTGTTGGATAAGTTCACAGATGTGTAATTGACAGGGAAAGTGTAAAACCCTAAGCGAAGCTCCTTGGCTTTAGAGCGGCCTCTAGAACTCTATAGACATTCACTGAGATGGACAGAGTTCAGGTCAGGGCAAGTGTTTATTTAAATGGCTATGTTTGTCTGGTTGTGTGACATTTACATTTGTGATTTCATTACAATAAAGTGATTTTCATATTAAAAATAAACAGAAAAGTCTCTTTTAATTTATGGTAACAGAATCTCAGGCTACCACATCCACTGCCTTTGTGTCTTTGTGAGGTGGTTGCTCATGACAGAGAACGTGTGTCCTAATAAGTCTGTTTTACAGCTCAGAATGGAGGGTGGAAGAGGTGGAATTCTCGATATCCCTTTCATTGAGGTGGCCCCACCTCTTACAGGTTCTACCTTGACACCAGGCTGAGGATGAAACATTCAATAAATGGGCTTTTAGGAGGTATTCTTGACCCAAATGATAGTGAGCTCTCTTTGTATGTGTGGGTGGGTGTTTGTGTGTGTGTCTTAGTGTGAGCTTTGTTACTTTTTTTCTGAGTCCTCTATTCTTTTACATTGATCTATCTGGTTTATGCCGATAACAGGCTGAGAATGTGTCCTATTAAGTAAGGCTCCTCAACCCCAGAAAGACTGCTGCACTATGAAAGTGCCGGCTGAGTTTGATATTAGAAATACTGAAGAAGAAAAAAAGAACAAAACACTCATCCCAAGGAGGAAAAACACCAAAATTCAGTCTGATAGCTTCAGAGATTGTGTGTTTGGGGTAAGCCTTCTGGAGGTACGGAATAATGAAGCTGCATTTAGAAAATTCAAGCTGGACCTGGAGAGATGGTTCAGCAGTTAAGAGCACTGGCTGCTCTTCCAAAGTCCTGAGTTCAATTCTCAGCACCCACATAGTGGCTCACAACTGTTGGATGCCCTCTTTTGGTGTGCAGATATAAATGCAGAAAAAAAAACACCCATATACAAAAACAACTCTTTTTTGTTTGTTTGTTTGTTTGTTTTTCTCAAGACAAGGTTTCTCTGTGTAACCCTGGCCATCCTGGATCTTGCTCTTATAGACTGGCCTGGAACTCAGAGATGCGCCTGCCTCTGCCTCATGAATGCTGGGACTAAAGATGTGGGCCACTACTGCCTGGCCAAATAAAACTTTTTTAGAAATAGAAAAAGAAAAGTAGAGCTAATTCCTGAGCTTGTTCAGGACACAAACCATCTGATTGGCTTCCATGGCATGAATCTTAAATGTGCTGCCTAGACAAAATGTATTCCATGATCAGAAATTAGCAGCCCAGAATTGACTCTCTTGTGGATGTCAAGACAATTGACATTTTTTTTACTTCATCTGTTCTGTGTTGGTTTTTACTAAAAACAAACAACGCCGTATACTTGAGACCCCCTCCAGCAACAGCAGATCTGCCAGATCCAGAAGATGATGGAAATCATAATCCCAGGGGAGCAAACGACTTCAGAGAAGTAGCTAATAAACTGCCTGCGGACAGCACTGGGGAAGACGGAAGAGGTTTGCCAGATGGGTCCTCACTGTTGTTACTAGACAAGCAATTGCGAAAGATGCCCAGGTTTGAATGGAGAAAACTCCGGGTAATTCCGGAAAAGCTGCCAGTGATGGGATGGTGCTAGAGCTTCGGGGGTTTCTAAGGTTTATTTATTTTCATCTTACGTGTTTGAGTGTTCTGTCCGCAAGCACATATGCGCATGCATGCTGTACCAGCAGGGGGCAGAAGAGGGCGTTGGAATCCCAGAAGCTGGAGTTAGATCTCAGAGGCAGCATGGGTGCTGGGCAGTGAATCTGGACCATCTGCAGAATGGCCAGTGCTCTCAGCCACTGAGTTAGCTCTCCAGTCCCAGGTGCTGAAGTTAAATGAGCTGTAACACTAGTCCAAAAATCTGTTTAAAATTCAGATTTTGATATTTATTATTTTTAAAAGATTTATTTTTAAGTTTTATATATGTATGTGTGGGTATGTGCACATGAGTGTGAGTGCTGGAGGAGCAACCACTGAGTCATCTCTCCAGCCCTAAAATTCAGATTTTTAGAGTGATAAATAAAAAGTCCTACTTATGGTTAGAAAATAAATAAACTCTACCAAAGGGAATATTTAAATTGTTCCTATTAAAGAGAGAAGAAATTTTAAAGGGTAAAATCCTGACTCTCATGCGCACATGAGATGAATATGGCTCAACGATTCTTATTTAACTCACTACTGAACGAGAGAACCCGGAGATAATGTTACAGTGAGTTCAAAGGAGCATGCATAGGCCAGACAAATATATAAACCATTCAGCAATGCTAAAATAAAATTTCCTCGTCTTCCCTTTTCATTTCCTTTCCCCTCCCCCATCCATCCCCCACTTCCCTTTGGCACCATGGGGATTGCAGCTAGGGCATCATCTGAGGGAAGCAAGGATTCTACTGGACCACTACAGCCCCAGATAGGAAATCAATTTCCTTTTATTGGTACAAAACTGGTCTATTGCACAGTGGGGAGAGGAACATCATCGGAAACCCACCAAAGGGAACTTATTTGACTGTCTGAAAATAACTATTTGTATTTATCTCAGTTTTCCAGTAACCCGTAAGGCTTCAGAACTTTTCAACAGCACAAAGGAAAGTATAGGTCCCATAGAACCCAATAAATGGAGGGAGGGGAAGAGGAGTTTTGTACTTTCAAGTACTCTTTGGGCTGCAGCTTCCGCTTCACAATGACCCCTGGGCTGAAGAGGTGGCTCAGGGGGTAAAGAGTACTCGACTTGAAAACACGAAGACTTGAATTCAAATATCCATCACTGGCCTACACTTCGCCTGTGACTCCAACACTGGGAGGCTGAGACAAGAAAATCACCGGGCTGGAGCTTGCTGGTCAGAAAAGATTGTTGGCACTAGAGTTTCATGTTTATGAACTCCCATGTGCGTGCTAAAAATTGAACCAGGATCCTCTGTAGGAGTAACAAATGCTCCTAACAAATGCTACTGAGTCATCTCTCCAGTCCCCTACCTTGAAGCTTTATGTGTTTAATGCACTTTATGGGGCATGGTTGGGATAGGGTTGTGTTTATGTCATACTGGCTGGTCTGGAACTTGATATATAAACCAGAGTAGCTCTTTTTAAAAACTCCTGCTTCAGCCTCCCCACAGCTGGGATTAAGGGTATGTACCACGCTTGTCCTTTAAGGAGCATTAACAATTGTTTCAGAAAGAAATGGAATTGTGTGTGGTTTTCCCTTCTCCCTACCCTCCCTCCCTCCTTCCCTCTTCCTTATTCTCCCTCTCTATCTCTGTGTGTGTGTTTTAGACAGGGTCTCTCACATATACCTGAGGATGGCTGAACTCCTGGTCTTCTTTCTTATTACAGGCAGCTGACTTGCAACCTGACACCCAGCTTCAATCAAGCACCTTCAGCTGAGTCTCTTGCTGTGTGTTTCTTCTGTGACTTACATGTCATCTGTCTACTCTTCACCCTCTAGCTCCAGCAGATCTAGAAATGGCCTTGTGTTGTTTTCTTGCAAAGCTAGATTCAGAATTCTGTATCTATTTAAACTCCTCCAAAGATTCCACTGGGACAAAATCAGTACAGGATGACTGAGACTTTACTGAACTTTGTCTCTGGCAGACCAAACACCTTCAACTTTTCTCTTTTCCCTAATATCTCTCTTCTATAGATACACTCTCCTCCCAAGAAGTTTAGACTTGCTGATTCTTTGCTGAGTCTGTCTTCCTTCCTTTCTTACCCTTTCTACCTCCTTCCCTTTTTTTCAAAAGAATATTTTCCTTTTATTTATTACATTATGCATATGGTTGTTTGTCTTCATGTATGTCTGTGAACCACATGTATATCTGGTGCTCAAGGAGATCAGAAAGGCCATGGGATCCTCTGGAACTGGAGTTACAGACAGTTGTGAGCTGCCATGTGGGTACTAGGAATTGAACCAGGTCCTTTGGAAGAACAGCCAGTGTTCTTAACGGCTGAGCCATCTCTCTAGCTCCACTACTTACCTTTTTTAAAACAAAGTCTGTAATAGGCCAAACTGGTCTCAAATTCACTATTAGTACAGCAAATGGCCTTCAACTGCTGATCTTCAGGTGTCTTCTTTGTAGGGTAAAAGGGCCAGTCAAAGACGTATCTTCATCACACCCCCACCCCCACCGGCCCTGAAACCAGAGCCAGTGAAATAAATCCACCTGGCTCTGAGACCCAAGTCAGTGAAAGAAATACGTTAGTCCTGAACCCAGAACGAAAGAAACACACCCTGACCCTGAAACCAGTGCCAAAGAAATACACTTTGGCCCTAAAATCAAAGCCAATGAAAGAAATATGCCTTGGCCCTGAAATTAAAGTCAAAAGGCTAAAAAAGGCCAAATGAAAGAAACACACTTTGGTCTGGAAACCAGACTCAAATCTGCCCTGACCAACTAAGCAGAAAACCAACCAATCCCTGAAGTTTTTAGAAAAGCTACCAATTAATTCCCTGAGTGCAAGAGCTAACCTATCTGAGCTCAAGGGACTGAAAACTGACCAATTCCCACCCTAAAAATCTTCTCCCTGGAAAAACTCCACCCCTAAGAGGCCCTATAAGGCCTGCACTTGTTCAGTTTTTTGCTGCCTTTTTTATTTTCTTTCTTTTAAAAGATTTATTTAGTATGTACACAATATTTGGCCTCCATATATACCTGTATGCCAGAAGAGGGCACCAGATATCATTACAGATGGTTATGAACCACCATGTGGTTGCTGGGAATTGAACTCAGGACCTCTGGAAGAACAGTCAGTGTTCTTAACCTCTGAGCCATCTCTCCAGCCCCTTGTTGCTGCCTTTTCCACTCTGGCAGAGGCAGCCACTTTCCTGGATTCTTTCCTCCCAATGAAACTCTTGAATGAGGTTTGGTGAGACCTTCCTTCCCTGGAATGGAGCAGGAGCTTCGGAGGAGAGAAGTAACAACTTTTGCCAGAGCAGAGCAGAGCAGGGCTATACCATTTCACTGGCAGAGTTGTTACACTCCAGGACCGGAGAAGAACTTCCCCGGGGAAACCCTCCCCTGCTGGAGTAGAGCTGTTACATTAGGAAAACCATTCCCTGGAGCAGGGCTGTAAGCTGCTGTGCTTACTGTGACCTGTGGTATTCCTTGGCTCCCGATTGCCAGGATCCCCTTTCCATCTGAGCTGCAGTGCTTACACACCTACTCCTCCCAAGTGCTGGGATTATAGACAGGTGTCACATCACCTCATGCAGAGCCTTGGATATTCTTGTGTCCTTACTCACACATCTTTGTCTCCATCCCTGAGTGATTCCCTCAAAAAACAAAAGGAGTGCTGATTCAGCCCATGGTTGGTCAGTGAGTTGTGCCTTTCTGTAGTGGGTAAGAGTATCACCACCAGTCTAAGAACTTTGTGAAGTCTAAGATTATTATAGACATTTTTCCAAAATTCCCATCTTCAAAAGAAGATATTCTTTCTCACTTCTAGCATTTTGTGTGTGCATGTTTCCAATTAGCTCCACAGCTTCTTTAGTGGACAGAAAACATTAAAGTTTATAGAAGCAATTCTTCCTCCTTCTTGAGATATGATCTCCTATAACTCAGGCTGGCCTCAAATTCACCACCGTGGCCTAGGTTTCATCCCCACCCCTGCATAAACAGGGTGCAATAGCACATGCCTGCCTGGACTAGCACTTGGGACGTGGAAGCTGGAGGATCAAGAATTCAAGGTTATATATTGAGAATTGGAGGCCAGAGTATGGTACACAAGACCTCCCTCCCCCCCCAAAAAAAAACCCATCAATCCTACAAGAATGGCTTCATATACAGACAATATTGTGGTTGTTCTAAACAAGGATATAAGGGACGGGACAGGAGAGATGGCTTAGCAGTTATGAGCACTGGCTGCTCTTCCAGATGACCCAGGCTGGATTACCAGCCCCCACACAGTGGCTCACAACCTTCTATAACTCCAGTTCTGGGGGATAGATTCAACACCCTCTTCTGGCCTCTTCAGGCACGCATGTGGTGGACAGGTATGCATGGAAGCAAACCACATTAAAGAAAAAAGAAAGAGATGGTATAAATTATTAATGGCCATAAGATAATATATAATTTTAATGAAGAGCATATTCCTTAAACAGCTTTCTTATTTTCCAGCCCGAATATAAGAAAATTAATGTAGTAGAAAAAGAGTACCCAAGGTAAATGAGAAAAATTACGTCTTATATTGAATTTGTGAAAATTCAGTAGGCTTCTTCCTTCAAAACCAAAAGACAAAAGCGCCATCTCAGAAAGGCACCACTTTTCTAAAGAAATTAAATCTTTGCAACTGGAACCTGTCCTCTAACAGAGAACCTGGGGCGGAAACGGCGGCCCTACAGGCTTCCGTACAAAATGGCGCGGCCCATAGGCACACGCCATGGTGGGGGATTACATCCTCCTGGCCGGCCACTCGGCCGGAAGTGGCTATGGCATTTATGCATCCGGGTGGGTGCGGCCAGGCCGCCTCGGGGGGTTCCAGGCTGTCAGCGTGAGGTGCCGCAGGTGTCCGGGCGAGGCTGGAGGCCGCAGGTAAGCGAGACTCGGGTTGGCCAAGTGTCCTCTGGGACCCTGTGCCGGGAGAGGGGTTTCCAGTGTGGCGCGAGAGGCTCGTGATGCTGGAGGCGGCACTTTGCGCGTGGGCGACTGTTGGGCTCCGAGGTCCCCGGGCGTTGTTGGTCCTGCCCCTCTCCCCGCCCTGAGGCGCGGCCTCCTGCTCCTTCACTCGGTGTGGGCGGTTGAGCCCTCGGGTTCGGGGAGGACTCACCCCGCCATTGGTCCCTAAGCCTTCCCGGGCCGCCCCTTTCCATCCGCCCGGCTTCTCGTCCGGAACCTCCATCCACCCTTCGAGGCTTCCTGACCCAGTCAGTTAAAAAGCAGCCCCCACCGCCGTTCCCCCCGGCGTTGGGGACGCGCCCCACCCGGGTACCTGCCGGCGCACTTCGCTGCCGGGCCGTTTGCCGGCATTCCGCGGGATAGATCGAACTAGAACTTTAAGCCTTATTTATTCAAAATTGACATCTGTTCATTAAAATTCAGACAGCCCAAGCTTTTTATAAGCTTTTGATATATGATTGGACCCAAATTCCCTTATATAACACCTCCTTGGAAACACAAAAACTGTTCTTGTTTTTATTAACTTTTTGGAGTGGGTGGTGGGTGGTGGTGACAGGGTTTCGCTGTGTAGCCCTGGCCAGCCTGGAACTCGTATCTGTTGGCCTCTGCCTTCCATGTGCTAGGATTAAAAGCTTGTTCTACCACGCCTGTCAAGATTCATTTTTGTTTGTGTGTATCTGTGTGAGTGCATTCTGCCTTAAGCGTTGATCTTCTGGAGCTGAAGTTTCAGACGGTTTGAGCTGCCTGATGGAGTGCTAGGAGCCAAATTTAGGTTCTCCGGAGAAGCAGCTAGTGCTATTTACTTATTTAATTGAAAATAGATTTTCTTTTCCTCACATAATATATCCTGATTATGGTTTCAACTCCCTCTGTCCCTCCCAATTTCTCCCACCTCCATTCCCATCCTGATCCACTCCCTTGCTGTCACTCATTGAAAAACAAACAGGCTTCTAAGGGATAATAATAAAATATAACAAGATAAAATAAGATAAAACGAAACCATCAAAACGAAGTTGGACAAGACGAACGGAAGAAAAAGACCAAGAGAAGACACAAGAGTCAGCGACCTACTTGTTTGGATACTCAGGAATCCCATAAAAACATTCTGTGCGTATGTGTGTATGTATGTATTGTATGCACATGCCTGCAAAACCAGAAGAGGATATGTATTGAATCCCCTGGAGTTGGATTTATGGGGGTAAACCCTGATATGGATGCTGGAAGTCAAACTCAGATCATCTGAAAGAGCGACAAGTGCACTTAACCACTGAGCATCTCTCTGTCCCTAAGACTGCAGTAACAGAGCACACAAACTGGAGGGCTTAAAATAATGGAAATTAGTTCTACAGTTCAGGAGAAGAGAGGATTTTACTGTCTCCATGGTGGGGAGCTGAGGATGAGAATCCTTCCTTGCTTTTTAGCTACTAGTGATAAAGAGCCTTGACTTTCTTTGATTTGCATGACTTTAGTGCCCACCTCCATCTTCTGGCTTCTTTCCCATGTGTCTCTCACATTTGGGTCTCCCTCTGTCTTTTTTTTTTTTTTCTTTTTCCTGTAGGATACCAGTCACACTAGATTAAGGGCCACTGTACACCAGTATAACCTCATTTTATCTTTCTGAGACAGGGTTTCTCCAGCTTTGGCTGTCCTGGAGCTCACAGAAATCTACCTGCTTTTGCCTCCCAAGTGCTGGGATTAAAGGCATGCACGACACCTGCTGTGACTTCATCTTGATAATGTTGGAAGGCCCTATTTCCTAACAAGGGCACCGGCATAGGTTCTGAGGGTAGAACTGCAACATACCTTTTTGGTAGAATAGCTCAACTCAACCTGTAGTAAGCGGTTTTATGTGTCTGTCAGTTAAGAGGCTTTTGACTTATATCCACGTTGGGCTTGGTACAGACAGTGCTGCTCTGCGCTTTCTGTGCATGTGTTCATTTCCCTTCTGTGTGGTTGTAGTGGAAATGTGAGGCCTGTGGTGTCTGTGCTTAACTGTCGAGGACCCGCCAGGCTGTTTTCCAAAGCAGCCGCGCCATTTGGCATTCCCACTGACAGTGTGAGAGTTTCTCACTTCTCCACAATATTGCCAGTTTTTATTATCTGCCTTTTTGAGATCCATTAATCATTGTGGTTTTGATTTGCATTTTCCCTGATGGCTAATGATATTGGGGAGCTTTTCATGTGCTATTTGGCCATTGCTCAGTTGTCTTTCATATCTCTATTCATAGTCTTAATCATTTTTTTTTTTTTTTTTTTTTTTTTTCCGAGACAGGGTTTCTCTGTAGCTTTGGTGCCTGTCCGGGAACTAGCTCTTGTAGACCAGGCTGGCCTCGAACTCCCAGAGATCTGCCTGCCTCCCGAGTACTGGGATTAAAGGCGTGCACCACCACCGCCCGGCAATCATGTTTTTAATTAGTTAATTTGTCTTTTTATTATTGAGTTGTAAGAGTTTATATTCTAAATGCATGCCTTTAGCAGATATGTGGCTTGCATATATTTTTTCCAGCTCTTCAGGGTCTTTTGGGGATGTCTTGGTAGCCAATTTATTTTCAAAAAAGGATATATATATATGTATATATATATTAAAGATTTATTTATTAAGCATACAATGTACTGCTGGCAAGGAAGGCACCAGGTCTCATTACAAATGGTTGTGAGCCACCATGTGGTTGCTGGGAATTGAACTTGGGACCCGTGGAAGAGCAGCCGGTGCTCTTACCCTCTGAACCATCTCTCCAGCCTATCAAAAAAGGTTTTTAAAAAGTTTGGCTTACATTGAATTCATGTTTTTAGAAAACAGCTACTGAAGTTTGGATGTGGCCTCTCCCAAAGTTTCACGTGATGAAAGAGTAAACCCAGTGTAGCACTATTGGGAGATGGTGTGCCCTGTGGAAGATGGGGTCTTAGAGGAGTCCTTAGGTCATTTGAGATTTGGAAAGGTAATGGGGATCCCAGCTCTTTTATGTAATTGGTATTTTTCCTTTTTTGCTCTTAATACTTTTGGGGAGACCACCACCCAGATCCCAAATAAATACACAGAGGCTTATTCTTTCTTATGAATGCCCAGCCTTAGCTTGGTTTATTTCTAGTCAGATTTTCTTAACTTAAATTATCCCATCTAGCTGGGCGTTGGTGGTGCATGCCTTTAATTTCAGCACTCAGGAGGCAGAGGTAGGTGGATCTCTTAGGCGGATCTCTGTGAATTGAAGGCCAGCCTGGACTACAAGAGTTAGTTCCAGGACAGCTAGGGCTGTTACATAGAGAAACCCTGTCTCAAAATAAAAACCAACCAAACAAACAAAACAAAACAAAATTATCCCATCTATCTTTTGCCTCTGGGCTTTTATCTTTTTCTATTCTATATACCTTTCTTTACTTCTTACTGTGTAGCTTGCTGTGTAGCTGGGTGGCTGGCCCCTGATGTCTTCCTCTCCTTTTTCTCACTCCTCACCGATCTTCTCTTTCTAGATTTCTCCTCTTATTTATTCTCTCTGCCTGCAAGCCCTGCCTATCCATTCTCGTGCCTAGATATTGGTCAGCTCTTTATTAGACCAATCAGGTATTTTAGGCAGGCTAAGTAACACAGCTTCATAGAGTTAAACAAATGCAACATAAAAGAAGGCAACACACCTTTGCATCATTAAACAAATGTTTCACAACATAAACAAATATAACACATCTTAAAATAATATTCCACAACACCCTTAGCAACTATGTATGTGTGTGTGTATGTATGTATTGAGACAGAATCTCTCTCTATGAATCAAGCTGGTCTGGAATTTGGTAGGTAACTCAGGCTAGCTTCAAACTTGCTGTTCTGTCTCATTCTTAATATTTCTGGGATAACAGGTGTGTGCTGTCACGCCCAGCTTCTATTTTTCCTGTCCTTCGTTCAAGTTTTGTTTTGATTCCAGCCACTGGTCTTCCCCAGAAGCTCTACATGTTTTCTGTGTTAGAAGCACATGGACTCTGTATATCACTTCCATGGTGATGCTACTTTAACAGAATTCCCCAATTCTGAACCAGTCTTAATTTAGGTCCTTGGCTCTGGATTTTCTTTTTAATGAGAATGTTATGAACTTGGGCCCTGCATCTGTCATAATTACAAACTTAAGGAGTATCTGTCCTCTTCTTAGGTCTTTCTTTCTTTCTTTCTTTCTTTCTTTCTTTCTTTCTTTCTTTCTTTCTTTCTTTCTTTCTTGTGTGTCAGAGACAGAGAGACAGAGAGAGGGAAGACTTTTGGAAGTCAGTTCCCCTTTCACTATGTAGGTCTGAGGAATTGAACTTAGGTCATCAGTCTTGCCAACAAGTGCCCTTATACCCGATGAGCAGTCTTGCCAACCTTTACTCTTGATTCCATTTTGTATCATTAAGAGAGTCTAAAGCAATTGGCAGAGCGCAGGTGAATTTGTGGAAGCAAGGGTGGAAATAGAAATGGGATAAACAAGTATAAAGATGAGCCAGCTCTGGTGGTACACACTCATAATTTCAGCGCTTAAAGGAGGATCTGGATTTCAGGGTCATCCCTAGTTATATAAGTTTAAGTAAATCTGGGCTACATGAGACCCTGTCTCAAAAAATAAAAGTATAAAAATGGAAAAATTACAATACTAACTGTTCTGTATCAAATTTGTATCAGTTTTTTCAGTTTGTGGGTACAGAGATTTAAACTTTAGGGGGAAACTTGTTTGTACTTAAGTGTGTATTTTATATGTAAGCATATTTTTGACATTTGTTTTGCAGGTTGTGGGATTAGTGAAAGGTTGAAGATGTCTAGACAGAATTTAGTGGCTTTGACAGTGACCACCCTTCTGGGTGTGGCCATGGGGGGATTTGTACTGTGGAAAGGCATCCAGCGCAGATGGAGAAAGACAAGCAGAGTGGCACAGCAGCAGCAGCAGCAGCAACCACAGCAACAACAGCAGCAGCAACAGCAAGTGCTTGGTAGGAGGGAGTGGCCCCCTCCAGAAGCTGCGCAGCTACCCTTTGGGGACCTGAGAATGCCAAGAACCTCATGGGAAGAGAGGATACTCCAGGCAGAGGTGGTGACAGTATCTCAGGAGGCAGAGTGGAATCAAATCCAGCCCTTCCTTCGAAGAGAGTTGGCAGATTTTCCAGTACTTGGAATCGACTGTGAGTGGGTAAGTTAAAAGGCAGTGACTGAAAAAGAATCTCATTAGCTTTCCCAGTTCAGGACATGGATGGTCAAGAATAGAATACACTGAAAGGAGAAGTACTTTGTTCTTGACTTGCTTGTAAGTATACTTAGCAGACGATGCTGATGCTCTCAGGATAGGGGTGACCTTAAATTTGTTATTCTGGAGTCAGGTGGGCCTGCATGAGTTTCACTTTCACTGATTATTTTCCAAACTGGACAAGATAATTAGCTTTTCCAAATCTGTTTGTGTTTTGTAATAGGAATGTATGAGCACCTACTTCCAATGACTTCTGAGTAATCAAGTAGATAATCCCATAAAGGTTTCAGTGCAATTTAATATACAGCAAGTGCTCATTCAATACCAGCTGCTAGGTAGGTGTGCTGGTGCACGACTGTAACCTCAGTACCCTGGGAGACCAAGGGAAGGGGGCCACAGCAAGTTCGAGGCTATCCTAGGCTGTATTGTGAATTTGAGGTCATCCTGGGTTATAAATTAAGACCCTGTCTTCAAACAAGCAAACAAACAAAAGCAAAACCTGCCATTTCAACTACCTACCTATTTTAGTTTTTGTTTTCAGTTTGTTTTTTGAGACAGGTGGGTGCCAATTGTCGCAAATTAGGTCAGTATGATAAGTAACCAGGCTAGCTCAAGAATAACAGGAATACTTTAATGGTTAAAGAGGGGAAACTTACACTATAAGAATGGAGTTCCGAAATCCAGTAGAGAGAGCGCTCACCTGCAGCCCCAGGTTTTTCTACCTGGGCTCTAGGTGGCCACACTCTAACTCGATGTGTTTGCTTAAAACTATCAGTTGATAGTTTCCCCATCAGACCTTGAACTTGTGTAACTGAGAATAACCTTGAGCTTTTGCTTCTCTTACCTTTACCTCCTAAGTACTAGAATCAAAGATGTATACTACCCCACTGGCTTGTTAATACTTTTTAAAAAGATTATTTATGGGTGTGTGTGAGCTACTATGTCCTCTGTGTTTGATAAATACCTTTGATATTTTCCATGTCATTTTCTATGTATATGAGCTTGGTTTGTATGTCCTCTCTTCCTGCCAAAATTCTAAGTATTCTAGGCCAAGGCCATGCCTTCCATATCCCCAAAGTTGTACTCTAACCTTCACATGTATTCCATGGCACATATGCGCTCACACACATACACATATGCAAACGACAAAAACACAAACTCAAGGAAAACAATCCTCAAAGGAATGTCTGAGGAGCTAGGGCTAGAGCTCAGTTAGTAGAACATTTGTCTAGTATGTAAAGTCCTGGGTATAACCCAGCACAGCATACAGAGGACTCTACTGGGAGGAGGGATATTTCATACTTGAGGCCAAGATTATAAAGAGAAAATAGTCAATATAACAAAAGAATTGCACTGAGAATTTCCAGGCGATTCTCCCGTCTCTGCCTCTTATCTCTCTATGGGAGTGCTGGGATTGCAGATGTGTAGCACTGCATTGGCTTTTTACATGGGTTCCAGTGATTAAACTCAGGTTGTTAAGATTGCATGTGTAATTGGACTTTCTCGTTGAATTTCTTTGGACTGCCAGCCCCTAAATAATGACATGGAGACTTATTATGAAAGCTTGGCCTTTAGCTTAGACTTATTCCCAATTAGCTCTTATAATTTCTGTTTTCTATTAATGTAAGTTCTGTCTCTCCTCAATTCTGTATGTCCATCTCCCTCCGTGTCTTGCTGACATCTCTTGTGCACCTAGATTCTAATCCTGAGTTGTTCTTCTCTAGCCAACAATCCTGCCTGTTCTCTCCTGCCTGTCTATCGGCCATAGGGCTCTTTTATTAAACCAATTAGAAGGTACCTTGCCTTCATTGTGTACAAAAAGATTATCTCACAACATTTCCCTCTTTTTGTCTAAATAAAAAGGAAAGGTATTAACCCTAACGCAGTAAAGCTATATTCAGTAGAACAATTATCAGGTAAGAATTACATTCACAATGTCCAGTCCATTTGTATTTGGCAAATTTGAAGAAACTATTGTCTATCCTATCAAAGTTTTATACCTAAACCACTTTCTATCATAGCTTGTATTACCAACCTAAAAAAAAATCATTTTAGATCTTAAAACATTTTCTTAGATAAACAGCTAATCTATTATGTCTGGCAACCTTATATACTTTACACCTCTTTTGTAAGTTTCTTTTCTGAATTTGGTAACAAAAAAAGTATAACTGTCTAGTCTTTGATTACATCAGAGACCTGAGAAGGATAAAATATTACCTGAACAAACAGGAAATGCAGAGCAAACAACTTCCAAAACTATAGACGTGACAGGGAGAGCTGGCTATCTGGATCGTCACCCAAGGTTCTTCTGCAACCCTGGGACATCCATCTTTGACTTACAGGCCTAGAATATCTGACAGACTTTTTTGTGAATCAGGAGTTTTGAAGAACTATCCTAGCTTATCTTGGCAAAATTTGGTCTTTTGTGTCCTGCTTGTCCAATTTGGAGAGCATATTGTCAGCAGTCAAGGGAAGCAAGGACAGTTCCCCAATGGCTGGCTTTGCCACATGCAAGGCAAACTCTATATGGAGGTTCTTTGATGCCCATCATCTTCTCTAAAGTAGATTGGCGCTGCCAGGAGCAGACTTACCTCACTGTCATAAAAAGCCTTATGCTATTAAAACATCTTAAATGCCTTGTTCAGTAGGTCTTTGAAGTGTTTGAAGACTGCCTTTCTATCCAAAATATATCTCTATTTTACCTTGAAAACATACCTAACATGACTACAAGTATGGTTGTTATAGATGACTATTAACCAACCTGTATTTATTAATTATTCTGAACAGTTTATAGTAATAGCTTTCAAAGACTAGAACTTTACATTACAATTTTAAATGAACCACATAGGTTCACAATATTTTATAGTATGTTATAACAAAAACAACCTTAAATTTGTATAAATATAGGAAAATCCATACCAATGTAAAATATTTGAGATTAATAGTTGTTTTTTAGTTTGAAAGTAGATTCAATAATCTACCCTTTTATTCTGTTATTCCCACATCCCCCTATTTTCTTTTTGAAAAGAGATCCCTGAATCTAACCTCTTCTCCTTAGTTTTTTCCATGAATGTGACCAGTAACAACTTGCAACCAAGCCCCCTAAATGATGACAAACATCCATAACCCACTGAATGATCAAAAGCCACCCTCTCCAAGTCTTGGGAATGTGGGCATCATGTTTCTTTTGTTGTTGTTGTTGTTTGTTGCTGGGTCCTAAAGGCTCACTCGGGGAGAGGGTGAGAAGACATGTGTCAAAAACACAGACACTGGAAGTCAGGTAAAAGGCAAACAGCAGACTCCTTTATTCAGCAGTGGGGAGAGCCTTATATACCTTCCTCCCAGCACCCAGCCTGCATTCTGATCCATCGACATCGTGTGGTCACCCTTCATTGGCTAGGCATGATCAGGACCTCTGACAGCAACTGTTGTTAGGCTCTCAAGCAGGCTGCAGGTTGGCTCATCTCTAGGCCTTGTAGGCCTTATTTCCCTACAGCTGATTTTTGGTTTTTCAAGACAGGTCTCTTTATGTAGCCTTGGCTATCCTAGAACTAGCTCTGTATCAGACTGGCCACGAACTCACAGAGATCTGTCTACCTCTGCCTCCCAAGTGGGCATTGTGTTCTTTTTTTTTTTTTTTAAATATTTATTTATTTATTTATTTATTTATTTATTTATTTATTATGTACACA
>NW_026067982.1:1007099-1022713 GCF_014885135.2 Alexandromys fortis | reverse complement strand
CGAGACAGGGTTTCTCTGTGGTTTTGGAGCCTGTCCTGGAACTAGCTCTTGTAGACCAGGCTGGTCTCGAACTCACAGAGATCCGCCTGCCTCTGCCTCCCGAGTGGTGGAATTAAAGGCGTGCGCCACCACCGCCCGGCTGACTTTATTATTTTTAAAATATTTTTCTATAACTGCCTATACCCATTTTCTTTTTTTCTCTTTTCTTTTCTTTTCTTTTCTTTTTTTTTTTTTTGTTTGTTTGTTTTGAGAGAGGTTTCCCTGTAGCTTTGGAGTCTGTCCTGGAACTCGCTCTGTAGACCAAGCTGGCCTCAAACCCACAGAGATCTACATGTCTCTGCCTTCGGAGTGCTGTAATTAAAGGTATGTGCCACCACTGCCCAGCTCCATTTTCTTTTCTTTCTTTAGCACCTAAGCACATTTTCAAGCATACTGTACTTATTCAGAGATTTTCTTAGTCTGGATCTGACTTTTTTTGTGTCTGCAGCATTTCTCTGATCACATGAATCAAACCTTAAATGACTAGACAATAGCTATGCTACCCACTGTGGATCTCTTAACACTTGGATCTGGCAGCTGGCTCCGCCCCTTTTGGGTTGATGAGAGCCAAGCCTCATGCCTATGGGCTACCAGCCTAGAGCCCGTCTATCTGCCCCAGCTCTGGAAAGAAGTGTCTGGACCTGCCCTGTGGCAGACTTTTCTAACTGGTTTCCTGTTGGTAGCCTGTCATTCAGGTGCTCTGCTGCATAGCAGGGCCTATTAAAGGAGCCTTGACTCTGTCGCCATGGTCAGTTGGGCTCCGTGTCTGGAACTTTTCTTAGCTTTATCAGACCCCTGCATTTGGATATATGGGCTGGGCCTCCATGTTGAATGTTAAATGTAGTTGGGCTTTCTCATCAGATCTTCTTTGGACTGCCAGCCCCTAAATAATGACATGGAGACTTATTATTATGAAAACTTGGCCTTTAGCTTAGACTCGTTCCCAGCTAGCTCTTATAACTTAAATTAACTGTCAGGGTCCAGCCTCGACGGGGTTTGCAAGTTCCAGGGTAGGGGCATATGGATTAGAAATGCCAGGTAGACAGAACAGAGATATGAACGAAAAAGACAGACACAGACTAGAATTGAGAGGGCAATCAGTGAATACTGAATTCACCCACATTTATTTTCCATATGCTTATATACCCCAATCCAAAAACGGGGGGAAGAAGGAAAAAGATTGTGTTCATTACACAAAGAATAAACAGAGCAATTGCCTCTTCAGTACCTGAAACATACCCTGAGTTAAGTATTCTGTTTATTTATGCAGGACATTCAGTGACCATACCTTAGACCAAGTATGTAGGCAGCCACTCCCTGGGTCAAATCTCCTGTCATCTCCTTGAAGGAGCAGGAATAGGCTTAAACTCTGAACTTTGGTCTGGGTGGACTGGGTTCACCTTTGTGGGCCATCTTAATACCCAAAACACCAAGTAACCACACCCTAGGTCAAGATATCTTTGTTAGTAGCCACACCTCAAGTCAAACCTCTTGTCAGTAGCCTTGAAGGAGCAAGAATAGGCCTGAACTCTCTGACCTCCAGTCAAGGTAGAACAGACCCACTCTATGGGCTCCCACAATTAACCTGTTTCTAATAATCTGTGTTCTGCCATGTGATTCTTTACCTCTCCTCCATTCTGTGTGTTTGACTCCCTCTGTATCTTCCTTGAGCCTAAATTCTAACCCTGAGTTCCTCTGTCTTCCAGAAAGTCCTGTCTAGTCTCTCCTGCCTGGCTATTGGCCACTCAGCTTTTTATTAAACCAATCAGAAGGTGCCTTGGCAAAGACACATTTTTACAGTGTACAAAAAGATTATCCCACAACAGGCTAATATTTTTACCTCTTGTGCCATCTCCCTAGCTCCTATTAACTGTTTTTTGTTTTTCAGACTGGGTTTCACTGGGTAGTCTATCCAAGCCCAAAACCCTATATCCCCAATTTCAACTTCTGAGTATTAGGATTATATATTCCTCATTCTTTTAAAAAATAAATTTATATTATATATTTTTAAATTTTAATTTATTTGCATAATTTTTTTAGGTATGAGTGCTCTGCCTGCTTGCTTGTGAGAGAGGGCTTCAGATCCCATACAGATGGTTGTAGGTACCATGTGGTTGCTGGGAATTGAACTCAGGACCTCTGGAAGAGCAGTCAGTGTTCTTAATCACTGAGAGAGCCATCCCTCTAGCCCTGAAATTTATATTATTTTATGTGTATGTGTGTGTGTGTGTGTGTGTGTGTGTGCGTGCGTGCGTGCAGGTGCAGCAGCAGTCTGAAGAGGGCATTGGATTCCCTGGAACTAGAGTTACAGGCAGTTGTGAGTTACAGGCATTTGGGTGCTGGTAACACAGCTTGAGTCTGTGCAGGAGCAGTAAGTGCTCTTAAACACTGAGTCACATCTGTCTATTCCTGACTCTTAAAGTTATTCTTGCTTTTTTGTGTTGGTTGACTCTTTTGAGACAGAATGTTGTTTATAGCCATGACTAGCCTGGTACTTCATTGTCAAGGTTGGTCTGGAACTTGTAGCAGTTCTCTTGCCTCAACCTCTTGAGTATTGGGATGACAGTCATACACACTATGCCTAAGCCTTATGCCATTTTTTTTAGAAGTTATTTCTAGTATTCATTGATAATAAGATACCCACTGTTGTGAAAATATCTTTTTTTTTTCAGTCTTGTAAAAATATTTCCTTTTGCCAGGTGGTAGTGGCACACACCTTTAATCCCAGCACTCAGGAGGCAGACACAGGCAAATTTCTGTGAGTTTGAGGCCAGCTTGGTCTACAAAGTGAGTTCCAGGACAGACAGGACTCTTAACACAGAGAAACCCTGTCTCAACAAAACAAAACAAAATTTTCTCTGAGTGTAGAATTTTAACTTTGTCATTTTCAAGACTGTGTTTCATTGTCTTCTGATTTCCATTGTTGCTGTTGAAGATAATCATCACTATTTTATTGATTCTTTGCAAGTAATCGATTTTTCCATAACTCTGAAGGTGCACTGAGTCTAGATTCAGTTTAGGAGTAAGAAAGCTAACAGAGGGGGCTGGGATGGCTCAGCAGATAAGAGTACTGACTGCTCTTCCAGAGGTTCTGAGTTCAGTTCCCAGCAACCACATGGTGGCTCACAACTATCTGTAGTGAGATCTGGTGCCCTTTTATGACCTGCAGGGATACATGCAGGCAGAACACTGTATATATAACAAGTAAATAAATCTTTTTTTTTAAAAAAAGAAAGCTATCAGATATGAGAACAATTTTTTATCGTTTTAAAATTTTATTTTAATTTATTTTCTTCTTTGTGGTGTGTATATGAGAAAGAGAGACAGACAGGGAGACGCATAGGTTTTCATTAAGCCCCAGTTGACTTAGAATTTGCTATGTAGATCAGGTAGTTCTCATACTCCTAGAGATCCACCTGCCTATACCTCCCAAGTGCTGGGATCAAAGGTGTGTTTCACCATACATGCAGCCAACTTTCTTCTGGGGATATGTGAGTAGCTCCAATTGGTAAAGCAGTGCCTAAGAAGAAAGTCTAAGGTTTTGGTGAGTTAAATCATGGCTGTGCTGAACCATAAGGTAGAATTTAAGAGCAAAGACATTTTGTTTTTAGTAGCAATTCTTTTTTTTTTTTTTTAAATATTTTTTATTATGTATACAGTATTCTGTCTGCTTGTATGCCTGCAGGCCAGAAGAGGACGCCAGACATCATTACAGATGGTTGTGAGCCACCATGTGGTTGCTGGGAATTGAACTCAGGACCTTTGGAAGAGCAGGCAATGCTCTTAACCTCTGAGCCATCTCTCCAGCCCTTAGTATCAATTCTTGATGATATTGACTATTTTCTCTTGATAATCTTGATTGCCTCAAGTATGAAATATTTTTTCCCAATACTTGTGACACTGTGTTTGATAATACCTTTGCTTTTTCCATGTCACTTTCTGTGTGTGAGAGTTTGGTCTATATGTCTCCTCTTTCTGAAAGGTTCCAAGTCCTTTAGGCCAGGACGGTGCCAGCTGTAACTGTAGGTAGTGTTGTGAGCCTCACACATGACTAGCAGGCAGGGCTCCTCAGCCTCCCCACTGCTGATATGATTGGCAGATGGTTCTATGTTGTGAGTAGCTGTTGTGAGATGTGTACTGTTGGGTGTCTTGTGATATTGGATGCACAGCAGTGTCTGCCTCCTGCCTGCTAGATGCCTACATACTCCCTTCTTGTATTGTAATGATCAAAGATTTCTCCAGACTTAAATTTCCCATGCGGGCAAGATCACTGTCCCTTCAGAATTACTGTTGTAGACTCTGGGAAACTTGAGTGTTACTATCAGACTTGCCATTATCCCATCATATTTGGTAAGCTGTTTTACCTATGGGCTGAAAGTTTCTTTTTCTAAAAAGTAAGAAGGAATTTATTGGGTGTTTGTCTGTTTTGTGGATTGCTTTTGGAATCCTTTCTAAACCCTTGAAAACAGGAACAAGTGTTGTCTGTATGTAGTTTTAGAGACAACATTTTCTCAGACTTTCCTTTGGGGGTCATACCCCCAGAAGATTTAACATTGTTGTAAGTATATAGATAATATGCATAGTTATTTTCTTCTCTTAAGATATAGTAGTCCTTCCTTATGTTCAGTATGTGTGCTTTGTTTCTTTCTTTGATAAAACTCCGTTTGTGACTTTGTCCCACCAGGATCTATTATGCCGGCAGAGCTGTGCTCTGCATTATGTTATGCTTTTGAAAAAGGTTCTCAATATATAGCTTTGGGTGGTTTAGCTCAATATGCAGATCAGGCTGGCCTCAAACTCATAGATTACCCCATATCCCATGCTGGGATTAAAAGCAAGCACCCCTTGCCTGGCCTCTACTTCCTTTTGAAACTTGTCTTTTAAGGCAAATGAGGACATGTGCAATAGAGCACTCAGGTATGGTGCTATTTAGTACTCTGCCCTTAGCCTTTTTCTTAGCCTTTGGAGCCCAGCATATTTTCTCTGACTGACAGTGTGGGCCCCAGAGCTCCTGAGTAAGTTGGTCACTATTTATGGACTGGAGCTGACCCTGTGACGCTTATTCAGACTGCTGCTTTATAAGGCCTCATCTGTTAGAACAGGTTCTCCTTGCATTTAACCTCAAATCCATTCTGCCGCTTCCTTTGGGAAGCTAAGGACATATTTCTTAGGTCGGTTTTTTAGTCAGTCTCCTTTTGTCGTGCTGCTGTGCAAGGATGTGAACTGTGCTCTGTTTTGTTTTTTTCCCAGGTGAATTTGGAAGGCAAAGCTAGTCCTTTGTCACTCCTACAGATGGCTTTCCCGAGTGGCTTCTGTGCATTGGTTCGCTTGCCTCGGCTGATCTGTGGAGGCAAAACACTACCAAGAACGCTCTTGGACATCCTGGCAGATGGCACCATCTTGAAAGTAGGAGTGGGATGCACAGAAGATGCCAACAAGCTTCTGCAGGATTATGGCCTCATTGTAAGGGGGTGTCTGGACCTCCGCTACCTAGCCATGAAGCAGGGGTATGGTTTGTATGCATGTCAGGATGCCTGTGATGGTGGGGCAAAAACTGTATATGTTGTAGTTACTGGGGACTGATACTAAAGGCTTTGAAAATGCATATTGAACTCGTGAGGAGACATACCAATGCCTGAGAAAAGTCCGGTTGGCTAAAATTACTTTTTTGATAAACCTCTAATCACTTGTGAAGAAGTAGTTATGAACCAGTAGCCCACTGGCTAAGTTGGAGCTTTAGAGTTTATTTTTTTCCCATGTGAAGTCTGTTTTATATCCAGAAAACTAAGCATAAGAGTCTGTATTTGTGGCTTTTCTTCAGAAATGACCCGACTTCAGAGTTCTGGGTTGTAGGGGGCTTTCCCTTTTTGATTTATGTACTCAGTTTAACTTCCCAAGTCTTCACCACTCCTGTGGTAAACCTGACTTGTGGTCATCACTTGCATTTGCAAACCAGCCTTAGGGCCACATAATGGTCAGTCTTGCCTTTGACTTGGAGAGAGACTTCTCTTCTTAGCCTTTTCTTCTATGGAAACTGTTTCATTCCATCTTTCGGGGTCACACTTAATTCCTCAGTACATGCACAGTCCTCATACATTATCTACTTACTTAAATTTTATTTCTTTATTTATATTTTTATGTGCATTAGTGTTTTTCCTGCCTATATGTTTGTGTCTGTGGAGGCCTGAAGAAGGCATCAGATCCCTTGGAAGTGGAGTTACAGAGGGGTGTGAGCCACTATGTGGGAGCTGGGAACTGAACCTGGGTCCTCTGCAAGAGAATCAAATGCTCTTAACTGTTGAACCATCTCTCCAGAAACCACAGTCCTCATTTATACTCTCTGTGCATTTGGAGACACTTAAAATGAATGTATGTAAATTGAAAGTGCATTGAATTCTCTGAGATGAGGCAGGAGAGTATGAGTTTGACGCCAGCATGGGCTAGGTCATGAGCACCTGTCTCAAAAACACCCAAAAGAGAATTAGGCCAAAGGTGAATATTATCATGAAATGATAATATACAATTTGTGGTTAGAAATAAGAATGTGTGTTTGGATACACATGCATGTGTGCATGTGTGCATGTGTGGAGGCTGAGGTCACTGTGGAGTGTTTTCTTCAATTGTTCTTTATCACATTTTGTTGTTGAGACAAGGTCTCAACATGTAGCCATGACTAGATAGAACTCACAGAGTCCTACATGCCTATCTTTTGCCTCCTGAGTGCTGAGATTAAAGGCGTGTACCACCACTGCCCAGCCTTCACTTTATTTTTTGAGACGGAGTCTCTCACTCAGTCTGGAGATCACAGATTTGACTAGACTGACTGGCCAACAAGCCTCTCTCTCTGCTTACTGGCACCAGGATTATAGGTGCATTCTGCCACACCCAGCCTTACATGGGGCGGGAGGTCAAAGTCAGGTCCTTATGTGTAGAGATAGGAGTGGCGGGGCTGCGTCCCTGGCACCCGGCCGCCCGCATAGCTAGGTTATGCCCCGAAATAATTACACGGAAACTGTATTCTATTAAACACTGCCTGGCCCGGCTAGTTCCAGCTTCTTATTGGCTAGCTCTTACATATTGTTCTAACCCATTTCTAATATTCTGTGTAGCCCACGAGCTGGCTTNGCCATTATCCCATCATATTTGGTAAGCTGTTTTACCTATGGGCTGAAAGTTTCTTTTTCTAAAAAGTAAGAAGGAATTTATTGGGTGTTTGTCTGTTTTGTGGATTGCTTTTGGAATCCTTTCTAAACCCTTGAAAACAGGAACAAGTGTTGTCTGTATGTAGTTTTAGAGACAACATTTTCTCAGACTTTCCTTTGGGGGTCATACCCCCAGAAGATTTAACATTGTTGTAAGTATATAGATAATATGCATAGTTATTTTCTTCTCTTAAGATATAGTAGTCCTTCCTTATGTTCAGTATGTGTGCTTTGTTTCTTTCTTTGATAAAACTCCGTTTGTGACTTTGTCCCACCAGGATCTATTATGCCGGCAGAGCTGTGCTCTGCATTATGTTATGCTTTTGAAAAAGGTTCTCAATATATAGCTTTGGGTGGTTTAGCTCAATATGCAGATCAGGCTGGCCTCAAACTCATAGATTACCCCATATCCCATGCTGGGATTAAAAGCAAGCACCCCTTGCCTGGCCTCTACTTCCTTTTGAAACTTGTCTTTTAAGGCAAATGAGGACATGTGCAATAGAGCACTCAGGTATGGTGCTATTTAGTACTCTGCCCTTAGCCTTTTTCTTAGCCTTTGGAGCCCAGCATATTTTCTCTGACTGACAGTGTGGGCCCCAGAGCTCCTGAGTAAGTTGGTCACTATTTATGGACTGGAGCTGACCCTGTGACGCTTATTCAGACTGCTGCTTTATAAGGCCTCATCTGTTAGAACAGGTTCTCCTTGCATTTAACCTCAAATCCATTCTGCCGCTTCCTTTGGGAAGCTAAGGACATATTTCTTAGGTCGGTTTTTTAGTCAGTCTCCTTTTGTCGTGCTGCTGTGCAAGGATGTGAACTGTGCTCTGTTTTGTTTTTTTCCCAGGTGAATTTGGAAGGCAAAGCTAGTCCTTTGTCACTCCTACAGATGGCTTTCCCGAGTGGCTTCTGTGCATTGGTTCGCTTGCCTCGGCTGATCTGTGGAGGCAAAACACTACCAAGAACGCTCTTGGACATCCTGGCAGATGGCACCATCTTGAAAGTAGGAGTGGGATGCACAGAAGATGCCAACAAGCTTCTGCAGGATTATGGCCTCATTGTAAGGGGGTGTCTGGACCTCCGCTACCTAGCCATGAAGCAGGGGTATGGTTTGTATGCATGTCAGGATGCCTGTGATGGTGGGGCAAAAACTGTATATGTTGTAGTTACTGGGGACTGATACTAAAGGCTTTGAAAATGCATATTGAACTCGTGAGGAGACATACCAATGCCTGAGAAAAGTCCGGTTGGCTAAAATTACTTTTTTGATAAACCTCTAATCACTTGTGAAGAAGTAGTTATGAACCAGTAGCCCACTGGCTAAGTTGGAGCTTTAGAGTTTATTTTTTTCCCATGTGAAGTCTGTTTTATATCCAGAAAACTAAGCATAAGAGTCTGTATTTGTGGCTTTTCTTCAGAAATGACCCGACTTCAGAGTTCTGGGTTGTAGGGGGCTTTCCCTTTTTGATTTATGTACTCAGTTTAACTTCCCAAGTCTTCACCACTCCTGTGGTAAACCTGACTTGTGGTCATCACTTGCATTTGCAAACCAGCCTTAGGGCCACATAATGGTCAGTCTTGCCTTTGACTTGGAGAGAGACTTCTCTTCTTAGCCTTTTCTTCTATGGAAACTGTTTCATTCCATCTTTCGGGGTCACACTTAATTCCTCAGTACATGCACAGTCCTCATACATTATCTACTTACTTAAATTTTATTTCTTTATTTATATTTTTATGTGCATTAGTGTTTTTCCTGCCTATATGTTTGTGTCTGTGGAGGCCTGAAGAAGGCATCAGATCCCTTGGAAGTGGAGTTACAGAGGGGTGTGAGCCACTATGTGGGAGCTGGGAACTGAACCTGGGTCCTCTGCAAGAGAATCAAATGCTCTTAACTGTTGAACCATCTCTCCAGAAACCACAGTCCTCATTTATACTCTCTGTGCATTTGGAGACACTTAAAATGAATGTATGTAAATTGAAAGTGCATTGAATTCTCTGAGATGAGGCAGGAGAGTATGAGTTTGACGCCAGCATGGGCTAGGTCATGAGCACCTGTCTCAAAAACACCCAAAAGAGAATTAGGCCAAAGGTGAATATTATCATGAAATGATAATATACAATTTGTGGTTAGAAATAAGAATGTGTGTTTGGATACACATGCATGTGTGCATGTGTGCATGTGTGGAGGCTGAGGTCACTGTGGAGTGTTTTCTTCAATTGTTCTTTATCACATTTTGTTGTTGAGACAAGGTCTCAACATGTAGCCATGACTAGATAGAACTCACAGAGTCCTACATGCCTATCTTTTGCCTCCTGAGTGCTGAGATTAAAGGCGTGTACCACCACTGCCCAGCCTTCACTTTATTTTTTGAGACGGAGTCTCTCACTCAGTCTGGAGATCACAGATTTGACTAGACTGACTGGCCAACAAGCCTCTCTCTCTGCTTACTGGCACCAGGATTATAGGTGCATTCTGCCACACCCAGCCTTACATGGGGCGGGAGGTCAAAGTCAGGTCCTTATGTGTAGAGATAGGAGTGGCGGGGCTGCGTCCCTGGCACCCGGCCGCCCGCATAGCTAGGTTATGCCCCGAAATAATTACACGGAAACTGTATTCTATTAAACACTGCCTGGCCCGGCTAGTTCCAGCTTCTTATTGGCTAGCTCTTACATATTGTTCTAACCCATTTCTAATATTCTGTGTAGCCCACGAGCTGGCTTACCAGGGAGGATCTTAACCTGCATCTGTCTGGAGCAGGAGAATCATGGCGACTCCCTATTCAGCTTCTTTTTCCCAGCATTCTCTTCTGTTTACTCCACCTACCTAATTTTCTGTCCTATGAGGGCCGAGGCAGTTTCTTTATTATTAACCAATGAAAGCAACAGATAAGATACAAGACCCACCTCCATCACTTATGTTACATGGTAAGCATTTTACGTACTGAGTATTTTCTTCAGAACAAGAATGAAACTTTTTAAAAATATTTATTTATTATGTATACAATATTCTATCTGTCTGTATGTCTGCAGGCCAGAAGAGGGCACCAGACCTCATTACAGATGGTTGTGAGCCACTATGTGGTTGTCGGGAATTGAACTCAGGACCTTTGGAAGAGCAGGCAATGCTCTTAACCACTGAGCCATCTCTCCCTCCCAAGAGCTGTTTATTTTATTCAAGTGTGCCTGGCCTTTATGTGTTTTCGGTCTCGGGCAATGAGATGTGACTGTTGACTGCTTATTTGGTAAGGGATGGCTTCTGGTTCTTCTTATCACAGTGGTGAGAGAACTATGCTGTTACACCAACAGGGGCCTTTGCCTGCCAGCCTGCTGCTCTGTAACTTCCAGATGCTCACTCTGGACCATTGTCACATGCTGTCTGTTTTCATGTACTGATTTTCCTTGTTACCATTTTGTTATCAGGGATTGAATCCAGGGCCTTGTGCATGCTAGGCAAGCAGTCCTTCACGTTGTTGTTGTTTTTAGTGCTGACGGGGCTTGATCCCAGGGCTCCATGCTAGAAAAGTGCTTTGTGAACTAACCTGAAACTATATCTCTTGCCTACTTTTTGCTTTTTTTAAAAAAAGGTGTGTCCATTAGGACTTTTTTTTTTTTTTTTGACAGGTTCTCAACTATGTGCTCTTACTTGCTTGGAACTTATTGTATAGACCACCCTGGCCTCAAACTCACAGAGATCCTCTTGTCTCTGCTTTCCATATGTTGGATTAAAAGTATGTATTTAAAAAAAAAAAGACACGGTCTCATGGTCTGGGAAGATGACTTAGTGGGTAAAAGTGTTTGCCATGAAAGTGTGAAGACCTAAATTTGAATCCCCAGAGCCACATAAAGTCCGTGAGGTAGTGCGTATCTAAATCCCAGAGCCCCTGTATGTTGTGAGAGGGGGAGACAGAATCCCAGGAAGCTCCTGAGTCAACTAGCCTGGCAGATGCAGTTGTGAACAGCAGAGAGAAGATGAGGACAGGTATTCAAGGTTACCTCTGACCTCCAAATGCATACTGTGGCACATGTACACTTACATTAACATGAATGTGCACAAACATGTACATACATATACATGCCCAAAGATTTAAACATTTCAAATGAAGTAATAAATAAGGTCTCAAGTAGTCCTGCTGCTCAGGACCTCCATGAAGCTGAAGATGATCTTGAGCCCCTGATCTTTTGCCTTCACTTCTCAAGTCCTAGAATTACAAACATGTCCCACCATACTTGCTCTCTTGGTGTTTTCTGTGTATGTGAATTTCATTCTATTTACTTAAAATTGTATTTATTTGTGTGTGTGTGAGTGGGAGGGAGTCTCCCCCTTCCAAGGTACACATGTGGAGGTTAGAGGACAACTTACATGAGTCCATTATTTCCTTATACCTTGTGGATTGGTGATTAAACTCAATTGTCAGGTTTGGTGGGAGGTGCCTTTACTGCACCGTCTTACTGGCCCACTGATGTTTTCTTAATTCTACATGTATCTCTTGGTTAGTCTCTGATTTTAGAAGATCAACAATGGAATCCTTTTTGTTAGCCCACAGCAATTTTTACAAATGATTTATTTGTTTATGTGTTCAAGTGTTTCCCTAGCATGTATATATAATACTCCACATGTGTACTGTTTCTGAAGGGGCCAGAGAAGGTGTTAAATTCCCTGGAACTGGAGTTACAGATGGTTATGAGTTGCTGCATAGGTGCTGGGAACCAAATCTGGGTTTTGCAAGACCAGCAAGTGCTCTTAACCTCTGAGCCATTTCCCCCACCCCCTGCAGCAGTTTTAATCTGAAAGTTTTGAAGAGCAGAAACAATTGTTGATTTTTACGCCTTTACCTCCTAGATGGCAATAGCTTTGTCATATTTATTCATGTATAAAAAGTAAGGCATGAGTACCGCTGAAGGACTCTTTGTCTGTTTACAATTCTTGCCACAAATAGTGCTGCAGTGAGCATCCATCCACTTAAGAACCTTTGTCCTTTGGCCAAACTACCAGAAAAGGAAATGCTAGATCAGAGAATTTTTGTATTTGAGTTTTTGATAGTTATTTCTTACTAAACTGTTTTTATAATGATCATAAAGATGTCCAGTTCACAAATTTATTGATACTAGATGTACTTGTTTAAAAAAAAAAAACATTGTAAATCTGATAGCAAATCACCACTTTCTTTCATTTCTTTTGCTTATTTGTCCTCTGTTTATTGGTCATTTAAAAAATTTTTTCTATTCATGCCATTTGCCCATTTTTGATATATGCTTTTATTTATTTCTTGTAGAAGCAGTATACTCTGTAATGGGCTTAGCCTGAAGTCACTTGCTGAGACTGTTTTGAACTTTCCACTTGACAAGTCCCTTCTACTTCGTTGCAGCAACTGGGATGCTGAGACTCTTACTGAAGACCAGGTACTTTTATCGGAGTAGTTGATTCTAACCTTCAATGTGAGTATTAGGTAGAGAGGCCTTAAAGTAGACTGACTGTCAGATGATCCTCAAGGTAGTAATGTTCATGCTGCTTAAATAAAACACTCAAAAGTCCTATTGTATTTTAGTTTTGAGTGTGCTGGGCACTTCAGAAAATATAGGTTTTTTTTTTCCTAAAAATACAAATGCATAAATATTAAAGTGCTATACCTCTCACCATAAGAAACAGTAAGCAGGTCTCTGCCTGTCTCACCCCATTCCTTCTTTTGCTCTTCCTTCTTAGAGGGGACCACTTTAATTTTCTTTTTGGTAGTTACCATTATACTTCTAGATTACATACATGTGTCAATCTTTCTTATTTGTGCATAGTATATTTTGACTTTGTTTTAGTTAAGGTTTCATTGTTGTGAAGAGACACAATGACCATGACAACTCTTTTATAAAGGAAAACATTTAGTCAGGGTGACTCACAGTTTCAGAGGGTCAGTCCATTATTATCATGATGGAGAGCATGGCAGCATGCAGGCAGACACAGTCCTGGAGTAGTAGCTGAGAGTCCTACTTCTTACATGTAGCAGGAAGTTGACTGAGACATTGGGCAGTACCCCGAACATAGGAAACCTCAAAATCCACCCCTACTGTGACACACTTCCTCCAACAAGGCCATACCCACTCCAACAAAGCCATACCTCCTAATAGTGCCTCTCTCTATGAGATTATGGGGGTCAATTACATTCAAACTACCACAGACAACTTCTTTTTCTTTTCTTTTCCTTTCTTTCTTTCTTTCTTTCTTTCTTTCTTTCTTTCTTTCTTTCTTTTTGTTTTTTGTTTTTGAGACAGGGTTTCTCTGTAGCTTTGGAGCCTATTCTGGAACTAGCTCTTGAAGACCAGGTTGGCCTTGAACTCACAGAGACCTGCCTGCTTCTGCCTCCTGAGTGCTGGGATTAAAGGCATGTGCCACCACCGCCCCGGCTTTTTCTTGAATTTTCAAAACAGGGTTTCTCTGCATACCCTTGGCTATCCTGGAACTCACTCTATAGACCAGCCTGGCCTTGAACTCACAGAAATCCACCTGCCTCTGCCTCCTGAGTGCTAGGATTAAAGCACCCCCCCCACCATGTTTTGACTTCTTATACAAAAGTTATTGCTTAGGACTCTTTCAATTCCTGGGTCCTAAACAAGAATTTATTCCATACCCAATATCCCCAATATAGATAGATAGTCTTTTCATCAGAGACAATACTTTGTTTTCCCAAGATATAATGTTTGTATTTTTGTTTGTTTAATGTTCTTTACACTATTGAATTAACTCCAGCCTGTTTAGCAGAATTGTGGCTCTCTTGGCTGTCCCAGATTGAGTAACTATGAACACTTGTCCTGTTTCCTGTGGTTCTGTCCCTACAGCCCACTGCTGTCCCCCTATGGTCTTCTGTTGTGGCGCTTTGCTGTCCTCCTACAATCCTCTGCTGCCCTGTTGTGGTCAGGAATGTTGGCTCTCCAGACACACTGCCCACCACAGACTGAGCTTGTGTCTTCTCTACCTCACTTCTATAGTAGATCCTGCGGTGTTTAAATCCTATGTCTTTTCCTTTTCTTACCCTGCATGTCTGAAAGAATAAGTGATTTCCCTCTCTTAGCCAGTGGTTTAGCTATTAGCAGTTTAGGGCAGAAGCCATTTTCTTCAGAACTCTGAAGGGCCTGCTCCTTGTGTTCTCACTGCTAACATTCGAATGTGTGACTGCTCTTTCTGCAAGCTCTTTTTTGTCATTTCTTGTTTGAAATCCTTGATGACTCACTCATGGTGGTAGGAGTTAGTGGACCCTTTCTGTCTGCATTCTCCTATCTTCCAGGAAAGAATACTCAGATTATTTTCTTTGAAAATTTCCTACTCTCCTTTTTTGTTTTTAGAATCTTTTTTTTTTTTTGGATGGTGATGATTGGATCCCACAAATTGATCCTTTTGAGACAGAGTCTTATGCTGTCTTGTCTGTCTCCATCTTGGGGTAGGTGTGCTAGATTCATGCTACTGCATCTGGTTCTGAGGTTGGAGCTCAGGTAGCCAGGCTGGCACAGCTAACACTTTTACCTATAGCCTACCTCTTCAGCCCTGAGTACACATTATTAAAATAGCTTTTTGTTTCTATTTAATGGATGCAATATCTTTGTATTGGGGCAAATGTATTGAGTTTTTCTTTGGACTACCAGCTCCCAAATAATGACACAGAGACTTCTTATTAATTATGAAGGCTTGGCCTTAGTTTAGGCTTATTCTAAGTAGATTCATTTATATTAATTAACCCATTTACATTAATCTACATTTTGCCATGTGGCTTGTTTACCTCTCCTTAGTACCATATGTCCAGCTTTTTCTGAGTCTGGCTGATGAATCTCTTCCGCCTCTAATTTTTTTCCCCAGAAGTTCCACTTATCTTCTCCTGCCTAGCTATTGGCTGTTCAGCTTTTTATTAAACCAATCAGAAGGTGTCTTAGGAAGGTGAGGTAAACAGAGACATATCTTCACACAAATACTATCCCAACATAGAGTAGTGAGGATTTCTTCCATTTCCTGCATCACCTCCTTTTCCTCAAAATTCTTTCTCGTAAATGCTTGTTTTGGTCCTTGGCTTTCATGTTTTTTTCCCAGATGTTTAGAACCTTGGTTGTCATCCATATTAAAGAATGAGACGTAAGAGTAAAGCGTGTGGATTTCATGACATGCTCTGGGCCTGGACTTAGTTTCCAGTACCACCCAAAAACCAAACAAAAAAGACATAAAAGCTGATTTAAAAAAAAAAATCTCAGGCCAGGTAGTGGTGGCGCACGCCTTTAATCCCAGCACTTGGGAGGCAGAGGCAGGCGGATCTCTGGGAGTTCGAGGCCAGCCTGGTCTACAAGAGCTAGTTCCGGGACAGGCTCCAAAGCTACAGAGAAACCTTGTCTCGAAAAACCAAAAAA
>NW_026067982.1:952367-1005047 GCF_014885135.2 Alexandromys fortis | reverse complement strand
AAAAAAAAAAAAAAAAAAAAAAAAAGTTAGTGGGGAAAGTTAATTGTAACCATATATGAGGCCAAATTTATGATTCTCTTTGCTATGGAAACTGAGACTTTTTCAAAGTTATTTTTAGTTAATAATTCTTCTTTTTTGAGAGTTAATAATTCTTAGCTGGGGACAGCAACATGGCTCAGTGTATAACAGTGCTTGCTAAGCCTGAAAACTTTAGTTCAACCCCTGGGATCCATTGGATAGAAGGAGAGAATTGACTCCAGCAAGTTGTCCTCTGACCTCTACACACACACACACACACACACAGTGGCACATGTTATACATACATATAAACAAATGTAGCAAAGTATTTAACAATGCTGTTTTTTCTAACTGTAAGCATAACGGTTAAGATTTCAGAGAATGGGGGATGGAGAGACGGCTCAGTAGTTAAGAGTACTGCTGCTCTTCCAGAGGACCCAGGTTCTATTCCCAGCTCTAAACATAGTGACTCACAACCACCTATAACTCTATTCTAGGCTGCAGTAACTCCACAGACACCAGTCACACATACACACATTCGAGCAAATACTCATAAGATAAAATAAAATAAAAATAAGTAAATAAAGCTGGATAGCTTTAATCCCAGCACTTGGGAGGCAGAAGCAGGTGGATCTCTGTGAGTTAGAGGCCAGTCTAGTCTAGAGAACAAGTTCCAAGATAGCCAAGACTACACAGAGAAATCCTGTCTCAAAAATAAATAAATAAATAAATAAATAAATAAATAAATAAATAAATTACATATCAACTTATCCTTACAACAGGGCCAAGAAACTACCTCTTCCTGCCTCAAAATAATAAGTTTAAATAATAGTTTAAATCATGAGGGCTGGAGAGATACACTGGCTGATATTCCAGACAAGGTCTTACTGTGTAGTTCTAGCTGACCTGGAAATGTATGTAGACCAGGCTAGTCTCAAACTGACAGAGATCTGCTTGTCTCTGCTGGGATTAAAGATATGTGTCACCAAATTTGGCTTTTTTTTTCTTTTTAGTGGTGGCAAGTGAAAAATGGTTTTATTAAGATCAATTTCTGTATAATAAAATTTACCTGTTTAAATGCCAGGCATGATAACACATATCTCGTATATTCTTTTTGGGAACTCAAGTCAGGAGTGTCTCTAACTTCAGGCCATTCCAACCTATATAGCTAGATTCTGTCTCAAAAAGGACAAAGATGGGCATACCACTAATCCTAGACAGGTTTAGGAGATCCAGGAATTTGTCCATGTCTGTTTTTCCAATTCTGGGATTACAGGCAAATGTCACCATACCAAGCTTTTATGTGATTTCTGGAATCATACGCATACCTTCATGTAAAGGCAAGCACTTTACCTACTGAACTATCTATTCAACTGCCATAGTAGACTTTTAGTTTTGTTTGGTTCTGTATTAGAGATAGAGCCTCACATTGTAGCTCACACAGCCTTAACCCCGAGGCAGTCCTCCTGACTCAGTTTCCCAAGTGCTGGGATTAAAGGCAAAATACCTGAGAGAAAATTGGGGGTGAATCGAGGGGTTTATACTGAGCAAGTGCTACCCTGAGTGGTGTTTCCAAGGCACTTGTGACTGACTGTGAGGGTTCTCTCCACTTGTCTTCCACATCCTGCTGACCTCTGGCTTTTCTCTTTAGGTAACTTATGCTGCCAGGGATGCACAGATTTCAGTGGCTCTCTTTCTCCATCTTGTTGGA
Source organism: Alexandromys fortis (assembly GCF_014885135.2). NCBI lineage: Eukaryota > Metazoa > Chordata > Mammalia > Rodentia > Cricetidae > Alexandromys > Alexandromys fortis. Next base: position 1,003,318 of record NW_026067982.1, on the reverse strand, counting down.
TACCCTTTCTCTAGAAATCCCTATGAGGAGGAAGACAATGACCAAATCAGCTGGCGGAAAGTCTTGGAAAAATGCAGGGCTATGGTAGACATCCCATTCCGAAGCAAGGGACTTGGACGACTGTGTGAAGAGATTAATGCGGAAGCACTGGAATCTCAACAGAAGCCAAGAAATAGGAAGGCTAAGCCTGACGGAATGGTATCAGGCAACAACCAAGGGAGAGACCCCAGGAAACACAAAAGAAAGCCCCTGGGGGTGGGCTATTCTGCCAGGTAATACATATGTTCCCTGCTGATGAAGAGCTTTACCCTGAGTCGGGCAGCAGAGGCTCTCCAGGGTTACTGGACCTTTCCCTGATTTTAGTGACGTTTGGACTATACTTCTCTTCATTTGTGTATTTTTTCTTTCCCCTTCTTTCACTTTTTTTTTAACTTTGTCAATTGAAATAGAAATGAAGAGAATTTACCTCCGCTTTGTCACTGACCTTGGTGCAACCTTAGGCCTGTAACTTTACCTGTAAAAGAGGTATAGAGCTATAGATATGGCTGCCGGGTATAGACACTTGCTGCCCACCCTAATGACCTGAGTTCAGTCTTTAGGACCCACATGAGAAGGAGAGAACTAACTCGCAAAGTTGTCCACTAATCTCCTAGTGCACAATGTGTGCACCTCTCCCCAGAATAAACAGTGATAATGAAATAGTTGAAGGGGATATAATTGTTATCCGTTGTTTAAGAATGCTATGAACATGAATAATATAAAGTCCTCATCCTTACCAGGAGAAATGCTTCAGGTTTCTTGTTCATTTAGCGTGTTTCCAGCCCACACCGACTGTATTGTGTAGCTAGTGAGAATCTCCTGTATGACTGACCCTCTTGAGGAGGATGAGTTGTAAGTGATTTTGAACAAAAGTGCATCCCTAGAGCATGACACCTTTAGGAATTAGAAGATTAAATTGAAGGAAGCGTTGCATGTGAGCCAGAAATCAACCCACATGGCCCTCATTACTTTATCTTGAACTTTTACAGTTTTAATTTACTGTTTAATTCAGTGATTTGGCAGTTTATTGGTGCTCTGTTCCTGTTTTCATTCACAGCAGAGCTCTGTGAACAACTCCCAAATCACTTCCCAGTGTCTCAGTCCATAAGTGTAAAACCAGAGGCATTAAGAGTTCATTTGTAGCTCTGCTCCCTAGCCATTGCCTATTGAGGATTGACTGTGGCTTCCCGCCTGTTTGTTTTCCTATATGTGGCGTGTTTTATTATGGTGTTGAGAATAGTTTGAGTCACTCAGAAGTGAGTGTGGGAAGGTCTTGGGTAACATGACCAACAGCTTTCAGTGCAAGATTTCTTTTCCCTGCAGAAAATCCCCTCTCTATGATAACTGCTTTCTTCAAGCCCCTGATGGACAGCCCCTTTGCACCTGTGACCGGAGAAAAGCTCAGTGGTACCTGGACAAAGGCATTGGAGGTATGAGACTCATCTGCCATATTTATTTATAACTAGAGTCTTGACGTGAGTGGGGTGTGGAAGAGAGTGAATGGAGATGTGTGGGACTAGGGAGTCATAACCCGGAGTTCTCCGTTAGCACATAACAAATAACAGTTAAAGAATGCTTCCTGGTAGCAGAGGTGGGGACAGCCCAGCACTGATGTGTTTTCTTTTTCCTAAGAGCTGGTGAGTAAAGAACCTTTTGTGGTCAGGCTACAATTTGAACCTGCAGGAAGACCTGAATCCCCAGCGGATTATTACTTGTTGATTAAAGAGAACCTGTGTGTTGTATGTGGCAAGACAGATACCTACATCCGGTGAGTATAGTGTTAGACTAATTAACCCATGGAATTGCCTGGGGAATCACATGCAGTGTCTTATAAAGGAAAACATTTAATTGGGGTGGCTTACATTTTCAGAGGTTTTAGTACATTATTTTCATCGTTGCTATTTGGTGGTGCTCAGGCAGGCATGGTGCTGGAGAAGTAGCCTAACCTCCTAAATCTTGCCTTGTAGGCAACTGGAAGTAAACTGTCTCACTGGGTGTAGCCTGAGCATGGGATAACTCAAGGCCCACCCCCACAGTGACATACTTCCTCCAATAGGACCACACCTTCTCATAGGGGTACTACCTATTTGTAGTATCCCTTTGGGGGCCATTTTCTTTCAAACCACCACACAGAGAGACTTAGCTCTACAAATGTCCCAGCTTTCCTAACAGTTTCATCATTCTGCCTGGCCATTTCTAATGACCTCTGTCCCTTTAAGGGAGACCTTGAAGTATCCCTGTATCCCTGCCTGAAGCTCTCAAGTTTCTGAGCCTTAGTTTTGTTTATAGAGTTTCCCAAGACTGTTCTTTCATATTAGGGTTCCATAATGAGCATGAAGCTGACCACTGGTCTCAAGTACCTGTGCTTGGGCTTTCTCTGTGGTCCCTGTGCAGTAATTCTCTTCTTTTTCTTTCCTCCAACTTCCCTCCCTCCTTGCTCCCCCATTCCCTCTCTTCTTCTTACCTTTCCTGGTATGTTTTGTTGTTGTTGTTTCTTTTTTTCACCTTAATCTATTTCAGTCATCACTTTTTCCTCACTTTGAAACAAAATATTTCTCTCTCTCTTTCTTCCTTCCTTCCTTCCTTCCTTCCTTCCTTCCTTCCTTCCTTCCTTTCTTTCTTTCTTTCTTTCTTTCTTTCTCCCCTCCCCCACTCTCTCTGTGACAGGACTTCTCTGTGTAGCCCTGGCTGTCCTCGAATTCCTTCTGCAGACAAGGCTGGCCTTGAACTCAAAGATCTACCTGCCTCTGCCTCCTGAGTGCCACCATCACCTGACTGAGACAGAATATTTTTATATAGCCTTGAATGTGGTTGTCCTCCTGATGTAGCCTTCCAAGTGCTGGAATTAAGGGCATGTGCCATCATGCTATCCTTTAGTAATTCACTTTGCTCATTCCTTTCTCTGCAAAGTGGGACAACTGTTGCCACTGAGAGTTTTTTCCTGAGAACTTTATTCTACTTAGAAAATGATGGCAGATCTTGGTGAGCCAGGAACTTATGTCAGAGTGAGGGAGTCCTCAGATAAAGGAAGTTGTTTTGCCCAGCCCAGCAGACTTTTTGAGAGTTATTGTAAGTTATCAAAAGTTATGATAATATTTCATTTCTCTTAGACTCTCCTTTCTAGGACCGCAGTGGTTGTTACTAGCCTCTGCCACTGAAGCCTGACATCAGGGAGTCTGTCCTTACTTCAAGGAGAGAGGACTCTGAAAGCAGAGATAGATAAGGCAGGCAGGTGGGCCTGAGAGTGACAAAGGTAGTACTGCCTTCCTGTGGCGCACGCCTTTAATCCCAGCACTCGGGAGGCAGAGGCAGGCAGATCTCTATGAGTTCGAGACCAGCCTGGTCTACAGAGCTAGTTCCAGGACAGGCTCCAAAGCCACAGCAAAACCCTGTCTCGAAAAACCAAAAAAAAAAAAAAGAAGTCTTCCCCGTCATGTGCAGGCCCAGGTCAGGCCCTGAGTGGCTCACCTGCTCACCTGCTGGCTCCGTATGTCTCTGTAGCGTAAGCTAATGAGCACTGCTCTGCGGTGGGCTTGTTCCAGGAAGAACATCATCCCACATGAGTATCGCAAGCATTTCCCCATTGAGATGAAGGACCACAACTCCCATGATGTGCTGTTACTCTGCACCTCCTGCCATGCCATCTCCAACTACTATGACAACCATCTGAAGCAACAGCTGGCCAAGGAGTTCCAGGCTCCCATTGGCTCAGAGGACAGCTTAGGCCTGCTGGAAGATCTAGAGCTTAGGCAGGTGCGTTCCGGAGCCAGAGCTCTGCTCAATGCCGAGAGCCTGCCTGCGCATCGGAAAGAAGAGCTGCTGCACACACTCAGGAAGTTTTATAACACAGATGTTGTTACGGAGGAGATGCTTCAAAAGGCTGCCAGCCTGAAGACCAGGTACAGCTTACTGTTCACCTTATTGTTCTGTTCAGAGAAAGGATAAGGGATGACCCAGGACAGCAGCCTTCATGAAAATGCTCGTCACGATTCCATTGCTTAGCCACATGCTTATTCATCTAGTATCCATTTGTTTAAGATACCATAGGGTAGAATCAAACAATCTGAGAATTTCCTTTTCATAAGAGATGCTGATATGGCTCAGAAGGTTAAGGTGCTTGCTGCCAACCCTGACAGCTTTACTCGGATCCCTAGGACCTGTATGTGGATTGAGGGAACCAATTCCCAAAAGTTGTCCTCTGACCTCCACTCATGTTCCATGGTGCACATGCGTGCACACACACACACACACACATATTTAAATAAGATCTGACTCTTTTTTGAGAGATTGCCAATTGTGAGGTATCTGTTGTTGACTCTATAAGGTCAAGTGTAGTTGGGTCTTGCATATTCTTCTGTAGAGGTAAATCTAAAGTCAGCACATAAGATGAAAGTAATAGCCAGTGAATACCCTGAGATCTCTGAATTGCCATGAAGTAGAGTATATGTGATTTTGTGTCTCTCACTTCATACCTAGACCCAGGAGATTCTCAGCTAGTGCATTCGTTCACATTTCTTAATGTCTTACTGCATGTAGTGTCTGGACCCACTGGATGGAATTTTGAGCAAACTGCTGTCCTGTTTAATCTTTTTTTCTTCCTTCCTTTCTCTTCTCCTCTCCTTCCCTATGAGTACATAGTTGAATTAGCACAGCATAACTTAGTGTTTCTAAACAAGAAGTTTCTAATCCCGAGGCATGAACGTGTACATGGCTCCAACAGGAAGCAGTGTGGGTTACTATGCAATTATTATTTTCTATAGGATTAGAGGTCTATAAAACTGATAATGAGGCTGATTGCCTACAGTATTTTGTTTTCAATAATAAAAAATGTAAAAACTTTATAGTAGCAAATATTTCTTTATTCAGAAAGTATTATTTCACTTATACTACTGATCTTCCACAACTCAGAGATTTCCTGAACAAATATTAGAGATTCACTGAAGCCTGCTGCACCACACTCAGAAACTACATCAGTTGCCTTTTATTCCTCATACATACTTAATGACTTCTTACTTATACCATATAACACACACACACACACACACACACACATATTTGATTTTGGTTTTTCAAGACAGGGTTTCTCTGTGTAACAGTCCTGGTTGTTCTGGAGATCCAACTACCTCTGCCTCCCAAGTGCTGGGATTAAAGGTGTCTGTCCCTGCTGCCCAGTTTATTTATTTTTTTATTGTTCAGAGGTTTTGTTTTGTTTTTTGTCCCCCGCTCCCCTCAGAACAGGGTTTCTTTGGGTAGCTCTGGCTCTCCTGGTGTCCTGGAACTCACTCTGGCCTTAAACTCAAAAAGATATTCCTGCCTTTGCCTCCCAAGTCCTGGGATTCAAGACGTGCACCACCATGCCTTTTCTAAGAAGACTCTTATTAGACTTATTAGACTTTTCTAATAAGCAGGTCATTGAGTCAGATGATAGATTGAGATTGAGAACAGGCTGTTTGAAGACAGATTTAAAAATGTATGGGGCTGGGCTTGGTAGTACTCAGAGGCCGAGGGTGGTGGTGGTGGTGGGGAATCTGTGTGAGTTCAAGGCCAGCCTGGTTTACATATTGAACTCCAGGGCATCCAGGACATCCAGACTACACAGAGACACCACATCTCAAAAAACAAACAAACAAACAAGTAAGCAAGCAAAATAGAAAAAAGAAGTGGGAAGCTGATGAGGCAAATAATAAAACAGCTGCAAACATTGGGAGAGTCCAAAGTTGCTAAACTGGTGGGGGCTTGGATGAAGGACTGGAAATAGAGATATTGATAGGAAAGAGGCTTGGGAGCAAGGTGCTTTTCTGAGAAAGGTGTTTTTACCCCCTTGAAGGAGATGGACGGAAGCTCTGTTCACATAGTTTCAGCAGTTTTTCTGATTTCCTGTCTAGCTGGGAACTAGGCAGGGGTTCATCTTCTGCAGTACACCATTGGCACAGCTGAGCAGCCAGAGGAGCATCTCCCTGTGACTGAAACACTCGTGCCAATGTGGTCTGTTTTTTTGGTGAGGAAGAAAGCACTAAAGAAGTAGACCACCTTGAATTTTAATCCAGGTTTGGAAGTGTTCTGAGAAACCAGGTTATATAGACTGATTTAACACCTTATTTTAATACTGAGTATGGCTTAGAATAAATCATCAATGCCTTACAGAGAAGTAAGCTATTCCCTGAGTAGCCTTGGTCCAGCAAATACAAGATCAATATTCCTCACCCATCGCCAGCCAGGTTTCCCTATCGGGTTGCTTGTGTGAGGCCTTCCTGTCAGTGTAATTCAAAACCCGAAATGCCTTCAGTGTGTGCCTTATATGCTAAGTATTAAGAGGTGAGAAAAAAGATATTTAAAAACATTAAAACACTATGTCCTTTGGGGTTCGTCTTTCTCTTATCTGCCAGTGCGACTGCCCAATGCTTGTTTAGCTCAGGCCCTCTGCAACTTCATGTTTTGACAGGATATACAATGAAAGCTACATTCCTCATGGACTGAAGGTGGTGCAGCGTCACACTGAGGGTGGGCTGCGCTCCCTCATGCAGCTGGAGAGCCGCTGGCGTCAGCACTTCCTGGACTCCATGCAGCCTAAGCACCTGCCCCAGCAGTGGTCAGTGGACCATAACCATCAGAAGCTGCTCCGAAAGTATGGGGATGACATTCCCATCAAGCTGTCATGAATTGCTGCTTCCTGCAGGTCAGGACAGATGGGAGCTGGAGCCAAGGTCAAAATTATCTCCTCCTGCTTAATGTTATTGGTGGAAGCCCTGGTGGCTGGCTCAGAATGCTAAGCTACACTAACCCCAGGTACTTCTGATGGAGCAAGGCTGTGGTTTTAAGGGGAGTCTATGGTTTGGAATTTTAATTGAGGAGTCTATTCTTTCTCCTCCTTTCTCTCCTGTTTTTGTGTGCAAGGGAAGCTTGGCCTTTATTTTCACTCTCCACTCTGCTTTTCCTGTTAAGAGGGAAAATGAAGACTGCTCTCTGGAGTAAATTGTTGGGCCCTGGGAAGATGTTTGTGCCTCTCTCGCCTCTGCACTGCATTGCATCCTATGGGGCAGGGAGTTGAAGAACCAGAGTCAGGCTCATATTCCCAGTTCAACCTCTTGGTTTTGATCTTTCCTGCTTTCTATATTCAGTTGTTTGGGGTCCACCCCAACTATATCACTTGGGTTTATTTTACATGCTTGAAAATGTTCCTGCTTGTGTATACAGGACCAAAGCCCAGCTTGCTTCTTCCCTATCATAGGGGAAGTCCTTTTCTGAAAATGGGTTTTCAGCTGGGTGGGGCAGACAAGTATACACCTTTCTTAGATACAGCGTTCAGCCTCCCTCTCCTCCTCAGGATGTCTGCTTGTTGCACATCTCCTGACTTGCTTCTGAGTCAGTGCCCACTCCCTTCAGTGTTCACGTTCCATTGCATTTGAGATCCTTAGCACTCAGTCCACCCCCAGAGCCATTTGGCCAGGTTACAGTGTGAGGACTTCACCTCCCCTGGAGCCTGGCACACTGAGATAACTGATAACATTAGGGATTTTAAAAGGGTAATGTTTCATCTTTCAAAATGTTACAGACTACTACTTTGAGTATGAAATCAATTTATTAGCAATTAGTATTTTTTCTAAACTATTAGGGAAACTTTCTTATTTTATAAGATCTTAACAACCTTGAACAGAATTTTATGGCCAGAATCCAACAAGAGTTCTATTTTGGAATTGTACCCAAGTTGATTATAACTGATCTGTCATTGATAAATAAAACAACTTCACAGCACAAGGCTCAGTGATTGTAAATGTGCGACTTTTCTTCCTGACGTTATAAAATAGTAAGTTCATGGGGAGTTGCTGTTTATTCTGCAGAGTCCCTGCCTCATGGCAGTAGTGTGACCTTGTACATGGATACCAAACGCACTGCAGTCCACAAACGCGTGTGTGCTGCACTCTTGTCCCTCTGCCCTACCTTCCCACTTTTCCTCTCACAGGCATTTCTGGAATCAAGACTAGACATTCTTACAAACAGACAGTACCAGCTCCTTTGGGGAATCTATGTTTAATTTAGCAGATTATCAGAAAGCCTGACTGAGGGAACTCAGAACAGCTTGCTTCTTAGTCACTGTAGTTGCCAGACTTCCCACAAGATGGCGCTAGTGCCTAGTATTGTTTTTATAACCATTCTTGAGAAATACGCAACATTTATACGTGGTCACTGGATATAACTTGTGACTTGTGTTTTCACATATTTGTAGCAACTTTTGAGTCACTTCCATAGCTCTGTAAGAGCTGGCTCTGCAGCGGGGTCCCCAGCGAGGTCCAGTGAAGAACACTAGCAGCGTACAGAGCAGAGAGCCGGTCTGTGCCTACTGCTCAGCTAGCTCCTTTACCCATTGTTTCTCTGTTGAGCCCTGGCTGTCCTGAAACTCAGAGATCCACCTGCCTCTGCCCCTGCCTCCTGAGTGCTGGGAGCCACCACCACCCAGCAAAAGTTGTCATCTTAAATGAGAAATTTCAGGGTAAATCTATCTGATCTAAAGTACATGAAGCCAGGAGTGGTAGCTCTCTGTATGCAGGAGGAAGAAGCAGGGGGATGTTGAATTTAAGGCTAGCCTTGACTACATGATGAGTACATGCTTATTAGAGGAGAACTTAAAGAATAACAGTCATCCATCTTTCTTCTGTCGAGAGCAGAGCTAAGCTTTGATGATATGGTTAAGAATCTCCATCCAGCCAGGTGGTGCTGACCTTTGAACCCAGCACTGGGAGGCAGAGGGAGGGAGGGAGGATCTCGGTAGGTTGCAAGACTAGCCTGATCTCAAAAAACCAACCCCCGAAACAACACCACAACAAAGTATATCTATAATATTTAAACAAAATTAGTGTGTGTGTGTGTTTGTATGCATCACTGGAATGGTATTACAAGTAATTTACTCTATCTTTGAAATTAAATTTCTACACAACTGTGCTGGCTAATGCCTGTAATCCCAGCCATTTGGAAGTGGAGGCAGGAATAGCAGAAGCTTAGGCTTATCCTCAGCTACATAGTGAGTTTAAGGCCAGCTTGAGTTACATGAGCCCTTGTCTCAGAACAGAACAAAACAATAGAAAACCAAAGAAAATCGATGTAGACATGTTTCTGGCAGCTCTTCTTCCTTCAGCCTTACGGCCCTTGTTATATGGAGGTGAACTTTCATACTCTGTCCTTGGTCACTTTTTTAGGACAGAACCCTAGAAACTGGATTGGGGGTGTCACTGTGGCAGTGAGCCCTAATTAGCGTCAGCTTAGGAGTAGAGTGCACATTAAGGGAATTCAAGTGTCCTGAACATTGAGTTCTGTAAGTTGTAATGGTCCCTCATGCCCTGGCCATTGGGACCTCTTCTCTGCTTCTTCCTTCTTTCTTTTTATTTTATTTTATTTATCTTTTTTTGGGGGGGGTTGGAGACAGGGTTTCTCTGTGTATCAGCCCTGGCTATCCTGGGACTGGCCTTGAACTCACAGAGATCCTCCTGCCTCTGCCTCCTGAGAACATGCGCCACTACTGCCCGGCTATCTCTCTGTTTCCTCTTGTCTCCCATTCTTCATTACCATGTTCCCTCTCTACCTCTGTAGTCAGTGTGTTTTGGAAATAGTTTATTTAAATTTCTTTAAATGTAAATTTTTTTCAATTAAATTTATTTTAAAATAATGTTACGGACAGATTATTTTTGAAAATAGATCCATGTGTAATAACTTGTCATTTTAAAGTAAAAGAAGCACACACATTCAGGGATTTGCTGCCGCTTAAGAGTGCAGCCGTAAGTTAGTACTTATTCTTACCTGTGTCACGGCTAGATCAGATGACAAGTGTTTTGTTGAAATAAAGCCATCTTAATCCCCCATTCTCAGCTCGTAGAAACCCAGCGGGCAAAGAGCGCTTTGCTTTAGCTTCTTATTTGGCCTCTTTAATGGTTGAATTCTTGATTGACCTTATCTCTGGGTTTTTAGTCATTCACTTATCCTTTATTTTTCATCGTTAGGTCTCATTTTTAGGTATCATTAAAATGCATTTTACATTTTTGTGTATGGGGGTTTGTATGTGTATGGGTTCATGTGTGCCAGGGTGGATGCATAGAGGTCAAAGGACAACTTCAGAAATAGGTTCTCTGCTTCCACCGTGTGACTTCCTGGGATCAAACTCAGGTCAACAGGCTTGGTGGTAAGTGCCTTTACCCTTTACCCACTGAGCCTTCTCATGCTTTGTTAAGGGACCCCCCCCCCAAGAATAGGAGTGGGGAAGTGGAACTGGGGAGACATTTTCTCCCTAAAGATTTGTTAGTTTGCTAATTATTATAATACTAATTGTGATACATTACTCTTTGTGATGTATTTGAAATGAATCCTCCCCCACCCTTGGTCTTTTGTTTTTCAAAATATATATAGTGGTCATTTTCAGACCTTTAAAAAAAGTCAGAATCAGTTTGCTTTTTTTTTTTTTTTGAGAAATGGGCAAAGGAGGATAGAAAGAGGGTGATTCTTGTTACGACTAACACAATTATATGAATAATATAAAAAGAACAAACTTTTATTTGTAATCTAGCTTACTCTTCTGGAATTTGCCAAGTTCTGCTATGCTTGACTTTGTACCCATTCCAGTCCTGGAGCACAGTGATGGTGCATGCTGGCATGCGACCAGTGCCCCGCAGAGTGCTACAAGGAGATGCAATGGCGACTTGCTCCGAGGTCAGGGCGTCATCTGAGATGGTGGGAAATGCACTGATCATATTTCCTTGTTCACTTTGTCTGTGGCCATCTCTGATTGGTGGCCCCTCAACGCTATGGGCAAGTAGACCAAATGGATCATTGTTTTGGAGATAATTAAGATCTGATTTCCTGTATAACTTAGTCTATGCTTCCTTGGCTGTGGCTTTGCTAGTGTATATGTCGCCTGCAAGGCCACTCCGTATTTTGATGGGTGGTAGTTAATCTTGTGTCTTCCAGACCAACCTAGAGCATCTGCTTTCCTTTCCCTCTCCTTGTTATTAATCCTGGAATTCCTCTCTCTCTCTGAGAGGGTAGCTTTCTGCCTTTCTCTAAATATCACCCTTGCTTTGGGCTCACAGGGAGGCAGAATATCGTGGCAGAGGGGGCATGGTGAGAAGACCTGCCTTCCTCACGGTGTCTGGGGACCAGAGACAGATGGCATCACAAGAGGTACACAGACATACGTGTAGGTAAAACACTGCTACACATAAACTACAATAATTAAAAATGTGAACATAGTAAAAAGGGCTGAAATATAGGTTAATGTGCCAAGTGAGCATCCTCTGAGTCCAGGTATCCTGTAGTCCACCCCACCACTTTGGGGTAAGGGCGGGTTTCACTGACTCGCCTGGAACTCCCTATGCAGATTAGGTTGGCCTTAGACTCAGAGATCTGCCTCCTGAGTGTTGGGGTTAAAGGCGTGTGCCACTATACCTAGCCAGACTGGGCGCTTTTAAAGGAAGACATTAAATCAATAAGTAAAAATAGTCTCTGATTTTGTTGTTGTTGTTGAGAACTCATGAGGCATCCACGGTGTTAACATGTTGTCCATCCATGAGCCCTAGATGTGAGTAGCTCACGGGGGCCTGGGAATGGTCTCTGGCTGTGGGTTTTCTATAACCCTGGCTTGCCAGTGACTTTGTCCTACTCACCTTTGCTCGTCCTTTGACATCAGCTAGACAGACGTGTAGACAGGTGATGTTCGCATTATTGCCATGTAAAGAGTCCTCTGTGAATCCCATTCCTTCTGACCTGGCAGAAAGCACATTTCCTAATCCATCCCAGTGCTCCATTCAGTTCCAAAGAGTATGTTGGCTTTTCTTTGTGCAGCACAGATTTGTACCAATATGCACACTTTGAAACTCTTTTCACAATCTCCTAGAAAGATGCAAGCCTTGAGTTTCTAACAAAGTGGAGTCATTTTGTTGTTCCAGAAAAAAGTGACCAACTGGCCAAAAAGGAGGCTCAAGTGCATTTTCCTGCCCTCTTCTATAGAGGGTCTCTTCTTATTGCATCTAAAATGCTAACATATTCTGTTATATTCCATAGAGCCAGTGAAAGCCTTCATCTAGCTGTGTCTCTCAAATCAAGATAGCAGTGTTTGGCCCTGGAGGTCTGTAAACCCGAGTTGTAGAACATATGGCTTCCTCCAAGCTCTTGGATAAAATGAGCAGGATCAAAGTTGGCTCCGAAAAGGAACAGACGATGACTTGGGGTGAGCTATTCTTTGTAAAATGTTATACAAGTGCAGAGCACTTGGCTGCCGCCCCCCTCTCCAGCCATCGGCAGAGTTTGACCTTGGCCAAGATTTTGCCTCATCCCCACGGCATTTCAGCTTGGAGTTGCGTTTCAGCTGTGGAATGCTTAACCAAAAGCACATGCTGTGGTGGCGGGTTCCAGGGAGCAAATTTTGCAAAAGCCCAAAGAGCATTGTTCTCTCAAATCAGCAGCTTTCCCAGAACCACCCAGCACACCTCAAACTAATGATGTTTGGGTTCATCTGTACACAGACCTGAGGTCTGGTAGTGCCATTTTGAGGTGCAGTGTACTTCTCCTGTAGCAGAAACATACATGTGAAGAATACAGCGTGATGAATTTTGTCAGGTGTATGTGCCCATATAATTGTCAAGAGCTAGAATTAAACCTGCTATGGCCTTTGTCTGTAGTCCCAGCATTTGGAAGGCTGAGGCAGGAGGATCCATGCGAATCAGGGCCATCCTAGTCCACAAAGCAAGTTCCAGGCCAGCCAAGTGCCACTAGCAAGACCCTGTCTTAAAAGAATCTAAATATATTAATAAGGACTGGAAGCATAGCTCAGGGACAGAGAACTTGCCTAGCATGCTGGGAACCCTGGGTTCAATCCCTAGTCTGGCTTTTAAAAAGGGGCAGGAAGGCTGGAGTTTCAGCTGTCTTTATGTTATACACTTCTAGGGATGGGAAGGCTATGTTTGTCCTAGGCTGAGCAAACTACTCTAAAGCAGTAAAACCAGGTCAGAACTGCTGAAGATCTGGTATTCAGAATCTAAGCATTTCTCCACATTTAGGGAATACACAAAGCTTCATGAAGTTTGATTTTAAAAAATAGGTGTTATGTGCACATAGAAATTTTTTTTGTATGTGTACGGGTGTTTAGCCTGCACTTATGTCGGTGTGTCATGTGTGTGCCTGGCATCTGCAGAGGGTAGAAGAGAGCTTCCGAACCCTTGGACTGGGACTTTCAAAAGGTTGTGAGCCACCATATGGGGGTGTTGGGAATCGAACCCAGGTCCTCTGGAAGAACAGTCAATGCTCTTAACCACTGAACCATCTCTCCAGCCCCACTTTATTCTGTATGTTTGGAAATTTCCACTAAAGATTCAAAATTCTTTAGCAATATCTCCTGAAGTATCTCCTTGCATTTTTGCTAAGCGGTGCTTAGCTGCCACCTAAAAGCAAGGTACAGGTGAATCTCTAGACAGAATCCTCCTCCCAGCCTTTAAAATCGGACATCCTGACTTGAAATTTACAAACACAAGCTGGGATAACTATTCACCTTCCCAAGCCATTCTTCTCTTTGAACATAGGGTTGACCTAAAACTTACTTTGAAAAGCCAATTTCTCTGACAAGAAGACTTGGATTTGTACAGCAAGGTTTAAGCACGTAAACCTCACATAGTCGCATTGAGTAGTGTTCCCACTCATGGCCCGAGAGCCAGGCCAGGGGAGAGCGCTCTCTTCCCACCCCCCCCTCAGGAGTGGCCACCTCCTAGCTTTCCCTTGCACTTCCAGGTGGCTAGGGGTCAGCTCTCCAGGTTAACACTTCCAAAACTCACACAGTCCAGGGAAGGGAGTGGCTCCTCTGCTGTCTTCCCTCTGGACCCGTTTGGCTTCCTGAGCCATTTTATCCTTGCTGTTTCCAGCTCTCCTCTGTGTAACCACCTGAGTCTCTCTGTCCTCTCAAACATCCCTCTGGGACAGCTCCCCTGAGCGAACCCTTACCACGTCCCTCACATCTGGGCAGCGTCTGCCTTCTGACAAGCTTGGAGAAAGTTTTAGAGGCTTTGAGACCGTGCTCAGTATGCTAACAGCAGAGTGGCCTGGTGGCTTAGGGGGTGACAGTGGGATGAAGGAAGGGGTCACTGGAGATAGGGTGGGTGCTTCCCACTCAGCCTGTGATGCGTGCTGGACTGGTTCCCTCTGCCTTTGGCTGCAGCCTTTTCTGGGCAGGGAGATGGAATGAGGCGAAAGGCCTGGTCTGTTTTAAATAGATTCCGCTTGGCTGTAGCCAGTAAGCACAGCAGCTTGGAAGGTGAGTGACCCTTCCCAAGAGATTTATGTTGCGCCAGTGCTCTTGCCTCCAGCGCCACTCCAAAGCCTTCTGCTCTCCTCTTTGACCTGACTCCACTGATGCTGGCCAGCCTCTCTGGATGGCTTCTCCCCAGGCTTGTCTGGCTTTAGCGTTTGTTACACTTTTATTGGCTTTTGCTCCCCACTTTGTCTTCCCCTGGAGCTGTTTTTTTCTGTGTTCTCTTTTTCCATCACTGTGGTCTGTGTCTGCCCTGCCACACGCTCCTCTCCATCTGCCGCCGCTTGTCTGGTTGTCATGGCCTTTGTCCTCTTGCCCCCATTCCCACAGCCTCCTGGGGGAGAGCCTTGGCCCTTCGGGGCTTGTGTGCAGTTGGTGAGGCAGAAGAGGCCCGGGACCAGTGAGGGGAGGTTTTTTTTCAGCTCTCCATCACTACCAGGATACTGCAGATTGAGTATAAGTTAGGCCGTGTCTTGAAGGCCACTGACAAGACATAGAAATAGCTTAAGGTGTTCCCTAGATTCTTAATCAGAAGTAATTCATGGAGGGAAGCTGACATTTTTAACTATAGTTAAAATTGGTGCTAGGGATATAGTTAGGGCAGAATTAGTCACCTTGAGCAGTCTCAGCCGTGGGCCAGTGACAGCTCCAGACTGGGAAACAGACCTCAGTGATGGTAGCTGTTTCTTGGCCATATGCCAGCGCAATATGAGGAATTAAAGAAACCAGAGTAGGGCAGAGAAAGATAAGGGACAGAAAAGTGATGGCCAGTGCCCGTCTAAGGCTATAGTCAGAGAAGGAGACAGAAGGAGGAGGCTGGGTGAGGGCTCAAGGTCATTAGAACTGATGGGGAGCTGGCCCAGGGGCAGAAGAAACAGGTATAGGACTTGGCCTGAGATGCAGCAGGTTGGCTCTGTCAGATGGAGGCAAGCAGTATGGGGTAAGGCCAGGAAAAAATAGGACCATTTGTGATGCTTCCTCCCCATTCGTCCCTAGCTGTTATCTCTTTTTCTTTTATACTTCTGTCTTCATGTTGCAGCATCAGAAAACAAACCAAAAAAGGGCAGTCTGCCTTTGAGAGGGAACAGTGGGCTGCATGTGCTCCTCCTTTGCTGACGCTGGTTGGTCCTGCTGTTTGCTGGAGCTCTAGAAAAGCAGCCCCTTGCTGGAGCGCCTCAGCAGAGCCCCTGTGCAAAGTGCCTGTACCCAAGTGGCCAGTAGCAGTGTTATCCATTGAACTCCTCCAGGCCAGCCCAGCTGGAGAGTGGAGGTCGGGAGTGGTCCAGCAGTGATGGGGCTGGGCTCCTGTTCTCCAGGAACTGAGCTGTGCAAAGGTCTACTGTGGAGGAAAGGGAAAGAAGAAACCTAGTCTCATTTTAAAAATTGTTTTAGGTTGCCGGCCAGAGGTGGCCCCCACGCCTTTAATCCCAGCACTCAGGAGGCAGAAGCAGGTGTATCTCTGTGAGTTCAAGGCCAACATGGTCTACAGAGTTGAGTTCTAGGACAGCCAAAGCTACACAGAGAAACCCTGTCTCAAACAAACAAGCAAAAATTGTTTTAGGTAGAGAGATAGTGGCAAAAAAAAAACAAAAACAAAAACAAAAACAAAACAAAAGGCACAAAAGGATGTGCAGTGAAAGACTTGCTCCCGTTCCTGTTCCCAGAGCCATCCTTGAACATCTCGATTTCTTGAGTGGATTGTTTCCAGTGTCGCCTTTCTAAGTCCAATATAACCTGAAAGATTTTTTCTTATTTTTGCTTTTTTTTCATGTATATGTGTGTTTGGTATATATGTGTGTTCACATATGTATAGGCACACACATAATGCAGGTTCACATGCATATCTGTGCACACGCATGTGGAGGTCCAAGGTTGATACTGAGGATCTTCCTCAGTTGTTCTTTGAGGCAGGATTGCTCCAACCCAGACCTCATCTACTGACTTCGCTAGTCAGCTTGCTCCAGGGATTCCATCCCCTTCTTCCAAGGCAGGGATTTCAGGAAAGCTGCCAAACCCCATCTGTCATTTATGTGGGATCAGACCTCTGAAATCTGCTCCTCTTGATTACATGGCAAGCACTTTAACCACTGAGCCATCTCCCTGCCCCAGGTTCCAGATTCTTGATCAAGTAGGTATTATAAATCATTTAGATATATGTGTACATTTAAAATGTTGGGGGAGGCTGGATAGTGGTAGTGCATGCCTTTTAATCCCAGCAATTGGGAGGGAGAGGCGGGTAGATCTCTATGAGTTCGAGGCCAGCTTGGTGTATAAGAGCTAGTTCCAGGACAGCTAGGGCAGAGAGAGAGAGGAGAGAGAGAGAGAGAGAGAGAGAGAGAGAGAGAGAGAGAGAGAGAGAGAGATCACATTCCAGTTTAGTGCTAATAATTCTTTTCAGGACAGGAAATGGTTTAAATATTAAGTAAACATTCTTCCAAAAGCAATATATAGATTCAATGCAATCCCCATCAAAATCCCATCAAAATTCTTCACAGATCTGGAGAAGACAATAATCAACTTTATATGGAAAAACAAAAAACCCAGGATAGCCAAAACAATCTTATACAATAAAGGAACGTCTGGAGGCATTACCATCCCTGACTTCAAACTCTATTACAGAGCTACAGTATTAAAAACAGCTTGGTATTGGCATAAAAACAGAGAAGTAGACCAATGGAACCGTATAGAAGACCCTGACTTTAATCCACAAACCTATGAGCACCTGATTTTCGATAAAGGAGCTAAAACTATACAATGGAAAAAAGAGAGCATCTTCAACAAATTGTGCTGGCAAAACTGGATTTCAATCTGTACAAAAATGAAAATAGATCCATGTCTGTCACCATGCACAAAACTCAAGTCCAAGTGGATTAAAGACCTCAATATCAGTCTGAACACACTGAACCTGATAGGAGAGAAAGTGGGAACTACACTACAACAAGTGGGCACAGGAGACCGCTTCCTACGTATAACATCAGCAGCACAGACAGTAAGGGCCTCATTGAATAAATGGGACCTCATGAGACTGAGAAGCTTCTGTAAAGCAAAGGACACTGTCGCTAAGACAGAAAGGCAACCCACTGACTGGGAGAAGATCTTCACCAACCCCGCAACTGACAAAGGTCTGATCTCCAAAATATATAAAGAACTTAAGAAACTAGACTGTAAAAGGCTAATCAACCCAATTATAAAATGGGGCACTGAGCTGAACAGAGATCTCTCAACAGAAGAAGTTCAAATGGCCAAAAGACACCTAAGGTCATGCTCAACTTCCTTAGCGATCAGGGAAATGCAAATCAAGACAACTTTAAGATACCATCTTACACCTGTCAGAATGGCTAAAATCAAAAACACCAATGATAGCCTATGCTGGAGAGGTTGTGGAGAAAGGGGTACACTTATCCATTGCTGGTGGGAATGCAAACTTGTACAACCACTCTGGAAAGCAGTGTGGCGGTTTCTCAGAAAATTTGGGATCAACCTACCCATGGACCCAGCAATACCACTCTTGGGAATATACCCAAGAGAGGCCTTATCATGCAACAAAATTATATGCTCTACTATGTTCATAGCAGCATTGTTTGTAATAGCCAGAACCTGGAAACAACCTAGATGCCCCTCAATTGAAGAATGGATGAAGAAAGTATGGAATATATACATATTAGAGTACTACTCAGCAGTA
This sequence comes from Alexandromys fortis, assembly GCF_014885135.2. Lineage (NCBI taxonomy): Eukaryota > Metazoa > Chordata > Mammalia > Rodentia > Cricetidae > Alexandromys > Alexandromys fortis. The sequence continues at coordinate 985,319 of NW_026067982.1, read as the reverse complement.
AAAAACAAGGACTTCTTGAAGTTTGCAGGCAAATGGATGGAAATAGAAAACACTATCCTGAGTGAGGTAAGCCAGACCCAAAAAGAGGAACATGGGATGTTCTCACTCATATTTGGTTTCTAGCCATAAATAAAGGACATTGAGCCTACAATTCGGGTTCTTAGAGAAGCTAAATAAGAAGGAGAACCCAAAGAAAAACATATAGGCATCCTCCTGAATATTAACCTTCATCAGGCGATGAAAGGAGACAGAGACAGAGACCCACATTGGAGCACCAGACTGAAATCTCAAGGTCCAAATCAGGAGCAGAAGGAGAGCGAACATGAGCAAGGAACTCAGGACCGCGAGGGGTGCACCCACACACTGAGACAATGGAGATGCTCTATCGGGAACTCACCAAGGCCAGCTGACCTGGGTCTGAAAAAGCCTGGGTTAAAACCGGTCTCACTGAACATAGCGGACAATGAGGACTACTGAGACATCAAGAACAATGGCAATGGGTCTTTGATCCTACTGCATGTAGTGGCTTTGTGGGAGCCTAGGCAGTTTGGATGCTCACCTTACGAGACCTGGACGGAGGAGGGTTTTCCTCGGACTTCCCACGGGAAGGAGAGCCCTGATTGCTCTTTGGGCTGACGTGGGAGGGGGAATGGATTGGGGGAGGGGGAGGGAAAGGGGAGGCGGAGGTGGGGAAGAGACTGAAATATTTAATAAATAAATAAATAAAAAATATTAAGTAAACAAAATCTTAAAATGCTAGTCTTAGAAAGGCATTCCAAGTGCACTTAAAACAAATACTTTCGTTTAAAGATTTTTAAAATGTATTTTATGTTTGAATACAAATCATGGATGGTTGTAGGTGCTGGGATTTGAACCTGGGTCTATTGCTACAGCCCCCTCCATTTTTAGATAGTGGCCTTTGTATGATAAAGATATATGATTCAGAGATAGAAGGAAAAACAAGTGCTGGGTGTTGGTGGCGCACGCCTTTAATCCCAGCACTCGGGAGGCAGAGGCAGGCGGATCTCTGTGAGTTCGAGGCCAGCCTGGTCTACAGAGCTAGTTCCAGGACAGGCTTCAAAGCTACAGAGAAACCCTGTCTCGAAAAACATAAACAAACAAACAAACAAACAAATAAATAAATGGAAAAACAAATAATTAGATACAGATTTAAATTTTTTCTCCAGTGGACAATTATGTGCCACTAAAAATCAGTAATTACAGGAAAGAAGTCAGTAATTTAAGGGAAGTATAAAGTCCAATTCTAGTTGAAAAACAGACCACATACATTCCTACACACACACACACACACACACACACACACACACACACACACTGTATACACAGGCACTTGGAGGGGACTGAGTCAGCAGTCACAATCTGAAGAGAGTGTTAGATCTGTGTCCTGCTGGACTCCAGGCTGAGATCTGGGGCCAAGCAGAGACCCATGGGAGTGGGAAGCAGAGGCCCATGGGAGTGGGAAGCAGAGGCCCATGGGAGTGGGAAGCAGAGGCCCATGGAAGTGGGAAGCAGAGACCCATGGGAGTGGGAAGCAGAGGCAGGTATTTTCTTGTTGTGGAAGAAGTGCCAATCTGGACTAAAAGGACAGCCGTGAATGGCACAGGTAGAGATGCCAAGGGAGAGGAGAGGGCATGAGGAGAGGTACCTGACAATACCACCGCTGAGCTCCATGCCAGAAGCCCCAGCTGTTTACCACCGTGGTACTGAGGAAACTCCCGCCATTTACTGATAAAATGACAAGATGCCTTCTAAAAGTCTTTGTGCTGTGGCATCAGCTCCCGACGCTGAGAGCAATTTCAGTGTCCAAGCCAGATTGATGAGCCTTTTGATGGCCTTGGAAGTGGCTTCAGTGGGAGAGGACGTGTCCAGCTGTAAACATGGCCGTAAAACCCTCAATTTCCGTGAATGGTGAATTTCTAGGCAGTGTGGGCCTGTGTTACACACCTCCTGCAATAGCATATCTTCCTTTTCAATTATTGTGCCCAGTAAGGGGATAGAAATTATACTTCAGAATACCTTGGTGATCTTGGCTGGACTGAGCGCTCAAAAATATATACCAACCACAGATTCTACTTCCCAGCTTCACAAAGAAAGGGGAGGCATTGATTGTAGATGCCATTGGGCTAAAGGAATGCAGGACCTGGAGGGTGCACCTCTTTATCTTGCATTCTCTTTGGTCTCAGGCCAGATCTTTTTGACCCTGAGCCAAAGTTTGCAAGCCCTAGGGCTAGGGGCCCATTCTCCTGTTCCAGGTGATGAGAGCCCTGATAAAGAAATAAGCGTTCCTAAGAACCTGCATCCAGAGCCATCAATCAGGACATCTGGCAGACTTGGGGAAAAAAACGACAGTCCTTCATCCTCACTCAGGGATCCAGAAGCCCTAACTTGTGATGTGCTAGGCCTCCCCTCATGCCTGGGTGCTGGGTATGTAATAGTCATTCAGTGCTGAGTTTGCCTCCTGGGCTTCTGCTCATATACCTCTACCCTACTGATTCCTGGTTCTTCCTGAGGTCTAGATAGCACCGAGAGAGCTCAAGTTCAACCGAACATACCTCTCAGGCCTCCCCTGGGGGACTCATTTCAGTTCATGATTCCTTAGCCAAAGTACTTCTCCACCAGGCAGGAAATATATGATGTTCTGAAATTCTTTCTCTTACCCCCAACCCATGACCAAAGCCATTGCGTCTACTCTTCTCCTGTGCCCTTGGCAGTCACTGCCCTCATGCAGACGGGACACATTGCTGGGACGGTCACAGTGCTGCTGTGTTCCTCCACCAGGAGTCGGCAGCTGCTCACGAAACTCTATGCCTGAGCATCTCACTCCGTTATAAGATTTTGGCTTTTCTGAACAAGTACAGATTTATTAGGGCACTGAAGATTGTCCCATGCCCACCGCATTGCCACCACTGTCCTTTCACCAAATCCACCGTTCCAGCGCTCCCACACACGGTGAGTCTGCTGTCTCAGAATGGTAGCGGTGCCCCGATGCACTTCATAGATCCTTGTTATCTTGTTTTTTTTTTTCTGCTGTTAATTCTAGGACCCCTCAAAGGCCAGAAACAAATTTTACTCACTTTTGTATTCTTCAGTACCTAGAGGGGCCTGGCATGGTTGAGTACCCAAGAGAGAAAGGGAGAGTCTAGCAACACCAACCCTACCGGAAAATAAACACTGATGTACTATCTCGGAAGGCTGCTTAAAATTTTTATGAGACAGAATATGGTGGCATGTGAATGGCCAGACCGCCCCTATTTGTTTATTCATTCATTTATTCGCTCATTTGCTTACTAAGCCCAGATATTTAGAACATATTGAGATGTTCAGCACCATACCAGAAACTCACAGTGTACTAGGAAAGCTCCTGGCCTGGCGTCCAGGCAGGCCATGTGGTCTCCTTTGAGAACCTTGGCCACTCAGCCCTGTAGGGGCAGTGGAGAAGGTGGTAGAGTTAGGGAGGTTGGGTGCCTTGAGAAGGTCTTTGTCTACAGGACCAGTTCTTCTGACCACTGGCTTCATTAGTGCTTTTCTTTTAAAAAATGCATTATTTTCTGTTAATAAAGAACATTTGACACTTTTCTAATTAGCTCAACGCCTCTGCAGCAGTCTTAGTCCCAATGCAACAGCTGGCTCATTTCACAATCCATGCATGGTTCCATCAGCTGCCCACCAGAATGGAGGTCATTCCTTCTCTAGCTGATTAGGTCCTGTCTTAGGGTTACTATTGCTATGATGAAACACCATGGCCCAAGCAACACGGGGAGGAAAGGTTTATTTGGCTTATACTTCCTTACCACTGCTCATCATCAAAAGAAATCAGGACAGAAACTCAAATAGGGCAGTAACTTGGAGGCAAGAGCTGATGCAGGGACCATGGAGGGGTGCTTACTGGCATGCTCCTCATGGCTTGCTCAGTCTGCTTTTCTTATAGACCCCAGGACCACCAGTCCGAGGACCACAATGGGCTGGGTCCACCCAGGTCAATCACTAATTAAGAAAGTACCCTACAGGCTTGCCTACACTTGGATCTTACTGAGGCGTTGTCTCAGTTGGAGTTCCGTCCTTTCAGATGACTAGCCTGTGTCAAGTTTGCATAAAATTAACCAGCACAACCGACCCCATGTCAACTTGACACACAGTACTTTTTAAGACATAACTTTTTTTTTCTTTTCCATTCATCCCCAAGATCTCAGATTAATAAATACCACAAGTGTAAAGCATTACACACTTAAAAGTTCCACTCTAGTACTTTAAACATTCGGTCTCTGTAAAAGTCCAAAGTCTCTTTTAAAACCCAAAATCTCCTTTTAAAATTCAGTTTCTCAATTGTGGGCTCCTATAAAATAAAAAAAAATAAGTTAAATACTTTCTCACTTCAAGAGGGAAGAACCAGGGCACAGTCACAGTCTGAACAAAGCCAAACCTCACTCCAGTGGTGTAAATAGCTCTGTGTCCAATGTCTGGGATCCACTCGCTGGGCTCTTCCGAGGGGGTTGGGTCACTTCTCCAGCTCTGCCTTCTGCAGCACATATAGCTCGTCTTCTAGGCTCAGGTGGCTCAACTCCACGGCTGCTGCTGTTCTTGGCAGTCGTCCCATGGGACTGGCATCTCCAAAATGCCGGGGTCTTCTGATGCAGCTGGGCTTCACGTTCACCAACAGCTTCTCCTGGGCTCTCTTGATGGTGCAAAGCCACAACTCCTCTCTACAACCCCTTCATGCCTTCAAAACCAGTGCCACTGGGGTGACTACCAAATTTGCAGCAGGAAGTGCAACCTTGTAGCCTCTGGACCCCAGTTTCTGTGTCCTGACCCTGAGGAAACACTTTTCTTTCTCTGGGGGTAGGGGTGGGGTGGCTCAAGACAGGGCTTCTCAGTAGCTATGGAGCCAGTCCTGGACCACGCTTTGTAGACTAGACTAGCTTGAACTCAGAGATCCACCTGCCTCTGCCTCCTGAGTGCTGGGATTAAAGGCGTGCACCACCACTACCCAGCTCAAAAGTTTTATTTTAGTGGTGCTGGTCTCTTGTTAATCACAGCCGATTCTTCTCCTGCTGACCAGAACCACAGATTCTTCACACACATGGTCTGATGGAGTCTTTGCCTCCCTCTGATACTCACAAGCCAGGCCTCCATCATCTGCTTTGCTCTCAACATTATCTTCTAAGATCATACAGATAACTGACCTCTCAACACTCAATGAATTTTCTAGCTCAAAGTTCCAGAGTTCTTCCACAACCTTCCCAAAACAACATGGTCAGGTCCGTCATAGCAATACCCCACGAGCCAGGTATCAATTTTCAGAACCCTAAAAGTTCTCTTATCCCGTCATCTTAGGGCAGCAGTGTTTAACCTCTAACTCATGATTAGAGGTCAGATCCAGCCTCTCCAAGAGAAGCAGCTAGGGGGCTCACTACCTGTCCCTGCCCCTACAAGTTACCCCCTTTCTCTGGTTCTGTACTCATCTCTCAAGTGTTTGTCTTAGGGAGGTACATGCATTAGAGATCCATGCCTTTTCTTGCTCCATTTTTTTCCCATTGACAAATGTTTGAAGAGCATGTTTTGTGTGTCATTCCCAAAAGCACTGGCCAAGTGGTGATAAACACACGTAAGAATCTATGAGGCAAGGTGGCTCAGTGAGTATAGACAGTTGCCACCGAACCTACCAACCTGAGTTCCAATCTTAGAACTCACACAGTGAGCTTTCACTTGTGCACCATGACATGTACTGTGTCCACCCCCTGCCAAATTAATAAGTGTGAAAAATAAAAGAATAAACAAAAGAATCCATGAGGGGCCAAGGGGAAAACTCAGACGGTAAAAGCACTTGCTGAACAAGCTCAGGAACCTGGAATCCATGTCAAAAAGTGGGACACGTAATCCCAGCAGTTCTACAGAGAGATGGGAGGCAGAGGCGGAGAAGCTCAAGGTCATCTGGCCTGGAGTATGCAGCTCAGCAGCAAAACCTTGAGAACCTGCTTCAAACCAGGTAGGAGGGAACACACTCTCAAAAAGTGGTCCTCTGATCTCCACGTGTGCACCATGGCACACTCAAGTATGTGCAGTCAAGCGTGTATGTGCACACGCCACAGGTACACACGCATTGTGGAATATTACTTTAACTAGGCAAAGATTGTCACATTTGTTTATGCTGTGGATTATTACTTTAACCATGTAAAGGTGTGTTACATTTGTTTATGCAGCATTTGATTTAATTATGTAAAGATGCATTGTTGTTTCACCTTGTCTGCCTAAGGCATCTGACTGGTCTAATAAAAAGCGGAGTGGCCAGTAGCTAGGCAGAGGAGGGATGGGTGGGACTAGTGGGCAGAGAGAATAAATAGGAGGAGAAGAGGAGAGGAGAGAGAGTGAGGGAGAAAGAGGAGACCAGACAGACAGACAGACACAGATGAAGCAGTGAAAGTAGGACATACAGAAAGAAAGGTAAAAAGTTCTTAGGCAAAGCATGGCTGAAGAGAGATAGGTTAAAATAAATTATAAGAGCTAGTGGGAGAAGCATAAGGCCAAACATTCATAACTAATAAGCTTCCGTGTCATGATTTGGGAGCTGGTTGTGGGCCAAAAGAAAGCCTGCTCTACACACACACACACACACACACACACACACACACACACACGAGGGGGGGGGAGAGCAAGAGCACACAAGAGGCTAATTGACCCTGTTCTCATGAAGTTTACACTCCAATGGTGGAAACTAGTAAAAGTCATTGCTTCAGGACAAACAGGAGGTAGAGGACTTGTAAGACTGGAAGAGCCTGAAAGAGCCAGGTTCCCCCATCTGTAGTCTTCTCCATAAGTTCAGAATTCACCTTTTCCTTAGAGGCAATTTGTAACTAGAGTTTTCTCTCCCACCCACCAGTTCCCATATAACCACTCTAAGGCATAATATTGATTATAAACTGCTTAGCCTATTAGCTTAGGCTTATTATTAACTAGCTCTTACAGCTTAAATTAACCCATTTCTATTATTCTATATTTTGCCACGAGGCCCGTGGCTTGTTACCTCACATCTTGCTTCCCCTGCGGCTGCTGGCATCTCCCCACTCTGCCTTCTTTCTCCCTTTATCTTTGCTTGCATTTCCCACCTGGCTCTATTCTACCTGGCTATTGGCCAAATCGGCTTCACCCCCCCAGCTTCTTTATTAAACAATGATAATAAGACATATTCATAGCATACAAAAGGGCATCCGACATCAACAATTGGTATGCTGAGCATGGCTAGAGGCAGTGGGTAACAAGTGTTCCAGTGGGTGGCTGCTGACCTTTGCAGGCATGGGCAGAAGATGCTTAAGGTACTAGAACCTGGGAAGGGATCTGCAGACGTGGCAGAGGAGCCCCTCTCTTCATACCCCTCCTTCTACCCAGGAGGAAACAGGCTGGGGTGGGTGGGCCAGGCACAGACAGCCCTGCACTGGTCTCTGGATGCGGCTCTTGCGGGCCTCCCGAGGGCTGGCTCCTTATCTACCCGTGTGATGATTAGCTCAGCTCAGGGTGTGGGAGCGCTGCAGAGCACAGACGGAGTCCTGGTCCAGTGCATCACCTGAAAACCTCAAAAACACCTCGGGGCAGCAGGATTACTCTTGGGGTTTTCAGAGTTCAGGGACTGTTAGGAGCATGCAGGTCTCTCACAGTGACGTCAACCCTATGCTTCTGCTAGACTGAGGATCTGCTCCTAACACCAGCATGGAACTCCCGGGGAGTGCTCAGCTCTGTTCTGAGCCATTTGGGATTTGAAAATGGAAGATTAGAAGCAGCTCCTAGTCCCCTGCCTGTCCAGGGCAACCGTGGCTGAAGGGGACATGAGCCAACCTTTATGTCAAGTGAGATCATTACTTCCATGCTCAGGAAAGTGCCCACTGAGGTTGCTCACAAGGCAGTGCTCCTCTGTGGTGGCACTGGAGGTGGAGAGGCTTCTCTTAGGGATGGAGTCAGTAATAACAGTTTTGTCCCGCGAGTTCTGAGGGTCTGAGACTAGCAGAAACTCTGCCCGATTCCAGCTCCTCTTCCTAGGTTCTTCATTTGTTTTGTTTTTGAGAGAGTTTCTCTATGTAGCCTTGAGAATCCTGAAACACACTCTGTCGACCAGGCAGGCCTTAAACTCACAGAGATCCACCTGCCTCTGCCTTCTGAGTGCTGGGGTTAAAGGCGTGCACCACCACCGCTGGCACTCCTCATTGTGTGTCCCTCTGGTGCCATCAGAACCTCACTAATCTGATGTCAGTTTGACCTGGCCCAGCTCCAACTCCTACACGTAAGGGGGAGTTTGGAGCCTGTCACCAGGAGCTGCACTCTTTGCCCAAACTCTGAAAATCAAAAGTGACAGAGATGCAGATGAATCCTGGCCCCCACACAGTATGATTAAACACTCCCTGCAAGAATCTTGGGAGAGCAAGGCTGGCCGGCTGCTTCAGGGCCCATGGCATCTTTGTTACCTTGCCTCTCTTGTTTGTGCCTGCCACACTGGTAAAGCCTGACTCCCTGTTTCTCTCACTGTGAGATTCTCTGTCACACCATCTTTACTTAGAGTCACACTGCTGATTGGGCCATTTGGAGACCTCCCCTTGAGACAAGGTCCCATAGCTTCAAACTCACTATGTAGCTAAGGCTGACCTCAAACTCTTGATTCTCCTCCCCCCATCTCACCTGGGTTACAGGCAGGTTCCGTGCCTGGTCCTGTTTTGGGGCATTTCTCTAAGGCAAAGTATCACTATTCTATAATGATCCTGGGTTTTCCCTAAATAAAACACTGGGATCTTCTTCCCTTCAGTAGAAAGACATCAAGCTTCTATTAGGGTTCAGTGCCAAGTGCCGGAAATACAGAGAAAACACCATCTCATTTCACTGTGTGTCTCCGGGTGATGCTGATGTGGGAGGCAGGACATGCTGTGATCTCACTGTTTGCCTCATCCCCCAGATGACTTCATCTGCAAGCCTGACCCACCTTGGGTTTTCCAAAGAACCAACATATCCAACACCATCCGAAAAGCACCACCCCGTCCACTCTGCTCTTGGCATTCAAGACCTTCCAGAATCCAGACTTGTCGGCTTGGCCAGTCTCAACTCACACCAGGTCTTTGGCGGTATCCAGAACTCTCTCTTTTCCACAGAAGTACTATCCTCAGGACCGTGGCTGCCCCTGCTCTCTCCTCACTCTTCTCTGCCGGTTTAGGATTTTCCTCCCATCCCCCCAGATTCACCTATCCTCCCATCCCCCAGATTCACCCACCGTCTCTGAGAAGCCTTCCTAAAGACCACTTTGCAACACTATACTTCCTGGAATCATTTCTATAGTTCATTACCGAAGACAGGTTTGCAATAAATTGTTTCTTCTTCTGCAGTACGTCCTTTGGTATCTCACAGCTATTCATTGAGTGTCTTCCTGTGCCTGACAGGCCCTAGCCCGTCCTGTCTTCTGCCTGGAGCCTGAATTATTCACACCTGCTTCTCACCTCTTATCAACCCCAGAGCCTCTGCAGAATCAAAATCTAGATGACGTCTGTCACCACTTTATTTTGCACTTTGTCGGTAAAGTGTCAGAAGGCTTGTAGACTGGGCTCTGCCCTTTGGCGTGGCCTCTATAGCCCTTTCATTCTAATGGGCTGGTGATGATGCATCAGGATTGGTCAGGGAACAGTGAAGCCTGAGTGGAAGGGAGCTACGAGAAAGCTAGGAGCCCCAAGCTAGTGAAGGATGTCCAGTAATTGCATCCCTTTACTTGCTTTGGTTGTGTAGCAGCGCAGCTTCACCTGGCTCTCCCCGAGTGCCAAGTGCATCAGCTTCCACGCCTTCCCCCCCCTCGCCCCGCGGACCACCGAGGCGACTGGGAATGCTAGGTTGCTGAGGATTCCGGTGCAGAGTCAAGATTGCCTCCCCACCAGCCTTGCCCCCTTCGAAGGACTAGTTGAACACCCTTGAACCCCACGCCAGAGCGCAGTTCACAGCGCCGCCCGGAACTGCCGCTACGCCACTCGGGCCAAGGCCAAAGGTCGCGCAACATCGTAGGTGACTCAGGGCTGTTCGGTGCGGTGGGGTGGGGTGGGTGGATAGATAGACCAGGACCGCGCGGGGGGCAGTGGACCGTAGAGGGATAGCGGAGCGTTGCGAGCCGAGACCGACTCTGGCCCATCGCCATTCCGCTCGGGTGTCTGTCTGGCCGAGGCCCCGGGTGCGGGAGGAAGGCTCGCGCTACTTCCCAGCGGGCGCGCTCTTCAGCCGGTGCGCAGTGGCCCGGGCCGCCCTAGGCGTCTGGAGCGCCGAGCCCGCTAGGCGCGCGCGAATGAATGGGCGCCCGGGGCCGCGCGCGCTCGGGGCTGAAGGGCATTAGGACCGTGAGGATCGCTCCGCGCTCCTGTCTCTTCCTATCACCACCACCACCACCACCACCACCACAACCTCTCTCCTTTTTCTGCTCTGCAGGACTGAGCAGCCCGGAGCGAGCGATAACAGTTGGGTCAGTGAGCGCCTCCGCCCCGGCCCTGAGAGCACGCCGGCCCCGGGCCCCACGCGGGGCGCCCGTCCGCCCACCATGAGGAAGATCCGAGCCAATGCCATCGCCATCCTGACCGTAGCCTGGATTCTGGGCACTTTCTACTACTTATGGCAGGACAACCGAGCCCATGCAGCATCCTCGGGCGGCCGCGGCGCGCAGAGGGCCGGTGGGAGATCGGAGCAGCTCCGCGAGGACCGCACCATCCCGCTCATTGTGAGTACGCTCTGCGCACCCGGTGAGCGGCGGCTCGCATTCTGCCCCCGCGCTGTTAGCCCAGGGCGCGGGGCCCGGCCGGGGGCTGCGTGCCCCGAGAGCCGTTCAGGCTTTGTATATGTTCGAGAATTCCTGCCCGTTGTTATGGCAACCTGTGCCGGCCCGGAGGGGCCAGGGTGCTTGGATGCAGGGAGGGTGACAGCGTGTGGGGGCAGGGAGAAAGTGCTGCAAGTTTGGTGGGCCCGGCGTGCGCGCGCGATTGGGAACGTGGCGGCTCTCGCGGCCCCGCGCTGCCGGGGCTGGGGACTGGGGGGCTGTGGGCTCCTTGCCATCCCCAGAGGGCGGCTGGCCCTGGAGTGCAGCGAGCGGGTGGTGGGAGCAGAGCGCAGCAAGAGCGCGTAGGTGGCGGTGCGCACCCTGTCTCCAGCCTCTGGGGTAAAGGACGCCGGGTGGCGGCGTGGGTATGGAAGGGTCGCTGAGCGCAGCCCTTGGCTTAATGTCTCCTCATCCCAGATCAACTTGGACCCGTTTCTTCGATATTGACCACTCTTTTCCCCAGAGGTGTTTTCTGGCTCCCCGGGGACCGGGAGAAGGCTTGTCCTGTATGCGCTCCCCCATCACTAGGGTCTGCAGAAGAAGGGGACAGTGTCTGCGCTTGGGCTCGGCAATTCCCTCTCATTAGATCACCCTCCTGACGTCTGAGCTAGCCGTGGAAACAAAAGCGGTGTAGCACTCCAGGAGCCGGGGCAGAACTAGGGCCGGGAGTAGGGGGAGGACTTAGCTGCCTAGTAGACCCCCGGTGGGGGCTTGCGGAGCCTGCAGGGGGCGTTTCTGTCTACACTTTGGCATGGTCGGCTGGTGATGGTTTCGTGTTACCAGGTCCAGCACCTGTTGAGGAAAGAGACGTGGGATTCTTCGGGAGACCGCTGGGAAGGGAGTGTTCTTCCTATGGGAGCAGGTGACCTCTAGGGACACTCTGCTGGACAGGGGCAGCTTAGTGCGATCAGTACCAGAAGGAACTGTGAGGGAGTAGGAGAGTGGGGGGAGGGTTCGATTTTGACCCGGAAAAATCTGAACCTGGAAGATGATGAGACAGGAGCTTCTCCCGAAGGTACAAGGTCAGGAGTACTGACACCTGTACCCGGTAGAATACAAGGTATTTTCAGCGAAGTCCAAGAATATGAGGATGGTTCTGCAGATACCCATCCTGCCCCAGATTCTCTCACATCACCGCAATGAAAAAGAAGTAAACTAGGTGATGGTGGTGCATGCCTTTAATCCCAGCACTTGGGAGACAGAGGCAAGCCAATCTCTGTGAGTTCGAGGTCAGCCTGGTCTACAGAGTGAGTTTCAGGACAGCCAGGGCTGCACAGAGAAACCCTGTCTTGAAAAAACCAAACAAAAACAGACCAATAAAGAAGTAAAAACTTACAGATAGGATTGCTTTCTGGGCCTGGTGGGAGGAGACCTTAGGCCCTAAGGTTTGTGTTTTAATCTAGATTCCAAAATTGGGGTGCATCTCTGCAAATAATGCTGAGACCGTCTACTTGTCCCGTACCTAGGGCATGGCGTCCAAAATCCTTGCCAATGTTTGGACAGAGTGGAGGAAAAACCTATACATGCTAGGGCCCTGAGATTTATGTGGACTGACTGCTTGGAACAGGAACAACAAAAACATTGGTGGCTCTAAACTCCAGTGAGTTCCCACACCGAGTCTGAGATGCCCTATTCTTAGTTCTGATGACTTCAGCCCTGCTCTAGGGGAACACAGCCTAAGGCCAGCACCAAAGGGGCGAGGCAGCTGGCCAGATTCCCTGCCCCTTGATGACCTGTCAGGAGGTAGCTGTCATCTGGAAGAGGAGGAGGGGAAGGGGTAGGAGACAGGGGAAGAGAGCATTGATCTCAGAGAACCTTCTATACCCTCTGATGCAGAAGTCTGGACCTTGACTTTGGCTGGGACACCTGTCTCCTGTGCTTCTCGGATGAGACGCCCAGATTGGGATGTGTGTTTATTGGGGGCATTATTGGTGGGATCCAGCAAATATTTTGAGGGATGTATTTTACAATTTGGGGGGGGGCACTTGTGAACACTTCCCTGCCCCTCATTCCTGTAGGCGACTTGTTGCTGGTAGGGGGTATAGACCGAAGCTCAGTGTAAAGTGGGGGTGGGGAGAGGATTGGGGAGATACCTGGGAACTGGGAAGTGAAGGTACAGAACAAAAGGCAAGAATGGAAGTCCCACGGAACTGGGTGGCAGAGCCTTCTCTTGCTACTTGGGAGCACAGCCAGAGCACTCGCTATTCTCAGGCTTTAGCCTGAGATGCCTCTTCTGCCAGCGTAGGGCCTGATGCATTGTATTCCTATCTTGAGTAACTCGCTTCCACCTGATTCTCAGCCGAATGTAAGTGGTGCACGCAGGGACCATGCGGGATGCCTTTTGCATTCCCACATTGATACACACAGCCGGATTTAATAAGTACCTCTTTGATAAAGGAGTGCAACAAGATTTTTGCTCACTAGGAGCGGTGAACAAAACAGCTCCAGCTTCAGTCCCCTGACTACTTATCCACAGCTCCAGCCTGACCCAGGTAGAAAGGCAAGGCGACGACGCAGGCTCAAGCGCCTTCAGGAGGTGGACTTTTTGTTGAACTTAAAAGGGGGCAGGTGCTGCTAAAGATTCGATGGCTCTCTGAAAGTTTTGATAAACTATTCACTGTCAATCATTTCCAAACATCTCTTTGTTGAGTTGGGCCATAATTTCAGATTCTTAGAGAATGAGGTGGCCTGCCCTGTTGTCAGAGGCTGAGCGAAGTCAGACAGACATCATCACCACTCCCCTGGGGACCAGAGCTAAAGCTGGAAAGGGAGGGTCTGTGTGAGAGTCTGGTCCTGGAGGCAGCTCTGCCTTCATCCTGTTGCCTGGCCTGTTCAAAGCCAGCCAAGTTACTTCTGGACCTTGGAGTGCTTGTTTGCGTTGCGGGCTGTCGGCATGGCAACCCTATGGCCAAATTTCTCAGAGGCGCCCTGAGTCTCCATATTCTGTCTTGCTCTCAGCCCATATGTCACAAATTCAGGATGTGAAGATTTGGTTGTGGAAGTTAGGATTCAAGGGAGAAGCTGACTTCCACCCCTCTGGCAGCTTTACCACATGACAAGGTTTGTTACTTTTCCTTGCCTGTGCTGGGCAAGGGGGCATATTTGGAAGCATCCTTTTGAGTCTATACTGATCTACACTGGCAGAGGAGGCCAGCTGATTTAGGAGGCCAAGCAGCCAAGCTTGGAGTCTGTGGTTGTTTGGTTCTGGATTCAGGTTTTCCATATACCAGTTCTCTAACAGGCATGAGTGAGAGGCCAAGGTCTTACACGGAATTTCATTTTACATTGTTTGAAAACAAAACAAAGCTATTTAACACATGAAAAGTTTAGGCACGAATTTTTCTGAACCAGAACTTCTTTTCTTTTCTTCCTTTCTTTCGTCTTCCTTGTTGTTCATTTGTTGTTTTTTGAGACGCAGTAGCCCAGGCTGGCCTTGAAATCAAAACCTTCCTGCCTTGGTCCTCTGGGTATTAAGATCGCAGCTAAGTATCTCCACACATTGGCTCAACAGGAGTTTCTTATCCTGAAGTTGAGACAGTGCTGAGTAGCTATGGACAAAATACTATCTCCGGACCTTTGCTAGTCTTTGTTCAACCTGGATTAAATAATTGGTCGGGTTTGTTAGTGCCATAATAAACAGAGGGCAGATTTCTAGAAGGAGGAAAGTCTCTTTGGAGGTTCTCCAGGGTGCTGTAAGACAGTATAGTCAGTCACGAGCTGTCAGGAGGTTCTGTTGTAACCTTTTCTTTAGGTCTTTCAGGAAACTCCATCGCTAGTAGAAGGGGACACTGATGGTGGCTTTTCTGGTGCTGTTCTCTGAGAACTAGGTTCAATAATGGATTTGGATTTTATTTATAATGTGTACATTTTGGAACTGTGGGAATATGATTTGTCCAAATGATGGAAAATGATTTTGTATTCAATTTGTCTAGGCCCTATATATGAGAAAGAGGTTAGCGAGAGAAAAACCGCTAATACCCACAATTCCCTTTGCCAGTGTGTTCAGATGTAAAGTGTCCATGGGTTCTATTCCTGGGATGTGAGGGTAGCTCAGAGGCAGCCAAAGCTGGAGAGAACCCTCACAGGGATGCCAGAGGGCCAAGGACACATGATGCGTGTTAGGATGCCGCTCATCCCTCCATCAATTCCATTATTTCTGTGCCACAACCGTAGCCCCCACCAGCCAGTGATCCCCCACTAGATGCTGGGAGGCCTAAGGGACTTGGCTTCCTTCTGTGGTGGTTGTATTTGTCAGCTCAGCAAGCAGAGGAAGCTCTGAGATGGGGGAAAAAATACCATTTAAGGTGGACAATGGAGGGAGCTCTGGGTGGCAAGGCAACCTAAGCTGCCCAGGGAACTGTCATGTTATAATGGAAGAAACCACCTTAAGGTCAGAGGGGATCCTGCAGCCAAGTAGTTCATTACAGTTAGAAGATTGGAGATTTATGCCCTGCCTGCTTCTTCGGGGAACCCAGAGCAGCTGACAAGTCACAAGAGGACGGACAGACTGAGACCCAGGCCTTCCAGAAATGAACAGGGGCAATAAGCTTTCATGTGAGGTCAATTAATAACCCCGGGGACACCAAATTTGATTGACTTAGACGTCAGGCTTGCACTGGACAATCTCATACTGCGGCTCTGAGAACTGATACAGGCTTCTCAGTCCAGCCTGTGTTAACTGCCTGCTCCGGGTGACATTGATGATAGTGGCATGCATTTGGTACTTCTGACATAGTATTTCCCACGCTTTAGCTCAGAGCTCCCTCCCACAGCTGCCCTGTGAACTAGGTACCAACGGATGTGCAATCAGCACAGGGGTAAACTGAGGCTTCCCCATGGTCTGTGGAGTGAGCGCGCTAGATCTGGGGTGTTTAAGACTCTAGATCTGCTGTGCTGGCTTTTCCCTGGCGAGATCCTGGTTGGCTTCCCCAGGTAGCCCTTCAGGTGCACAGTACATCTGTGCACTCGGCTTCACAAGTCAGAATACTGGAGGGAAATTGTGCCTGTACTGAGCATGTGCAGACTTCCCCCTTGTCATTCTGTACAGGGTGCTCTAGAAGGACTGCTTTTACATTTACATTGTCGTCTCTGTTTAAGAATTCAGACATGGAACGTGACCGACCAGTTAGGAGCATCTTTCAGAGGAACCAGGTTTTGCCTTCCGTGGGCACTGCACTCAAATTGCACAAACCCACACTCAGATACATACAGATACACATAATTAAAAATAAAATATTAAAAAAGAAGCTAGACATGCTATAAAGTATTCAGAAGGTTATGCAGACACG
Organism: Alexandromys fortis; assembly: GCF_014885135.2. Lineage (NCBI taxonomy): Eukaryota > Metazoa > Chordata > Mammalia > Rodentia > Cricetidae > Alexandromys > Alexandromys fortis. Next base: position 969,197 of record NW_026067982.1, on the reverse strand, counting down.
GCTGTTTGATCTTATTTTTGAGACAGGTTCTCATTTTGTAGCTTCAGCTGTCCTGGAACTCACAGAAATCCTCTTGTCTCAGCCTCGCTGGGGGCCGGGGTTGCAGGCACAGTGTACTTTGCTACTTTATATAAGAGATTTGAGCATCACTGGGTTTTGGCTCTTTGATAGGCGGGCAGGAAGACAGACCTAGGATGGAAACAGAGGTCGGCTATTGGAAAGGTGGGTGTGCGGGTTGGTGTGTGTGTATCTGTGCACACGCCCACAAGCATGTGGGTTGTGGATGGGTGCCCACAGTGGCCACTGTGAGGTTCAGTTCTGCTGCTGAGTTGATTGTCTCTTTGCCACCTGGAGGTGGGTCTAGAACCAGCTTCCTTTGGAGAGTGGGGTCCAGAAAGGGCCAGTGGGTACAGTTGCAGGGAGAGAGATTTCTTTGCAACAGAAGGTAAGGCTTTCCTGCAGAACCAGCCTACTTAGTTCAAGGCCCACCAGGGTGTCTCTCCACAGGCCCAAGTCAGCAGATAAATGCTTCCAATAGCAGCAGGTAGGGGAGAAAAAAAAAAGACTCACTGTCACAAAATAGGGTCCAATTATTGCACAGCAGGAGACCGGGCGCCCTGAGAAGCGGGGCTGACCTCGCTTTCAGGGGCTGGGAGGAGGAGGGTGAATAAAGGAACCTCCAGCTGCTGAGTGCTCCGCCCCTCTATTTCTTCAGAGCAGCCCAGCAGGGAGGGAGGGGGGAAGCCAGCAGGGTCCTCTGCTCAGCTGAATAGCCAGGGGGTGGGGCTTCAGCAAATGTCCTGCTCCAGATGCTCCCTAGGTGCTTTGGTGGTTTTTGCCTGGCAGTTTCATGCATCCCACATCTGCTTCCTGACTCAACGTAGGTACCACTGGCAAATTACTTGTCCTTTCAACCAGCGTCTTGCTTAGCCTTTACTTTCTAGGACACTGTGGCCTGGCACACACACCCCCGAGCCCACCCCAGCCTCCACATTCCCTTCCACGCCCCACGCCCACCCACAACTGCTGGTTTATGGAAGAGGCAGCAGCTCAGGACTGCCTGTGTCCTTATCTTCCAGGTTTCAGCCACACCCATGGGTAGTCTGGCCTGAGATTCGGGACCACCCAAAGAACCTTGTTGAAAATCTAAACCAGGAATGATTGGGAGATTAGGGTTACTTTGGGTAAGGGGACAAACAGAAGAACCTTGTTTGTTGTGCTTTGTTTTTCTATATTATGCGTAAAGCTCCTTTGAACAACATGTGGCTGGCTTGGAAGTAAGTCAGTTCCAGGGAAAGCCTCCTCCTGCTGTTTCATGGGGTTCAGCATGGCTCTCTGACAGACAAAAACATTGTCACAGCTCACAGAGGGGTGACAAACTCTTAGTGTGCCCAGAGTGTGAGATTGGCCATCCTGGACTCTCCCTTGCTCCTTGATGGCCCTACAGGGGGACTGGCTCAGGAGAAACTGAGGCTGGTGCCTGAGAAGGTGGTACATGGGGCCGGATGCAGACAGGCTATGAATGGATGCCCAGGGAACTGCTGTAAACTCAGCCCTGCAGCCGAGGGCAGCCGAGGGCCTTGTATCCCCAGGTGAATCACTTCCCTTCTCTATCTCAGCCTGTCCCTTCCAGCTCAGACTGCAAAGCCCTTCTGGGCTCAAGACCTCCTCTTCCTGAAGGAGAAAATAAGGCCAGAGGGCCAGGCTTACAAAAGCCAGTCTCCTGAAGTGCTGGGAACTTTGACATCTCCATAAGGATATGTACTCGTCTACTGACTGGTGGAGCCATGTGCCTGCTTCTGCTGAAGGTTTCCGAGTGCATCTGGAATGTGCAAGGGTGTGCTTGGAGAAGTGTCCCTGGGTAGACTTAGACCTTTCAACAATTCACAACCAAAAGGAAGCTACAAGGACCTGCACCCAGAACCTGGCTAGAAGAAGACAGAAGTGTGATTGCCCTTAGGTCACAGCCTGGGAAAAAAAACATCAACACCCTTTAAGTAGTTAGGCAGATTGGTCATCTCTTGGCCACCTTTAGCTTTTCCTTGCTTACAGATACAGGAGACCATCAGAGGGATGATAATGGAATCCCTGGGAGCTGCAGACATACTGAAAACGGATGACAGCAAAGAGCCAACCCGAAATAGGAGTGACTGCTGCCACTGGTAAAATGCCGAATGCGTCCCTTAGTCACTGTCTTGACAGTTGTTTACCGTGCACGTCCTATGTGCCAGGACTGTTATGAGCATTAGAAGAGCAGGAATAGTCCTGCTCTCCAGGAGCTTGGGTCCTTGCAGACGATAAGCATATGGACAAGACATAGGTAGCCACAGATGTGTGACAATGAAATAAAGCCGTGCAGGAGGGCAGAAAAATGGGTGAAGGGGGCCAGGAAGGGTGTCCCTGGTAAACTGGGATTTGAGCAGAGGTTTGAATCGAAAGAGACGGAGCCATGCAGACATCTAGGGAGAGATTGTGTGTTCCAAACGGCTGACTGCAAGCCCCATCCCTGGAGGTTGTAATGCATGATGTCCTTGGCTAGGGCAGCCTGAGCCAGGAGGAAACAGCCAGAGGTGGAGGCCGGATCATTAGGCCTCAAGGGCCGTGGTAAAGACAGGCTCAGAGATGCATCCCCGAATCGCCAAGAAGTGATAAATTATATTCGGTGTGCCAGCTTGGCAAGTCAGGGAACTGTGTCATTCATTTCAGAATCATTTTCCAGCAAGATGATCAAATCTATTTGCGAGTGTTGTTTCTTAATGTTCTATGGCTTGGAACACTTTGTCCTTAGAGTGTGGGATTAGTGAAATACTCACACACAGTGTGTGGGTGTGCGGCATATGTTTCAAGCGTGTTATACATGTGTTTGTGTGTGATGTGTCCTGTGTCCTGTGGTATCATGTGTTATGTCTTGTGTGTGTGTGTGTGTGTGTGGTGTGGGACTCAGGAGGGGGAAGGGAGGGCGCTGGTGCCCCTAAATGGCACAGGAGAAAGGGGCCCTTTGAAGTCCTGGAATGGGGCAAGATGGGAGGCCTGGCTCTAGAGAGTGCTTTGTGTGGGTTGCAGAGGGCCTCAACGGGGTATCTGGTGAAGCCCTCCTTTGTTTCCTTGGTGGTATTCTCCTAGGGTACAGCTGAGACGCTAGAATAGGTTTTCTGGCAATGCAGGCAGGACCTTGGGATTCTTTTGCCTGAGCCTCTGAGGGCTGAAGCTGTCCCCAGATGAACAGGTGGCACTTGTTCAGGAGCAACCCAGGCCAGCAGGACAGGGAACCCCACTCAGCTGTTTTCAGTGAGGTTCAAGTGGCTTCCCCAGTGCTCACAGGATGGATGATGGGCTTCGTGTGTTCCTGTGCGTTCCTGACTGGCTGCAAGGCTTTGTTTTTGCGGTTGAGGTCATACAGGTCGGTTGCAGACCAGTGCTAGGCAACCATGACCCTCCAGACACTGCTTCCAGAGTTCAATTTTATGTCTACCTTGTCACAGCAGTTCTGGATCCCTGCTTCTAGATGCAGATAGAGAGAGCTGCTGATGTCTCAGGGCAATTCACTGCAAGACGTTCTGAAGCTCTGGCCTGCAGGTGCCCTTGCTGGAGGGGACCTGTGTGACTCTCCATCATTGCTGAGTCAGTCAGCTCTGGGGATGGGAATGGGGAGCTGGCGTTTGTGAGTTGACAGGGTTTTTGTTGTTGTTATTTTGTGTGGAGCCATCATTTTTCCTTTTCTGTGGAACTGCTTTCTGAGATTGGGTTATGGAGGCGGGGCTTTGGGGCAGTATCCTAGGAGTTGAGCTCACTCTAAGGCTCATGGAGAAGGAACATGCAATCAATTAGTGATGTCTGTTGTGGTTTTGGTAGCCTGGAGGAGCACAGTGGTTAGGACAAAGCACAGCACCTAAACCATTCACCAACCCAGGACCACAGATAAAGAAGCAACCAAAAGACAGGGCAAAGGCAGTCCTGGAACGTACCGTGGAACAGCAAGCGATAAAGGATTTCTGGGGAGAATACAGATAGCATCTTGGTACCACACCATGAGAATGTGAAAATTGTCAAGGCTTTCCCCAAGAACAGTAGGAATCTCGAGATGATAGCTCATTCCTGGATGTACCTCAAGATTGCAAATCTTCCCCCCTTTTTTTTGTTTTGTTTTTTGTTTAACAGAATACAGCATCTCTTAAAACCCCCCAGATAAGTAGAGTCCCTGTACCACACTTGGACAGGCGATGTGGGCTGGAGTTCAGAGTGAGGTTGGGGGTGGGCCTGTTTGAGGAGTCAGTATAGAGCCGGAAGGATCTGGAAGTCAACACTGGGCAAGTAGGTGGGCCAAGCAATGGCCTAGACAGAGGTGGGACAACAGGATGCAGGACATTAGGCCTGGACAAGAATCCTAGGGGCAGCCAACCCCAAGGTTCTGAGAAGGTTTACAAGGTCAGGAGCAAGGCTGACATCTTTGTGTAGGTGGACAGAGCGGCCTTCCCCAGATCCACACCCCCATGTTTGCAGTTCTTGACGTCATCACCTGTATCTCTTAGAGAAACTGAATCTTTTGTTTTATTTGATTTTTATTGATTTAAACTTTAAAACAGACAGTTTTGGAAAACTTTTGGGAATGTTTAAAAGAATATCTCTATGTGGGATCTGTATTTTTAACTGTAATTTTTTTATGAATTCTCAAGACAGGCTATTTCTAGTGAAATCTTGGTATCCAAATTGAAACATACTATAAAAATATATATTGGATTTCAAAGACAGCATCACGAAAAGAAATTCAAATAACTTCACTAATTTTTTTTTCCTGTGTTGAAATGATACTATTTGAAGCTTTGAGACATCCCAGTGCCAAATTCTTGGGGACTGCGCCCAAGGCCTTATGCATGCCAGACACATGCTGTATCATGAGCCGAGTCTCCAGCCTCCAGTCTACTATTGAAATTAATTTTACCTGTTCCCTTTTACCCCACTTTTAAAAATTTACTAGAGAAGTTTGAATTGTATACGTGGCTTATGTCCTGTTTCCCATTGGAACGTTCCGGGGCCTGCATAAGTGCCTGACACTCTCTGGTGCTGGGAAGTTGTCTAAGGAAAGAGGTCCATCGAGGGAGAAGTGGGGCCCGTGTCTTGCTTACCTTGACTGCTGGATGACTCTTTCCCATTCCAGCTGCTGCTGAGCTGTGGGTTCCCAATTCCCCATCATCCGTAGGCACAGCGCTTCTCTCAGTATGGGCACTAGTCCTCGTACCATCATTAAAATCAGTATTTCTGTTCTGAGCCTTCTAACTTCTCACTGTGATGTGAGTGGGTTTAGGAGGAGGGGTGGGACCAACGGAGGCAGGAAGGCTTTTGCTCTCTAGCCTGTTCCTTTTGGTGTGTCATCTTTGTCCTGTTAGAGCCAGGAGGAGGACAGATAGGCCTCAGCTGTAATTCTGACCCAGACCCTGTGGAAGTGGAGGCTGGAGCATGATGCTGAGTACTCTGAAGCCCAGTCCTAGCGGGATTGGCTATGTCTGAAAGGAACTTGGAAAGAGGCTGTTGAACATGGGCCTTGTGTGAACTAGTTTAGTGTTCCGTGCGGTGGCCTTTGCTGAGTGACTCATCTCTCTTTTACAGACTGGATAGGCTTTAATATCCAATAGATACAGCTGACTAATGTATCTATTTTATTTACCGTTATTATTGTGTGTGTGTGTAGGGGGTCTGTGTGTGATTGCCTCAGTAGACGTGATGGGAGTTAGTTCTCTCCTCCCACCATGGGTTCTGTGACTTGAACTCGGTCATCAGGACACAGCCAGAAGGCCATGGTGAGCAGGAGCCTGTATGGTGTAGGAAGAAAGGGGTGATTCATTCTCCCCAACTCCCCCGGGGCCTTTCTTCCCTCTTATTTCCTTGAAAGCAGGTTGCTGTGGATGTGAGAACATTTGGGGCTTTCTTAGGGCTCTGATGAAGATGCAGCCCAGCAGAGTGGCTCTGAGCACTCCTGTACAAGCTGTTAGTGGTCATAGGTTGTTGTAATGTGTTAACTTGTCTATTCATTGTCTGCTGTTACCGTACAAATCTCACCCATACTCAAAGGCTTCAGACGATCATTGTCTGTTAGTGTGTCTGTGGCTTGGCGTGTGTGTTGGTGCTGGGACGCTGGGAGGTCGCTGGGAACTGCTGGTTTGGGAACAGATGAAGAAGGACAAGGATAGAGCACTTTTGACCACCAGTATGAACTTGCTACACGCCTTTCAACCCTCACAGCAGGCCTGGGCGCTGCGGGTCACTGTCCCCATGTCTCAGATAAGGAGCCTGAGTCAGAGATGGCAGGTTATCTGGCAGCCAAGTCCAGATTCGGCCAGACTCCCCTGCTTCGAGCTTGTGGAGACACCTACATGGCATAATGGGTGCCCTGTGACGTCCCATCTCACAGGGCAGAGCGAACCCTGCCTGTTGAAGTCAGGGTGGGTACGGGAAGGGATTCATGGCACAAATGAAGGACCAGGGTGAAGAAGAGGTGATCTTATCAGGTGCTTAGGCTAGGGGGCAGTAGAAGGACTGCGTAGGTTGGCAGGACTTATGGATTGTAAGGTTATGGGGTGGCAGAGGCCCCTGCTGCTGGTTCAGGCTGTCCAAACATCTGACAGTGTTCCTTAAAGCCCAGAGAGTGCCACACAAACGGAGCAGGCCTCTACCTGGGATGGGATACTGGGCAGAGAGAGGGAAAACAAAGGAACCAGCTCAACGCAGCAGTGCAATGAGCTTTACATGGTGTTTCGTGGTAGGACTTGACAACAGTTCCAGCTTGTAAGGTAGAAACAGGAGGATCAGAAGTTCAAGGTCATCCTCAGCTCTGCAGTGAGTTCAAGGTCAGCTTGGGCTCTGGGATTGTCTCAATCAATCAATCAATCAATCAATACATCTCCCCACATGATGTTAAGCTTTCTTATCTCTTTATTTTTTGATCGCCTGGCCTTCCCCCTCAGGAACTGGTCACTGAAGAATGACTTGCTAAATAACTAAATAACTTTCCCAGGATCCTATAGTTGGTATGGGCAGATCAAGACTTGCACCCAGAAACCAACCTCAGGACCAAAGTCCCTTTACCTCCAACTGTACAAGCTGTATGAGAGGGCCAGGCTTTCTCCAGGACCTTGTGAAGTCTCATTCTCTCTTCCCCTTTGGTCAGAGGTCAAGAATGTAGCAGAACCTCCTCCCATTCATTGCAAGCTTGCCAGTGATAGTTATGACCACTGAAAGGGGCAGGCAGGGCCTTTTACTTTCTTGTAACCCCCCCAATACACACCATCATACATCATCACACACATATACACACACACCATCACACATACACACCATCTCACACACACACACACACACCATCATACACCATCACACACACACGGTCATACACTATCACACACACACACCGTCATACACCATCACACACACACAACCATCATACACCATCACACACACACCATCATACACCATCACACACCATCATACACCATCATACACCATCACACACACATCATCATCATACACCATCACACATACGTCATACACCATCACACACACACACCATCATACACCATCACACACACCATCATACACCATCACACACACACCATCATATACCATCACACACACATCGTCATACACCATCACACAACACAGCATCATACACCATCACACACACACACACCATCATACACCATCACACACACACATACATACATACTTATAATAACAATAATTTATAAAGAAAAGAGTGTAAGCTGGGCCATGGTGGTGCACACCTTTAAATCCAGCACTCTGGAGGCAGAGCAGGAGGATCTCTGTTAATTCAAGGCCAGCCTAGTCTACGTAGTAAGTTCTAGAATAGATAAAACTTCACAGAGAAACTCTGTCTCAAAAAAACAAAACAAAACAACCAGTCAAACAAAACAAAACAAAAAAGGGAAGAAAAAAAAAGAAAGAAAAGTTAAGAGTGTGAACAGGCAGGGCTGGCCAGAATCTCACCACAGTTTGCCTCCAGCCCAGAGTACAGGGTACTTGTGCCCAGAGCTCTACAGAATGCCAGGCGTCTGACTAGCCCGGACCTAACTCCTGTCAAAATCCAAGAGTCGAGGGATAATTGAGCCTCTAGGACATAAGTGTCACTCACAGCTCTTGACTTCCCTAAGTCCCCATACCCCACCAGGTCTTGTAGAAAGGATCTGTGATTGTCCCTGTGCCTTCTTTGTTCTCATGGGACCCCTTTTGTTCAGTCGCATTGGCATTGCTGGCCTTTCTGCTGCAGGAATCCCAGTGGTGAAGTTCTTGTGGACTCCTTGTGGGCAGATGCAAGCCTGGTGTCTGTCTGCCTGGCTGGGTGTGAAGATGGGTGGCTCGCGGGCTTCAGTGCAGGAAAAAGCATTGCTCCTCCAACTGCTGGGTAAGCAGCCTTTTGTCAAGTGCCTAGGACCAAGCGGGGCAGGGTGCTCCCTAGTGGAGCAGCTAGAAGTCTAGTGCCACCATGACGGCTGCTCAGGGAGGCTGGGCTCCTCCTCCTCACTTCTCGTGAGCCTGGAATTATTATAACCCCAAGAATACAGAAGAAACAGGGGAGCAGGAATTTCCAACCTCTTGTTTTGTTGGCAAGAAAACTGGACCAGAGAGGTTAAGTGACTCGCCCAAGGGCAAATAGCAATCTGCCAGGCAGCAGGCCAACACCGAGCTTGCTTTCCCTGCCACCATATGTCTTTCTCTTAGGTCACATTGAGCTTGTGTTCCAATCTGAGGTGAAACTACAGCTTGAAAATGACGAAACTGCTTCTGCGTAAGAAATGCTAGCCAGAGGCCAGTCCTGTGTGAAGTTCTCCATGTCGTCAGGCCTGGGCACCTAGTGACATTCGGAGGACTCAGAGAAAGCCCCACACTGTACCAGTCACGCTAAATTCTCCCTGAAGTCTTCCAAAGCCTTCCTAGAAACCTGGCTCTAGGAAATTAAAATGTTTTCTAGGATCAATGAGCTGCCTGGTCAGGGGTGCACTGACCCTGGAGACCTGCCCACTGCTACCCTACAGAACCCAGCAGATGGGGAGAACGGCCCAGATGGGTGCCTAGTGACCAGACCAACAGGGCAGGAACTTCTGGAAGGAGTAGCCATTGTCTGAAGGAACACCACTCCCCTGAGAGAGGAATTCTGAATCCAGCCTCCAGGCTTCAAGATCCCACCCTCTCCACTACACTGCTGTTGGAAGGCATTGTTGGCTGTTCAGAGGTTGTAGTCTATCGTGGCCTGGCAGCCTTTTCCAAAAGCTTGGCAACCCAGAGACTCCTTCCCTCCCCAGTGAATTTTCCCGCATACCCACAGCCCTCCTAACCCTGTTCCTCACTTCTGCCCCCCTTCACCCTTGTGGACCAGTGCAGCCAACCATCCCCGGGAAGAAACAGAGCCGCCTACTGCTGCTTCTAAAATCCGTAGGACATTTGCTCTGTATTAGGGTAAACCAGAATCATCTGGAGCAGGCTTGGCCCCCACTACCTCGGATGCAATTGGTGGTAGGTGAACTTTAGTGGGGACACTGCCCACCCTCATATCTGTGGCTAGGCTGTGCCCCCATGAGGAACATGGCCTTCCTGCCAGGAACCCCAGCACAGTGTGTTCCCCAGGGCTGGCTGGTGGTGTGGCCCTTCATTCCTTTCTCATGGAGTGAACACCTAGCCGTGCCTGGGAGCAGGGCCCAGACATTGCTAGTTCCCATCTGCAATTCCTCTGAGATAAATAGATTCAAGAACCCTCTGCCCTTCCATCCCCATGGACCATAAGGATGTTTGACCAACCAGAACTCCATAGAGGGGTGAATACTTGGTCTCTCTGGCATCAGCTTTTAAAACCTCAGCGGGTTTTGGTGTGGGAATGTTGGTACTTAGAGAATGAAGGACCACAGCTCAGACCAGAGCGTGCTATCCTGTGGTTGCCTTTGGCAGGAAGAAGTGGCCAGCGGCACCTTCTGGCTTCCACAGCGGTGGCCAACTCTTGTTCTTTCTTTCCTGGTACGGTTGTCTTTGGGGATACCTGTCAGAAAGCCAGTGCTCCCAGCGCTGGGGATGGCTCTGAGGCTCCCCTACCTTCGGGTCCAGTTGCTTACAGTTGTTTTTATTCACTGACTGAATGTGAGCATGTTTTTGTTGATCTATCAGGGATCTAATGTGTAACAGTTTGAAGCCAGATGTGATGGCACACATCTGTAATCCCAGCACTCACGAGATGGGGGCAGAACGACCCTGAGTCCAAGGTCATTCTCAGCTACATAGTGAACTTGAGGCCACCCCTGGCTACATGAGATCCTGTCTTAAAGCCTGCTAGATGATTGAGGTGGTAAAGGCTGCCAAGCCTGACTACCTGAGTTTGGTCCCCAAGATCCATATAGTGAAAGGGGCAAATCCCATTGGGCACCTTCATCTGCTGTTTGGAGACACCTGTAGTTTCACTTTGACCTGCTCCTCTCCAGGTGAGCTTCTGGGAGGAAGTTATCTTCCCTGAATTCTGTACTCCCAGGAGAGAGACCTGCTGACACCCACCATGCTGGATGGTTCTGCAGCAAATAGGAAGGAGGGGTAGGAAAAGGCCTCTGGCTCCATCATGCCTGAATCCCAGCTGCTCTCTAACTGGACCTGCTCTGAGGGGCGCTGGCTCTAGAGCCATCTGTTGATGGACATTGCTGAGAGGTAAATAAAAAGATTGTAGAAATTGTAAAGTCTCACTGACCCAGGATGCTTGCTGGGTCCATTAAGAGTATATCCCTTAAAAGAAATTTCTAGGGGCTAGAGAGATGGCTCAGTGGTCAAGAGTACTGGCTGTTCTTCTGGAGGATCCAGCTTCAAGTCCCACCATCTGTATGATGACACTCAACTGTCTGTTAACTCCCAGTCCAGAGGACTGGTGCCCTCTCTGGCCTCCATAGGCACTGCACACACACACACACACACACACACACACACACACACACACACACGATGCATAGACCTACAACTACAAAACATCCAAACACGTAAAAATAAAGTCTAAAAAAGAAAAAGAAAAGGCAACTTCAGCTACTGAATCTGGTTCAAGAAAATTTCCTCATACTGCAGCTCTGAGCTCTCAGCGAAGCCTCAACCTGAATGGAAGTGGTCTCAGAAAATCACCAGCCCTTGACATTGAGGCTGGAGACTGAAAATGCAATTTCAACCCTCACTGGAGAGAACTCAACACCCGACTGTCCACTCAGGTCCTTTGACAGGTGACAATTTAGCCATGTTAGAGGAAGGTAATGTCACCTAAGAGAGCCCACAGCATCTAGGACCCGTAAGCTCCCCGAAGACACCCATAGTGCCCAGGAAATAGTGGCCCTGGGCCAGGGAAGGGTTAGAGCCTCTCAGGCTAGGGCTTCTAAACCTGCTGGTATGGGGCCCCTCTTCACACCTAAGCCCTCAACTCCAGTAGCCTTCATGAGAGCTAACAGATGAGGGAGAAGGGGGATGCTTTTTGGAAGATATGTCTGTGTGGGTATCTTTTTACTAGTCTTTCAAATTTTATGCAGTGAAGCAGACAGCAACAGATGGAGGGGAACCCAAATAAAGGAATCCCTTTTGGTACCCAAAGCCACACCCAGCCTGGTCCAGCCTCTCAAAGGCCATTGGCTGGAGGAGGTTCCCTGTTAATGTAGAAGCTTTTTTGAAATAGGATCTGGCCTGAACTCTCTACGTAGCCAAGGATGACCTGGAACTTCTGACCCTCTGCGTCCAGAGTACAGTTGTGTACCTCCAGGCATGTTTTTGTTTGTTTGTTTGTTTGTTTTGGTACTGGGGAGTGAACCCAGGGCTTGGTGCCTGATAAGTAAATGGACTCTACCAATGGGTCCACACCCCTAGCCCAGTAGAGGAACATAGCGGTTGGCCTCCGAAGCCTGGTATGGAGTCTCTGACCTCTCTGTGTATCTATGCTGGGTGACCCAAGAAAACTAGCTATGTAGACATCACCAGTGAGAATGGGGACTGCCCAACTCTTCTGATCTTAGCCAGACACACTCCAGGCTGCAGGGCTCCCTCCTCCCTCGCCAAGCACCAAGCAAGAATATTAGGAGGAGAGAGAGTGTGTATGATAGGCAGGGCTGGCCTCACCCTTGCCAGGAAGACTTCAGGTCACGTGGGACAGGAGTCAGACACCCTGTCTTCACTAGCTCCCCTGCCACACACACCCTCTTTCTTCATCTGCAGAGTGGGTATCGTGGTCCTGCATGCAGGCTTGTCAAGAGTTCACATTGAAATGTGCATATCAGGCTGCTTTATACACCATCTGGGGCTGCAGACGCTGAAGGAGCCGTGTCTTCCTGTTGAAGGTATCCTTAGTTTCTGTAGTAGGTATGACCCCATAGACCCCACTGACTTGGGTGGGGCTCAGATATCCCTGCTGGGCATGCTCCTGGATTTGTTCTCAAGACAAGAGCAGCAAGTGGGAAAGGCCACCGGTAGAGAGCTTTGTCTTGGTCTCACCAAGCACTGCGCTGTAGCCATGAGTTACAGAAGGTTCACTGGGTACCCAGGCATGCACGCATCTCATACACAGGATCTCATTTCCTTCTCCCATGCCTCAGTGGGGTAGGTCCTGGAGGACAGAGGTGAAATAACCCACTCTGGCTTGCACAGCTGGTACGAGGCAGAGCTGGGACACCCCACTCAAGTCGTCTTATTTCTGAGTTAGTGCTCTCAGCTGCGATGCTCAGCCCGTGCTGAGCCCGGATCAAAGCAGGTCCCCTGCATTCGGGTGCCGACCTGCTAGGCTCTGTGTCTCCTGAAAGAAGAAAGCAAGGCCAGTGAAGGCAGGTCAGGGGCTGGGAGTGCCATCCCAGACACCCCCTTGAGGGGAACCCTGATGGCCTCTAGATTTGTCCTCATTCCTGGAGACACCAAGCAGGCTCCCTCCATGCTCTTAGCTATGGCCTGGACAGGTGTTTCTTTCTGCCCAACCCTGAGCCTCGCTCCCAGGCCCACCCCCTGTGGCTTCTCTGTTCTCTGGGACGATGGGGAATCCTGGGTCCTACACCTTGCTTATCCTAAACTTCTGAATGCCTCATCTTCCTCTTGGTCAAGGGAAATGGTCAGCTACTCCTGGCCCGTGCTTGCAGGCTACCCTGAGGGGAGCCTGGTAGATGCCTCTTGGGAACAGTGTGGTCCCCTGTGGTTGCTCCTGGTCATGACAAGAGGGCCTGTCAGGCAATCCATCTCCCTCTATGAAGTGCTCTGTTTCCTCAGCGAGGAGAGGGAGAATGAGCTGGAAGATAAAACTGCCCATTCCATAAACCTATGCTGAGTCTGCTCCTGTCGCCACAGGTCCCCCTCCAGACCCCTGAGACTGAGTTGCTTGTTCTGGGTTGGTTTGCTTTCCAGTTCTACAAACGAGGAAGCTGAGTCTCAACAGGAGGCAGCTGTGCTTTAACTGATAAAGTCAAACAACCAGAGGCACTAGGACTCCAGGTTCTCAGTCCCCGCCTTCCTGCCTGCCAGAGACGCAGGTCCACTAGGAATTGTGTTGGCTTCGCTGTACAATCCCATCCTTCAACGTCAGGCCCACAGAAGAAAGGGATTCATTACAGCTGCTCCGTGGAACTGAGCACTTTTCTTTCATACTATTTCTAAAGCAGGCATGTCCTTTTCCTCCCCGAACACTTCAAATACAATCAGACAAGCTGAAGTCATCTGGTTCCATTAATAGTGCCTTTCTCCTTGTCCCGCACCTGGGGAGCCACTGAGAGCGTCTGCGAGAGTCCGTTCACTTCCCGACGACCTGTATTAGTTAATGTCAGATGTCACTAGCAGCTAAATGCTGCACTGTGCTGAAGCACTTAGCTCCCCAAATCGGGTGGCCACTCGCCCCGACACTGGCTAGCTGGATGACTTGTGTGACCAGGGGCAAGTCTTCTAACTTCTCTGTAACCAGAGACTTGTGAGGCTTAACTGGGCTAGCATATGCACAGTACCTGGATATGCAAATTATCATCAGGATACTCTAGGATGGGGCCATAGGGAGGAATAGCCCAGCTACAGAGGAGATACGGCACTTTAACCTATTGAGTCCAAGACCATGGTTTGTGTTCTTAACTATTATCATCTCTTTGAAGCCCTGATTACTTTACAATGAAAAAAAAAAAAAAACCAAACCAGCCCCCTAGCTCATGCCTGTAATGCAGGCACACGCAAAGACTGAAGCAGCAGGATTGTCATGAGTTCAACTCCATTGTGGACCTTTCTCTCTCTCTCTCTTTCTCTCTCTCTCTCTCTCTCACACACACACACACACACATACACACACGCACACACACACACAAGCAAAATGAAACAAAACCCCGCCAGAGGCTGGGACATGCCTCTTGGTTCAAGCACTCCCAGCACAGGGACTAGACTGGAGAGACTTTGCCTCCGTGAATAAGGTGAAGAAGGATCAAGGAGACACCTGGCATCAACCTGGATGCATACTTGCATCCCCACACGTGTGCACCCTTACGTGGTCGCCCACCTCACCATACACACAGAAAAGCAGAATGACTGTTCAGTGAGGTGCAATTTACATCATGAAGCTCCCAGCCACTCCAGTGACCTTGCTTTTTTATTTTTAAATTCCCCATATTTGTATATTTATTGAGGTCCAGGCTCTTGTGGAAGTCACTTCTTTTGTGGGTTCTGGGGATTGAATGTCAGGTTTGCATGGGAAGGGTCTTCCCCCGCTGAGCCACCTGGCCAGCCTTTGTGGTTTTCAAGACATTTATCTCCTTTGCATCACATGCTGAAGTCAAATTTGTAATTCTCCTGCCTCTGTTTCCCAACTGGGATCACAGGGGTATACTCCCACCATGCTTTGTGACTTTCACTAAGTTTGCAGATACCCAGCCATTACTGTAATTGAACTTGTCCAGCGTTCTTACCCCTTCTCCCCCACCCGCTGTCACTTCCCAGCCTGGTCAGCCCTAGGCAGCCTCTCATGCACTAGATGGCTTCTGGAGGGCTTCCTATTAATGGAAGCTATGCTGTGGGCTTTTCTGATTGACTTCTCCCAGTTCTCATGAGGTTGGACAGTTCATCCATACTGTAGTTCTAGGCTATTAGTTCCTTCCTTTGTTGTTTGACGCAGGGTATCATGCCCCCCCAGGATGGCCTTAAACTGACCCTGTAGCTGAGTCTGGCCTTGAAATCCTGATCCCATTTCTGCACTTAAAAAATATATTTATTGATGAGTGTAGGTGTTTTGCTTGTGTGTATGTCAGTGCACCGTGTGTGCGCTTGGTGCCCATTGAGGCCAGAGGAAGACGCTGGATCTCCTGGAGCTGTGTTGGATGTGAGCCATCCTGTGGGTGCTGGGCATTGAGCATGGGCCCTCTGAAAGAGCAACCATTGCTCTTAACTGCTGAGCCGTCTCTCCAACCCACTTTCAAACAAACAACACCATTGTCTTAATCTCAATGTATAGCTCAAGCTGCCCTCATACTCTCTATCCTCCTGCCTCAGCATCATCCTCAGTGCTGTGGTACTCCTTCCTGTTGATGAATTCCAGCATGTGGATACACCGAATACTGTTCGCTTTTCCTTTGTGGATTTGTGTAGTGCATGTGTAGGTCTGAGTGCATGCGTGTGTGCATGCGTGTGGAGGCCTGAAGTTGATACCAGGTGTCTTTCTTAATCACTGTCCACACTGCATGGAAAGGCAGGGCCTTTTGCTGAACCAAGGGCTCACCAATCTTAGCTAGAAGGCTTGCTCTGGGGGTTCTCTGTCTCCATCTCCTGCATGTTGTGAGTACACACCATCCTCTGGGCCCACCAGAATGTTCCATGGTTTCTGGAGATCTGAACTCATGCTCCTGTGGCAAACAAGCCATCTCTCACCCCAACACATTGTTTTTCATCTGCTGGTTAGTAGACAATTTGAATTGTTTCTCTCCTTTGACCTTTTTGAAGATCCCTGAAATTGTACTGTGTTATGAAATATTTCAACTGTGATCAACCACCGGTACCTACCATGAGCATCATACTATTGTTCATGAAGTCCGCCATTTTTCTCTGAATTATTTTATAGCAAACCTCAGCTGTATCATTGAGCTGTAACTCATTTTTTAAGTATGTGAGTCTCTACAAGTGTTGAGTAGGCAGTAGGCTAACAAGGATGCTAAGGCCAGAGATCACAGAAAGGTTCCTGGTTTCATTGCAGAAAGCACCACCCGCCCCTACTGTTCCGTGTAGCCTTCCATAATCTCTTTACCCACCTATAAGGGAATAGGAACATGTTGCGTGTGAGAGTGTTCAGTTCAGCCTGACAAATCAGGTCACCTGGGAGACGAAGCTGGGTGTGCCTGTGGGGGGCTACTTGGATTATGTTAATGCTGTGAGACCAGAGGACCCTAGACTGTAGGAGATAGAGAAAAGGAAGCTGAACACTCATCCGTGCAGAGGCTCCTTGACCGTGACCAGCTGTTTCTTCAGGCTCCTGCTGCTGTGCCTTCCTCTCCACCACAGGCTGCACCCCGAATTGTGAGCCAGAGGACCAGAGTAAACCCTTCCTCCCTTGATCTGCTTTTGTCGGGATATTTTATTATAGCAATAGGGGGAAAAACACAACCAAAAATCTAAATCACCATCTTGTCTTCACTTTTTACACAAGGAAGCCTATTGTTACCCTGTTGTTCTAGGGGGGCAGATATGTAACTCTTACGATCCCAGAGTTCTGAAGGCTGAGGAGGATGAGGATGGAGAACTAAAGGCAAGGTTTGCCCAGGCTACATAGTCAGACCCAGCCTGAGAAAATTTTATTTTGTTAGTTTATACTCTGATTTTATATAT
>NW_026067982.1:911486-952324 GCF_014885135.2 Alexandromys fortis | reverse complement strand
TATATATACACATACACTTTTGGGAGGCATATATGGGAGTGTTGCCCCGACAGGACTGACACACACTCTCTCTCCCTCTCCATCTCTCTATTTCTCCCCCCAACCCTAGTTTGAGAAATTGAACCCAGGACCTTGCACATGCTAGACAAGCATCCTATCTCTAAACCACATCCTGGGCCCCCCTCTGAATTTTTTCTTTATTCAATTGTCTTTGATGATTTTTAATGTCTTTTAATGATGAGTACATATCTCATCATTAAATGGCCATATTGTAGGTTATTCCAGCAGTCAACCAGCTGCTGATGGACGTTTGGCCGTCTCCAGCCTCTCATTCGCATAAGTAATTCATTCTGTATCACCATTCTTTCTCATCCATCACTTCTCTCGACAGAATATTCATGGCATTGGTTTCTGAAGCCAGGGCTGCTGCAGCCCAAGGTGTGTGTGTGTGTGTGTGTGTGTGTGTGTGTGTGTGTGTGTTTGCCACTGTAATGCCACCGCTTTCAGTGCTCCACCCTCTTTGGCAGTTGTACCAGTTTCTACTCTATATGTTGGAAAGCTTGTGTCCCTATGGCTTCCCGGTCTCATGAGCTGTATGCCTCTCAGACTTCTATATAATAGTCCTACTTGCTAGCTCCTACCTCATTTTCTTTACTTTACTTTTTTGGTGCTAGTTTGCATAAATCTATAACAGGCCAATATTGTTTGTTTGAGATAGGGTCTCACTGTTCTCCCTTAGTTGGTCTCAAACTTATGAGCTCTTGTGATTCTCCTGCCCTCAGCCTCCTCAGAGCAGGGACTGCAGAAGCCTGGGTCTGGTGTGGTATGACTCAGAAAGATAAGTTCTTATACCCCTTGATTTGTATTCTAATGCTTAAATAAAAGAATAACTACTTTGAGATTTAACCCACATACTGTACAGCTCACCTGTTCAAAGTACGCCCCTGAGTTGGCCTGTAATCCCTTCAAGGGGCAGAGGCAGGAGGACTCCAGTGAGTTCAAGGCCAGCCTGGGCTACAAATCAAACAGTCAGAGCTCGTGGGATGGCTCAGTGGGTAAAGGTCCTTGCCACACAGGCTGAGGAGCTGAGTTTTGTCCCCACGTGGGATCCACATGGTGGGAGGAGAGATCTCACTCCTGCAACTTAGAGTCCTCTGAGCTCTGCTCACGCGTGTACATGCCGTTGAGCACATACAAAGAAAGTGCAATAAAGTTCTCTTCAATGGTTTTTACTGCTTAGCTCACCCACAGCCCTGCAACCTTTAATAATGGTATTTATACATGTTTAGTTCATAAAAGCTGCAAAGAGCTAGACGGGTTGGCACAACCCCTCCAAGCCCAGTCATTGGAGGCTGAGGCAGGAGGACCAGGAGTTCCAGGCCAGCCTGGGCTACACAGTTTTAAAAAGCTGTAAAAGACAGAAGACAGAGACGAAAATAAAATAATAAACACCACCTGGAGCCACCCAGTGGCGATTTTGTGCGTGTGTGTGCGGGTGTGTGCGCAGGCGCAGGCAGGTGTGTATGATGTGTGTATACACGGGGTATCAGTATCTTCTCCAGTCGCTGCCTGCCCTTATGCTTTGAGAATCTGAATTTCTTGATTCAGCCCGGCTGACTGACCAGCTAATAAGCTGCAGGTGCCCCCCCATCTCCGCCACCCTAGCATTGGGGTCACATACCCACACATGACTACCCCAGAATTTTACATGCGTGCTGGGGATCTGAACTCAGGTCTTCAACGCTTGTAGAGCAGGTGCTTCACCAACAGAGCTATCTCCTCAACCACTAGTAACTTTATTTTTAATATGTAAGAGCAAAAAATTCTATACTATATGTCCCATTACTGAGGTTTGCTGTAGTTATTCTCAGCTTCTTAAGTCTCTTGTTTATGGCCCCGGTCTCTGGCTTTGCTACTTGGCAAAGTCATCATCCATGACCAATTAATATTAACATTAATTTTCCCACTTACTGAACACTTGCTCACTGTATGCCCAGCACTGGGCTTGTGTCCTTTTCATATTTAGCTTCAAACTTTGAAATCATTGGATGGGATTGGTACTGTGTTCTCCCCTAGTTTTTAGCAGGGAGAAAAAAAAAATCAAGGCTCAGAGAGGTTAAGCAACTTGCCTAATGTTAAACAGTTTGCAAGTGGAGGAAACAGGGCTTGAATTTGTACTGTGGTACTTCCCAACTCCTAGTCACAAGCATCCTTTCTTTAGGAACCAGTCAATGGGCACGGGGTCACCTGCAGGCACACTGCCCCTGGGTGGATGGATGTGCTGTGCTGGCAGGATTCTCTCCTCACTGTGTGGCCCTTCCTCCTCACGGGAGAGGCATCTGAGAGGAGCGACCTGCATCACCAGAGGATGTAGGGACTCCTCTGGTGCCAGTCGCTCGCGGCTTTCTCCACTCTGAACTGTATAACAATTCCACAAGCGCTGAGCTGGGCGTGTGGCGGATTCCTTGCCCTTCCCTCTCCCTCACTTCTCAAGTTCCGCTCCTTGTCCCAGCCTCTTATCCACTTCAGGATGTCTTCCCCTGCTGTCCCTAAGCCAAATTGCCAGCAGGAGGTTCATGGCTGTTACCTAGAACAGCAGGCTGGCTGCTTGGTTGCTGTGGCAACAGCTATTGTAAGTCAGTGGTCCTTGTGGCAGAAGACAATTTAATAAACCAAATTCTGGGAGCCAGTGCGAAGATGCTGTAGAGGCTTTATCGGGCACCTTGCTTGGCAAAGCACTGCAGCAGGCCTGCGTGACGACAGAGCCAGCATGTGTGTGGGAGGAAGGTGTCTGTGACACCTGGGGATAGGACTTTAGTCCAGCACACGTGACCCAGTTACAGGAGATCCAGATCCTAGGTTCTGGAAGAGCCAGAGAGCCCGAGACTTGCAGGGATGTGGCTGATGGCTGAGGCCCTGCCCTTCTCTTTTTCCCTAGGATGAACTAGCTTGTTTCTATGAGAGCAGCCTTTCCAGTGGGAACAAATGGAAAATTTGGGCAAAGCACAAACGATGTCAGTGGACTTGAGCTCAGAGTGTAGAGCAGCTATCCTCCTGGGGTCTCAGGAGCTGGTGAGCCCTGGGGGGAGCAGAGCCCTGTTTTTCTGACAAGGCGCCGTGGATAGAAGAGCAAAACTCTTGGGAGAGAATTCTGTGTAGCGAGTGATGGTGGCACACACAAGTAACTCTAGCACCAGGGAGGGAGTGGCAAGAAGAGCATAATAAGCCCAGTGCCGGCCAGGACTACATAGCAAGACTCTGTTTCAAAAACGAAAATGATTCAGACCAGACATGGTAGTGCACACTGTTAACCAGAGCCCTTGGGAGGCAGAGGCAGGCAGACCTCAGAGAATTTGAGCCCAGTCTGGTTTATGTAGCAAGTTAGAGGCCAGCCAGGACCTCATAGTGAGATTCTGACTCAAAATAATAAACAAACAAACAAAACAACAGAAACAGCAAAAACCGAAGAAAAAGAAGAGGAGGGTAGTGAGAAAGGAGAGACGTAGAGGAGGAGGAAGAAGAGGAGGAGGAGGAGGCAATCTGTTTGCTAGGCCGTTTCCTTTCATTCTTTCTGGAATCCATTCTAGTCAGAAATTTGTTTTTGTTTGCTTGTAGGTCTTGAGGCAGGATGCCCTGTATCTCAGTCTGGCTTTAAA
Source organism: Alexandromys fortis (assembly GCF_014885135.2). Taxonomy (NCBI): domain Eukaryota; kingdom Metazoa; phylum Chordata; class Mammalia; order Rodentia; family Cricetidae; genus Alexandromys; species Alexandromys fortis. The sequence goes on along the minus strand of NW_026067982.1, from coordinate 948,668 downwards.
CTCCTTGTGTAGCCAAGGACGACCTCGAACTCATAATCTCCCTTCCTCTAGCACACCAGGTTTTTCCTGGGGCTGGTGAGCAAACCGAAGGCTTTGGGCCTGCCAGGCAAGCGCTGTACCAACTGAGCGAGCCCCCAGCCCTCCCCCTCCAGTCAGTATGGGACTGAGTGTGCTTGGTGGCCATTACGTCACAAAGTCTTCTTGATCCCCCTCAAGGGCGAGGGACTGCCGGTCATTCACTGAACGCTTTGTTCAGGTACAGAGGTCAAGGGTCACCTTGCTCCATGTGAGGAATTGAGACTCGGGTCCACTGTTGTCCTGGCCAGGGCCCTAGCTTCACCTCTGCTCTACACAACCTCAGAAAGATTCTGCTGGAGCTGATGATCTGGCTCAGCGGGTTGAAGGGCTTGCTGTGCCAGCCTGAGGACCTGTTTAGATTCCCAGGACCAGTACTGCAAGGTGACAACCAACTCTCAAAAGTTGTCCTCTGCCCTCCACCCATGCAAGTGTGTATAATATCAATAATAAATGCTTATTTTATTTAACATTTCTGCATCTATTTAATTACATGTGTGTATATGCATCCATGTGACACAGTACGGTACCCATGTAGTGGTCAGAGTACAGTCCATAGGAGTTGGTTCTCTCCTGCCACCGTGTGAGCCCTGAGTTGTTAGACTTGGTAGCAAGCACCTAAAATTTTATTTAAAATATTAAATTAAAATCTTCTGAGAATTGGACATGGTGATGCATGACTATAATCTTAGTACTAGAGGAGTCGGAGGCAGGAGAACGAGGGGTTCACAGCCATGCTCAGCTGCATGTGAGTTCTGTGTTACTCTGGGCTACATAGACCCCTGACTCAGAAGCAAACAAACAAAAACAACCACAGAACGAGAATGACCAAATCTGTCTGTGCTGGGGCGATGGCTCTGGGGATGAGTGTTGTCGAGCAAGCCTGAGGATCTGAGTTCAGATCCCCAGCACCGCGTCTAACCTGTCATGGCAATGGCATGTCTCTGAGAGCAGACAAACTTTGGGGTGGGGTGGAGCTCGTTGTCCATCCAGTCTGGCCTTGCTGGAACCCTGGGTTCCTCCAGGTTCAGTGAGAAATCCTGTCTCAATAGAATAAAGTGGAGGAGAGCCGAGGAAGGTGCCTGACATCAGTGTCTCCACACACGTCTCTGTGTTCCCCTTACAAAACTGCAGCAGGCCTGTCTTCAAAGGCCCATAGCAGGCCCATACCTGCTTCTGTTTAACGAACAGCAATGTGCAAACCATTGGAGATGGGATGATGTATCATGTGTGCTCACTTGTCTGTCTGCATGCCCCTGATCAATAACCTCCTGTTCTTGAGCTTTGGCACTGGACTGATAAACACAACCCCAAATCCTTCACCAAACAGACTCAGGACAAGACCAGGCCAGGCAAACGCTTAACTTGTTCCTTTCCACTACGTGGCCCAAGCAGCTACCCACCCTCTTCTTCAAACATGTGTCCAGCCCTGTGACTTACCCTCCCCTGGAGCGACCACTAAGTCCCCTTTTATGTGGGGCTGTCAGGCTCCAGGTTGTAGGTGGTGTCTGGAGGAGAGGGACCTCTCTCCTCTTAGGACTACAGGCATCCATGCCTGTTAGGACTGCTCCGAGATGGTACAGTAAGTGGTCCAGAGGCAAAATGAAGCTGCAGGTTCCAGAAAAACAGATGTCCCATCTCTAGCCTCTAAGCAGCTACACTGTGCAGACTGCAGACTTTAAGGAGAGGTTTCATGCATTGCTGCCTGCTACCCCTCCTGTAGTCAGACATCTAATGGAAGAAGTTCGTCAGAAAGCGAGCTAATCTTGGGTGGAGGAGATGGTTCAGCGGGTGAAAGCACTTGTTGCCTGGCCTGACTGCCTGAGTTAGCTCCTGGGGACGGGCACGGTAGTGAAGAGAACCGACTCCTTCGCGTTGACCTTCCCCTGACATACATTTGCATCGTGGCTCGTGCACCCACACAAATAAATCAATGCAATAAAAATCTTTAAGTAAAAAAAAAAAAACAAAACAAAAAACATTAGCTAGGATGAAACCTGTGTGTCTTCCTGGACACAGAACCGTTTAGTGAGTATTAATATATTTGCATTGTTAGGACTCGAACTTCTTGTCCTTGAGCTTCTTAGCAAGTATTCCACCACTGAGCTATATTCTCCACTCTTCTTTTTTTAAAAAATTATTTATTATTCGTATCAGTGTTTGGCCTGCATGTATATTTTGTATGAGGGTATTAGACCCTGAAGTTGCAGACAGTTGTAAACTGCCATGTGGGTGCTGGAAATTGAACCCAGGTCTTCTGGAAGAGCAGTCAGTGCTCTTAACCTCTGAGCCATCTCTCCAGCCCCCCACTCTTCTTCACATCATGAGAGAATCTCGTGTAAATTTCCCAGGTTGGCCTTGGACTCACTTTGTGGCTTAGGCAGATGTTGAACTTGTGATCCCCAGCCTAAGTCTGCTGCATAGCTGGGAGTGCAGGACTGCACCAGCAGGCCCAGCAAGAGCTTTTCTATCTGCAATATGTGCACATGTGTACATACATATGTGTGCATCTGGGCCATCTCCACAAGCACACCTGTGCACATGCATATATGCCCTGATACACGTCTATACCAGAGCCTGTGACTGTGTGAACACCTAGGCACATACATGCCACCCGCTCACACGGCTTCACACACAAGGTCCCGTCTGTACTGGCACACACATACAGACCCAAAAGTAGAGTCAGGGTGGGGTGAAGCCATGACCGTGGGTGAGGCATCACTCCAGGGAGCCCACGTGACATTCTCACCCTTCAGGAAAGCATGTCTGCATTTGCCTACTGAGGGGCACCTTGAGCACCAGCCAGAGTTATCTGAGGAATCCACACAGTATCTATCAGTCTGGGGTACATACTGAACATCTGGCTACTACTGCCAAGCTGCACCACCCTCCCAGCCCTCACCGGATATCCTCCCCAAGTCCCCAAAGTCTCTTTTGGCTTGTCAGCTGACAAAGGAGTTAGGGCCATTGGCCATAAACAATGCTGGTACCCAGTGCAGCTGATTGAGAAATTGTCAGCGTGGGCTGCTAGCCAGCTTGCAATTGAAGCCGTACTCCTGAGCCTCTCTCCATTGCCCTCCCCATCTCCTGAGCCACCCAAAGGCCCAGGTCAGGGGAAGAAGAGGCCCCAGCTCTGGAGTCCCCTCCTGGTCTGGCACCTCTCTGTGGAGCCTGCCCCAGCAGTGATTTTGGAGGGCCAGGTGTGCATTGCTTCCCCCAAGAAGGTCTCTGTATTATTGTTATTATTATTGGTTTTTCAAGACAGGGTTTCTGTAGCTTTGGAGCCTGTCCTGGAACTAGCTCTTGTAGCCCAGGCTGGCCTCGAACTCACAGAGATCCGCCTGTGCCTCTGCCTTCCCAGTGCTGGGATTAAAGGCGTGTGCCACCACCGCCCGGCCTCCGTAATACTTTCAAAGTGCCTGCTGGAAGCCAGGGCCACGGGAGTTGACTCGGATTCTATCTCTGGTTTGGTCACTTTTCTCAAAGTTCCTATTTACCCAGTTTGGCCCTCAGGGCACTAAACTGGGTCAGGGCCCCAGTGAGGGCCAGAGCTGTGGGAGTTCTTCCAAGAATTCCAGACCTTGTCTGATGAACTCCTTCGGTGGTGTGGGAATATATGGTTGCCTTTTCTTTTCTTTCTTTTTTTTTTTTAAATTTTCTATTTCTTTTAAAAATTTATTTATTTTACTTTTTAGATTATGGTATAATTACGTCATTTCCCCTTCCTTTTCCTCCCTCCAAGTCCTCCCATATACTCCTCCTTGGTCTATTTCAAATTCACGGCCTCTTTTTTCTTTAACTGTTGTTATATATGTATATGTATGTGAACTCATAAGTACAACCTTTCAGTACATACAACGTTACTTGTATGTATGTGTTTTCAGGACTGACTGTCTAATCCGTGTGCTCTTCCCTGGGGAAGACTATTTCTTCCATTCGCAGCATTCCGTAGCTGTCTGTGGTCCATTGTGTAGGACCGAGGCCTCATGGTCTTTTTCCTGTCCACTTTGGCATGTCTGTCGGGGCCGTCCTCGCTCAGCTCAGGCTTAGGCAGTCATGTGACTTTACAGATGCAGCTTCTGACATTCCTAGAAGACACGGTCTCACAGCAAACCCTGGTCCTCTGGCTCTTACAGTCTGCCCATCCCCTCTCCCACCATGTCCCCTGATCTCTAGGAACAGGAGTTGTATTGGAGATGTGTCTATTGGGATTGAGCGCCACAACTCTGCATTTTGGTTGGTTGTGGTTTTCTGTAGTGGTCTCTGCCTGTTGCTAGGAGAAGTTTACTTGATGAGAGGTGAGGACTGCACTTACCCATGTGTATAAGTACTATGTTGTTGCTTTCAATAGGGCTTCAGAGGGGTCAGTAAGGTCTCAGGTAAAAGCGCTTGATACCAAGTTGGATGATCTAAGTTCTATCCTGGGGACCCATATGGTTTTTAAAAGGAAAGAACCGGCTTTTTATTTTTTTTAATATTTATTTATTTTTTTATTATGTATACAATAGTCTCTCTGTATGTATGTCTGCAGGCCAGAAGAAGGCACCAGACCTCATTACAGATGGTTGTGAGCCATCATGTGGTTGCTGGGGATTGAACTCATGACCTTTGGAAGAGCAGGCAATGCTCTTAACCACTGAGCCATCTCTCCAGCCCCTGACTTTTTCTTGTTTCCTTTCCTTTTCTTTTCTTTTTTGGTGGTTTTCAAGACAGGGTTTCTCTGTGTAACAGCCCTGACTATCCTGGAATTCGCTTTGTAGACCAGGCTGACCTAGAACTCACCGAGATCCCCTGCCTCTGCCTCCAAAATGCGAGGGTCAAAGGTGTGCTCCACCACACCCAGTGAGAGAACTGACTTTCAGAGTTGTCCTCTGACCTCCACATACATCCTTCTCCCACCCACAGAAATAAATAAATAATAAATAAATGCCATCAGGGTCTCATGCTCAGAGCATCCACAAACGCAGGAAAACAAGTTGTTTTGCTCAGAGCAGCTTCAAGCAAGTTATTTATAGGAAATTCAGGGTCTAGGGGTCCACAGCCCCCAACAGTTTACCAACTGAGCCTTTTCCCAGGCTCCAAATACTAATTTTTAATATGACTTTTTCATATATGTGTGTAACACTTTATTCTTTAAAATGGCAAAGTGTTAAGATTTAAGAAAAGAGTGGTGGCAACTCAGTATTTCTCATTCAGTATAAATTTCTGTGTGCTTGAAATGCTTCTTGCTTCTGAAAGCATAAGTGTGAGGCTGGAGAGCCCGCTCAGTAGTTAGGAGCCCTTGCTGCTCTCTCAGAAGACCCAGATTCAGTTCCCAGCATCCACCGGGCTCCGTGCAGCTGTTCGTTAGTCCAGTCCCAGGGAATCCGAAGCCCTCTTCTGACCTCCAAGGGCTGCAGACTTGCATATGGTACATAGACATACATGTAGATAAATTCCCTTACCCATTAAATAAATAAGTCCAGTTTGGAAAGGTAGGTGGCTTGTCTTTGTACCCATACCATACCTGTATTGTTTTACAGCATCCTAGAATCAAAGTTGCTGGATCAGAGGTCGTGAACATCTAAAAGCCTTTGGATACTTTGCAAAGCTGGCTTCCATCAAAGAGTGTGCTGTCAGAACTGCTTCTGAGAGCCCGATTCACAGAGCGGGATAAACACACAAGAATCCATTACTAGTAGATGGCAATAACTTGCCATTCTGTTCCGGCAAGGCCCCAAGATGTGAGTGAGACTTCAAGGCTGCAAAGTTTGATCTACAGGGTTAAAGAAGGCCAAAAGAGTGGGGCCCGGAGAACCCCAAAGGGAGGGGCTGGTCAGCACAACAGCACCCGAATGCTTGGGGTTAGGGGTTAGAGGTCAGAGAGCTAAGAGAGATGTGACCCAGGACCAGCTGAAGAAGCCATCTCTTCTATGCGTTCACATAGCAAGGAGCTGTGAGCCAGGCAAGCATCCTTGCAGTAAGCAGCCTCTGCCATCACAGTCTCTCCAAGGGTGGCAGAAGCTGTAGAGGACCAAGTGTGAGAGAGTCTTGTTTTGTTTTTAGATAATATATTTACTTCTGTGGTGTGTGCAAACGTTTTGCCTGCTTGTGTTTGCATGTGCCGTGTGTGTGCCTGGGGCTCTTGGAAGTCCGAGGAGGGTGTTAGATCTCCTGACGCTGCAGTTACGCATGGCTGCAAGTCCCCCACATTGGTAGTAGGAGCTTCACCCAGGTCCTCTGCAAGAGCAGCCAGTGCTTTGAACCACTGAGCCATCTCTTCAGCCCCAAAGGGTTTTCCTTCCCTGACTTAAAAAAATAAAAATTACACAGATAACATAAAAGGACATAAAATCACCCATAATTTTTCCATCCTAACCAGTCACAGTTTTTATCTTTCATTAGGCTTTCCTAGTCAAGGTCTATAATTTTTATGTAACAGCAGCCATAGGAGCTTATGCAGCCCGTGCCCTGCCCTGCGCCCTACTGTGGAGGTAGTTTCCTGTGCTGCCATAGAGTTTTCAGAGCTAATATCACTCATAATGTTTCTCCTTGACAGAGGTAATAATTATTCATTAGGACAAATGAGAACATCCAGATAAGCAAACAGAATCATAGCACACATATTAATTTGTAGCTTGTTTTCTCTCCCTATTTAACTGTACACGGTGAACACCCTGCCATGGTAAAATTTTCATTTCTACATTATTTATTGATGAGATTTATGGTGCCCGGGATTGCACCCAGGGCCTTGCGCATGCTAAGCACGTGCTCGGCGGTTGAGTTACATCGCCAGTCCTCTGTGCGATTTGTAATAACCGCAGTGCCTTCTATTCAGAGGGAACCCCGTAGCTTTTTTATCCAGACTCTGTGACGATTGAACTTCATAAACGAAGAGACAGGTACCCAGAAAATTGGAGGAACTTCCAGTACATCACCTGCCAATGGATAGAAGATATAAGCCCTTTCATTTCAGTGATCAGGTTTTCCACTTTCGAATTTATTTTTATTTGTGTGTGTATGTTCATTACTTTTCTATTGCTTTGATAAAGCACCATGAAAAAGTCCGGTTAGAGAAGGAAGGGTTTATTTGGGCTTAAAATGGCAAAGGGATAAAAGTCCATCATGGCAGGAAATGGTGGCAGCAGACGGCAGATACTGAGGCTGGAAATGAGAGCTTACATTTCAGACTCCAAGGAGGAAACAGAGAGAGCAAGTGGAAATGTCATGGATCTTTTGAAAGCTCAGAGTCTACCTGCAGTGACACACATCCTCCAGCAAGGCCATCCCTCCTTAGCCCCCACGAAATGGCTTCACCAACTAGGGACCAAGTGTCCAAATGCTCGAGATTGTGGGAGCCAACTGCGTGTGTGTGTGTGTGTGTGTGTGTGTGTGTGTGTGTGTGCACACCCAGGCCTAAGGAGGACATAGGTATCCTACTCTGTCACTCTCAGCCTTATTCCTTTGAGACAGGGTCTCTCACTGAAGCTAGTGACTGTAGCTAATAAGGGCCTGTGTCCCCTTACCCTGGTTGTACTAGGGTTGCCAGCACCTGTGTGGCCACACTTGATTGGTCGGTTGGTATTTTACATGGGTGCAGGAAATTTGATGTCCATTTTTTGTGCTTGAACAGTAAGCCTTCTTACTGAGCCACGGCCCTAGTCTTGTGTTTTCTCCTAAACGAATTTTACTGTAGTAAAAACAAAGATGTAAACGTGTGGGTGGGGCCCGAAAGATGGCTCAGGCGGCAAGAGTGGGCGTGGCTGTTTTTGCAGAGGACCTGAGCTGGGTTCCCAGCCCCTGGTTTAAGCAGCTTAGAACTGCGAGTCACTCCAGCTCTAGGGAGATCTGTTGCACTCGGTGTACACAGACAGCACACATACATATAATTAAAAAATAAAGTTTTAAAGGTTAATGTGGAATCTACCCTCTCAAGAGAATTTGAAGTGCACAGCGCCTTATCACTGACTGTGGGCTCAGAGTGGGAAGCAGTTCCTTATAGCTTGCTCATCTTGCCACACTCAAACTGTGTGTCTGTCTGTGTGTTAATTCCCTCACTTCTCCATACACAGTCCTAGAACCGTGCTTTGACATCTCATTGCCAAAGAAAATTGACTGTATGTGAGATGTCTCGTGTAAGTGGAATGGCGTAGTATTTTGCGTGGTGTGTATGTGATTGGCTTATTCACGGAGCAATGTCCCCAACGTCCATCCTGAGTGATGCTCAGTCGCGTGTTTCCTATTTCCATCCATTGGTCTGTGGGTGCTCACCTCCACCTCTTGGCTGCTGTGCACCCCGCTGGAATGAACGTCAGGTACCGCTCTCAGTGAAGATCTGATTCCGATGTCTTTCTCTGCTAAGCAGATACCATGGGTGGTTGCCAGGTAACCTGTGTAGTTGGCAGAACACAACTTACTTACTTTTCCCTGCTGTTGTTACCTAGGTTGTTTTCTGGTTTTCATTTCTACAAAAAAGGCTTTTTTTGTAACTAATTTTTTTTTCAGTTATTTGAATTGTGATTTTAAAAAAAATAGGAACTTTAAGCCAGGTGTGGTAGTTTGTTATATCTGCAATCCTAGCACTGAGAAGCGAAGACTAGAGGATCTCAAGTTCAGGGCCAGCTGCCAATAACACAACACGATCCTGTCATAAAACAATGGAATATAGAAATTCAGAGTGGGGAGAGGCCTCAGAGTCCTTGCCTCACTCTGCTTGCTTGTGGGAAACCCCGAGCTTAATCCCTGGCATTAAAACCTAAAACATCCCAGGAACCACCCAGCTAAAGAGGACGCGTTTATGCCTGTCACTCCCTCTTTCCAAGGTTCAAGCTAAATCTTCTGGGTATCTAGGATATACGTGGTCCTGGACACTCTGCTGTGACAGGAGAAGGTAGTGACAAAATGAAATGGAGAAGGCACGCGCACGCACCGAAGGACTTAGCACTAGAACCGCACCGCCAGGCTTTCCAAAGGGTGTCGGTTTAGTATCTGTTCCCGGTGGCTTTAAAACAGAGCGGCAGCTGAAGGTGATAGAGAAGAAGACAAGCGTTCTCACCGTCCTCGGCAGTGTCTTTCTCCACGGGGGACCTTCTGACCGCACATTTCTGTCCCCCCTGAACCCTAAGCCAACAATTCTGCCCAGCTCCTGCACCTGGCAGGGGCCACATAGAGTCATATAAAGGAACAGGAGGAGAAGAAATGCTTATGTGTGTACATGAAACCGTCACATAAAGGAACAGGCGCAGCTCTTCAGTTTGTACTCTCAGTCCTGTGTTGTCTGCAGAGGTCGTGAACCTGGCAGTCTGGCCTGCGCTTTCCAGACAGACCTGTGCCTTTGCAAACACATACGCTTCTGAACTGTTTCTCTGAAATGAATCATGCCGTAGGCTCCCACTCCAAGCCTCCTATGGCTCATTAGCATTCTTAGCATTTTCTGTTATGACCGACTCTACGATTGCTAAACTAGTACACTGCATATCCTAGTCAGTTTAATTGCAGACTTAAAAGCCTGGAGATGTTAGGTGACCGGATCCCCTAAAGCAGAGCAAATGCTAATTTAGGGGCTGCCTCTGAGAGCACAGGTGTTACCTGGGACTGTCTCCTGGGAAAGCAGGTGTGTTTTTACCTAAAAATGGAATTTCTGTTAAGTCAAAATTTTAAAATGCTAAGGTTGCCAAACAGCTTTTTAATCGCAGTCATACCAATTAATAACCCGCCAGCGTAGGAGCACTCCTGTTTCTCCAGGCTGTCAAAATCCCAAGTGTTGATAATTATCCCTCAACTTCCTCAGATGAGTTAGCAAGAAATTATGTCTGGTTTTCCTTTGCACTTCTTTAACAATCAATGAGTTTGAACTTCTTTTCATTTATAATTAGCTATTTAAGTTCATTTTTCTGACTTCCATATCCTTTACGTCTGTTTCTTTTGAATTACGTGTTTTGTTTTACTTTTGAGACAGGGTCTCATGTAGCCCAGGCTGTCCTCAAACTTTCTATGTAGCTGTGGATGATCTTGAACTCTGATCTTCCTGCTTCTACCTCCCGTCTTTTGTATTTTGGTCCTTTCTCATTGACCCATAAGAGGTCTTTTTATATTTAAGAAAATTAGTCTTGGACTGAAAGAAACAATTAATAAATGGGACATCGTGAAATTGAGAAGCTTCTGGAAAGCAAAGGACACGGTCAATAAGACAAAATGGCGGCCTACAGAATGGGAAAAGATCTTCATCAACCCCATATCGGACAGAGGGCTGATCTCCAAAATATACAAAGAACTCAAGAAATTGGTCATCAAAAGAACAAATAATCCAATAAAAAATGGGGTACAGACCTAAACAGAGAACTCTCAACAGAGGAATCTAAAATGACTGAAAGACACTTAAGGAAATGCTCAACATCCTTAGTCATCAGAGAAATGCAAATCAAAACAACTCTGAGATTCAATCTTATACTTGTAAGAATGACCAAGATAAAAAAAAAAAAAAAAACACTGATGACAACTTATGCTGGAGAGGTTGTGGGGAAAAGGGAACACTCCTGCATTGCTGGTGGGAGTACAAGCTGGTACAGCCACTTTGGATATCAGTATGGCGATTTCTTAGAAAATTAGGAAACAACCTACCTCAATACCCAGCAATACCACTTTTTGGGTATATACCCAAAGGACGCTCAATCGTAACATAAGGACATGTGCTCAAGTATGTTCATAGCAACATTATTTGTCATAGCCAGAACCTGTAAACAACCTAAATGCCTCTTGACTGAAGACTGGATAAAGAATGTGTGGTACATTTACACAATGGAGTACTACACAGCAGAAAAAAATAATGACATCTTGAAATTTGCAGGCAAATGGATGGATCTAGAAAACATATTGAGTGAGGTAATCCAGACCCAGAAAGACAAATATCACATGTATTCACTCATAAGTGGTTTTTAGACATAAAGCAAAGACAAACCAGACTACAATTCACAATCCCAGAGAACCTAGACAACAATGAGGACTCTAAGAGATACATACACGAATCTAATCTACATGGGAAGTAGAAAACAAGATCTCCTGAGTAAATTGGGAGCATGGGGACCATGGGATAGGGTAAAAGGGGAGGGGAGAGGAAAGGAGGGAAACAGAGAAAACAATAAAAACAATTTTAAAAAATTAGTCTTGGACTAAGAGCTGGCTCAGAGGCTAAGAGCAGAAACTGCTCCTGCAGGGGCCTCAGTTGGGTTCCCATCCCTCACATCCAGCAGCTGCCTGTGACCCCAGATCCAGATTGATCTTTGTTCCCCTACCCCCCTCCCTTACTCCTCCCCTACAAAATTAAGAATACATTTTTAGAAAAGAAACTCTTTTGATCATTTGGCTAATATTTTCTTTTCACGGTGTGGTTTGTATTTGACTTTGAGACATTTTTGTTTTATTAAAAATGCTGAGTCTTTCATGCAGTATCTCCCCCCCCTTTTTTTTCCTTTTTCTTTCTTTGCAGCATTTGGTCTTTATGGCAAGATTGGAGAGGAAGAAAAAATGTGAAGCTTTTTTTTCCTTTATATTTTGTATTTCTTTTTCAATTATAAATTTGTGAGCCTCCTGGCAGTCTTTGAAGAAGTGAGCTCAGCTTTATCGATTTCTGCTCTGTCTAGTCAGTTTTCCGACACTGACAACTGATTAGCCATCCCTCAAGTGGGGTGTGAAGGTGCAGCTCACCGTCTCCTCCTGTCAACCTCCAAGTGTCCGTCCTTCCTTCCTTCCTTCCTTCCTTCCTTCCTTCCTTCCTTCCTTCCTTCCTTCCTTCCTTATTTTCTGGTGTGTGTGGGGATAAGTGAAGGAAAAAATTTTAATTTTCAATTTTTAAATAGATTTTTGATTTATTCTTTGGAATTTTCATACGTGGATATAGTGTGTCTTAAGTCCATCCCTAGTTCTCCACTCCAACTTTTGCTGAGCCCCTCCCAGCACAGTTTGGCATCTATTTTTGACATGCCCATGTCTTCAGCTTGGCTCGTGCCAGGAATCTTACTGTGTAAAGCCCATAGTCTCATAACGTCTTTAATATTTGACAGGTTTATTTGCTCATCTTCATTTTTTTTCAAATTTCCTAATTTCTTCTCTCATATTTAACTCTTCCAGCTGAAGCTCCCCACTCTCAACATGGCTGCCACGGAATCTCGGTGGCATTGGATTTGTTTCCGATGTCAAGAAGGATTTCTGTCTTTTCATTTTGTTTTTTTTTTTGAGATAAGTTTTCTCTGAAACTTTGGAGCTTGTCCTGGAACTAGCTTTTGTAGACCAGACTGGCCTCAAACTTATAGAGACCTGTCTGCCTCTGCTTCCCAAATGCTAGGATTAAAGGCGTGTACCACTACCGCCCAGCTCCTTCTCCTTTTCTTTTCTTTTTTTTNGAGCCTGTCCTGGAACTAGCTCTTGTAGACCAGGCTGGTCTCGAACTCACAGAGATCCGCCTGCCTCTGCCTCCCGAGTGCTGGGATTACAGGCGTGTGCCACCACCGCCCGGCCCTCCTTCTCCTTTTCTTAATGCTACATCTGATTCAAAAAGTCTGTCTTTATGTTCCATTATATATGTATGTGTGTATGCATATATATATGTGTGTGTGTATTATGTGTGTATGTATCTATATCTATCTGTCTGTCTATCTATCTATCTATCTATCTATCTATCTATCTCCTAATATCTCAACAGTCACGGACCACATAAGTTTATATCTTGACCCACAATGCCAGTAAGGCACCAAACAATCACTAGTCTGATGTCTCTGTCTTTGTTTTATCTTGTCTCCTTTCTTTCTCGTTGCATTTTGTATGCACATGTGCTGTGAGTTCATATTTGTATGTGTGTCCTCCTGTGTGTAGGCACATGTATGTGTCCATAGAGACCTGAACTTGATGCTTAATGTCTCCCTTGATCACTTTACTTTTTATTTAGTGAAGTGAGGTCTCTTGCTGAAGCTGAGCTTATGGATTCTGGCTAGTCTAACTAATCAGTCTGCCCAGGGTTCCCTGTCTCTGACTCCAATTGCTTGGATTACAGGTTGCACTGGTTCTGGAGATTTGAATTCGAGTCCTCATGCTTTCATGGCAAGTACTTTATCCACTGAGCCATCTCCCCTGCCCTGAGCTGTCTTTGTTCTGAAGAATGTTATAAACCTAGACGATTGGCTGCTGATTGGGACTATCGCTAAGTTCTAGTTGGTTGAATTTGATCCTGTCTCAGCTAAGATTGGTCTTCAGTGGGACAGGAGATTGCCACCACTATTGTAAGGCTCACACTGTTATGTAGTCTGTGATCCATTCTAGCTTTTCTTTTTCTTAATTAATATCTGACTGGCCCAAGTTCAACGACTTCAGACTGAGAAGTACCTAGAGAGCAAGGACACTGTATAGACCTTGACACTTTGCTCTTGTGACTAAAACTTATAAACGGATGTTTCTTTGTCCTGCCCCATCCTGTAGCTGCTTCCAAATAATTATTAATGCTCAACCAATAGCTCAGACTTATTACTAGCTAACTCTTACAGTTAAACCAACCCATATTTCTATCTATGTATTGCCACATAGCTCAAGGCTTGTTATCTCATTTTCTGCACGTCTTACTTATTCAGTGGCTAGCAAGCATCTCTCTTGACTCTGCCCCTCCTCATCTGAGTTTTGAGTTTGATTGTTTTGTCTAGTCTTATCCTGCCTGACTTGGTCAAACAGCTTTTATTATCAGCCAATGAGAAGGATACTTATTCACAGTGTACAGAAAGATCATTCCACAGCAAAAACTGAAGAGAGGCTGGGTCATTTTTAAGTTAGCCTGCAGCTAAGGATTATCAGAATTCTGAGGGTGTCCCTGCCTGGAAAGAGTCAAGAGGGCCCAAAATGGTCCAGAAAATTCCAACTATGTGCTATTTTGGTTTAAATAACACAGACTCTTGCATTTTTCCTTATGTTTCCTTTTTTTCTCATGTTCTTTTGAACCATAAGCAAAGAAGTGCTTCCAAGCCCATGTGCAGGCCAAGAGTGCCAGCACTGGGCAGGTCCCTGTGTGAGCCCCAGTCTGAAGCCCTGATCATAAGCCAAGGAGGAAGGCAGCCAGGGGCCTGCCTCAGAGCTGAGAGCCCCAACATTGGAAGGGGGTTCCCAGGCTCGTCTAGGTTCGGGAATAGCCCAGAGGCACAGTGAAGTTTCATGCTGGGCTCTGAGGATGGATGGTCATCTCTCCAGCCCCATTCCTGTCACTGAGTGGGTGTGTTGTGACCTGGCCATGCGGCTGTACCTCTGTGGGCCTTGCTTTCCTCCTCTGTAAAGTATGGGTGAGAAGAGAACATATTTTAGAGACACATAAGCACCTAGTAAAGCTTCAGCTTCACGGCATGTCCCCAGTGTATCTCCCTCGCTGTCGAAGAGGTCCTGTAGCCCTCATCCCTTGGGCTGCAGTGCTGGTGGCTAAGAGGATAAGGCAAGGTTTTGATACCCTTTGTAGATACAGGAATGCTTTAGTCAAACTGAACAAAATGACCAAGAGGTCATACCACAAACTAAACCGTCGCACCACGAATCTCAGCCGGAACCACCCTTAGAATTTCACTATTCTCAGGTAGCCTTAGAGCTGCCCATACGGTGGAACGTGAAGAGCTGGGGAGCCTGTTGGATCTGATCAGGAGCTGTCTACTGTCATGGCCTGACGCCATGTTCCAGCTTTGTGCAGAGAACCCCATTTGACTCAGGTGACTGAAGGAATGTACAGTGGGCCCCACCCCTTGGCTTTCTCGATGAAATCACCAGAACCATTGGAATGCGTTACAGATACTTTAAAGCTACAAGGCCGGCAGCACCCTGGAAGAGCAATAGGAAATGCAGGCTAAGAAATGTCATCAGAGGAGCCTTGGCAGATAAGTGAATCTCCTCTCTGCAGGGAGGTGGAAGTGTCTTAAAGCGATGTCTTCATAGTAACTAGACTCAAGCTTGGTTGCCTGTTGACTCTGCAGGTGGTGAAGTTCTAGAACAATCCAAACAGAGGCCAAGAACTAGAAACTCAAAGTGAGGCTTTGCTGAGAAGTGGTGAGGGTGGCTGTAAGGAGATAGCCCCTACGGCCTCCACAGAGATACAATCCCGGGATTCCAGTAGCTTGTGACAGTCCCCCATCGTTAGCTATCCATGGAAAGCCACAGCTAAGGTTCTGTGGAGCACACGAGAACATCTGGATGGGTCCAGAGTCCTATGCTTGTGCCCCAGTGGTCTGCAGTACAGCCTTGGCATCGGGCTTTTTAAATCTTCCTGGATGCTTCTGGGGCGAAGCTGAGGTTCCGAACCACTGGTAAAAAGAGCAGGTGAGGTAGTTAATCACAGCAGTGATGATTATTGCAATGCGCACGCCAGGTCCTGTGCTAAATGCATTATATATTCATTTCTTTTAATCCCCAGAATTCCCATTTCCCAGATGAAGCGCTCTCCGATGAGGCACGTTAATCTCCAAGATCAGGCAGCAGCAGGCGCTAGCATGCCGTTTCAGGGTCATCAGGTCCTAGGAGGCCAGGTTGGCCACCGGTGTATTCATAGCTTCCGAGGCAAGGCAGGATAGAAGATGGGACCAATCTGGGCCAGGAACGCCTGTACCCAGCTCCTGGTCTTGTGCCACCACAGCATGTCATCTGATTGGATGAGAGCAGTGGCAGCTGTCAGGGAAACCCGGGGGACCCCGTCCCAGGCCTTGAGCAAGGGAGTTGTTGAATGATGTGCTTAGCAATTCTGGTAATGAATGGCAGTCTTTCTTCTTGGGTCAGAGCATCAGATGGGATTTGCCTCTCGGGGGTCACACACACAGAGAGCAGGAATTGCATTTTGTTCGCCAGGTGTTTTTGGTTTAGAGCAGACTCGGGAGTCATCATTGAAACAGGGCCACAGCCTTTTAATATGTAGTTTCATTGAAACTTACTGAGAGGCAAACCCAGCAGGTGCCTGTTTCACTGGTAGTAAAAGGAAATGGAACAGCAATTGTTTAAAGGGGGTTGAAGTTGTTTACATTTAAGAGGGAGAGGTCTGTGTCTGTTTGAAGGGAAAGTTTACCCCGGCTCTGCTTGAGAGCTGAACTGTTCTTGATGAAAATGACAAGGAAAATAGTTCCCCTTGGCTGTTGCTTTCCTAATTTTAGCAGCAGGAAGCAATAAGCAAATCTTGATGGAAAAAGATTGAAGCAAGTGAAGCAAGCTTAATCAAAGGGATGGATAGAGGGGAAAGCTCTCCAAGATGAGGGAGCCCCCCCCCCTTTGCTCTCCAGCAAAGCTACTATTTCAACTTAAGCAGTTTCGTGCGATTGACCTTATTGAGTGAGGAAGTGCTGGGTTTGGCATTCCATAAAAGGACAAAGACCGAAGAACCAGGTGGTTGCTTACACTTCGGCCAAGAACCCTCTGCCAGGGGCTGGAGGGCAGTGAGAAACTCATCAGCCCATCACTCAGCCTTCACTCCTCACCATGGCAACACAAAAGAACATCTAGTGTGGTCCATATGGAAGCTTCATCTTGAAAGCTGAACACTGTTTTGCCTGCTAGGGAATGCTGGGATTGTTCTGTCTAGCCTTGACTGTAGTTACTGGTCCAAATACTGAGACCAGCCGGGTATCTTGGGATGGACAGCTGCACACTGTCATGGATATCAGTGGCTCATTTGCTGCTGGGTTTTGGATTTTACGTTATTTTTTTTTTCCTTTTAGAGGTGGTTTTTCTGTTCATCGAAGGGACTGAAGGGCTGCTATCCATGAACTCTTGGTTACTAGACCAGGACAGCCAAATCAGACTAACTAGAGGGAGGGCTGGAAGGGAGAAGGAATGAATAGGCTAGCGAGCTCGTCGTGTAGAAGATCTGGGAAGGCTCTGTTTGGTCTAGATGGGGTCAAACCACCAGTCCTGAACCAATGAATATACTCATGTACCTAAGAGTGAAGTCATAGACGGCCTAACCCAAAGGCCTGTGCTTCTTCCTGAGTGAACACTGGGGTGTTGGGACAGGGACAGTGGGTCACAGCCTGGCCAAGAAAATGGGGAAGAAAACCATAAAGCTGTCAGGGCTACCCTGTTACCTACTTGCCCAAAGTAATATTTGTCCAGATGTGGGGTGAAGTGCCAGAGAGATGGGAGTTTCTCATTCGTTTGTTCTTTAGCCATTGTCTTAAAGTGCCCATCACCCAGGCACCACTGTGGACTTTAGGTTCCAGCATTAAACAAAGCAGGCCATCCGAGACGGAGACCAACTGAGACATCCGAGACAGAGGTCTAAATCAGACTACAGAGCAGGTGGTGGCACCAGGATGACCCTGGATTTGTAGCTTGGCAGACAGTGCCTGTCTCTGCTACAGGGAACACAGGGACGTGAGCGGAGAATGAGGAAAGCAGGGACTTACGAAGAGGCACAGAACACGACAGGGCTCGGATGTCTCAAGATCAAAGGTAAAAGCAGGAGTCTGAGAGCCCAAGGAAATGAGTTCTGATCTGGGCTGCTGAACAGGAGTTAGGCAGCAGAGGTTGCAGGACTGGGGTGGTCTGAGGGGAGGAAAGTGAAGCCGTAGGAGATCATGATGCTGCCGAGAGCCACATCCTGCCGTCCTCAGTGTCCCGTTATTTGCTTGGTTCAGGGAGTGCTGGCTCCCTTCTTTGCTATCTGTCTCTCGGGATTTGGATCTATCCTAAACCCTGGTCCATAGGAAGCTGAGTGGGGCTGCACAGCAGCTCTGGGTTGAGTGAGAAGACCTCTCGCCCAGCGGTGGTGGTGCCTTTAATCCCAG
Organism: Alexandromys fortis; assembly: GCF_014885135.2. NCBI lineage: Eukaryota > Metazoa > Chordata > Mammalia > Rodentia > Cricetidae > Alexandromys > Alexandromys fortis. The sequence continues at coordinate 930,834 of NW_026067982.1, read as the reverse complement.
CACTCAGGAGGCAGAGGCGGAGCTCTGTGCCTTCGAGGCCAGCCTGGTCTAGAGAGCTAGATCCCGGATAGGCTCCAAAACTACAGAGAAACCCTCTCTTGGACACTCCCCCCCCCCGCCCAAAAAAAAAAAAAAAAAAGAAAAGAAAAAAGAAAAAGAAAAGAAGGCTTTTCTGAGGAACACACTGAGACTGACTTGGTTTTGATGGCCTGGGAGAGTTCTCTCTAGAGGGCTTTAACCTCACTAGACATTCTTCCAGAACATACTGTGAGGCCTGAAGGAGGCTTTGGGTGTGCTGTGGGAAGGCAGCTGACAAGGAGCAATCTCAGGAGTGTCCTTCCCACTTCTGGGCACATGGCCGTGCTCTGGGGAACGAGTGAGTGAGTGAGTGTGTAGGTTCGAACATTCGTCAGCTTAAGCCCAGGGTCTCGAGGCCTTGCACCCTTAGGAGGGTGCGGGTAGGCACCTGGCTCCCAGGCAGTGTTGAATGAGCAGTGGACAAGCCCAGGGTCAGCCTCAGAGGTTTCCTAAGCCCACAGAGTGGCCAAAAGTCTTCAATAAACAAGCAGCTCCCCCCCCCCCCCCCGCCAACCTTCAGGATAATGAGGTGATATACACTCCCTCTGGGAGTTTGCAAAACTCTTCCCTCTGCGGTTTTTCTTTAATTTTAGCTCCTCAGCCATGACCTAGCAGCTTCTTTCCACTCCCCTGCTGCAGAGCTGGGGGAAGGGAGGGGCCGGCATTAGCACCATCATTGTCCCAGGTGGGAAGGACACAATGCCACCGACTTCCCATTCTCACTCTCAGAGCTGGGGGTGGGTGGGTTGGATGTTTCTAGCAACTCAGGGCTCAAGCTGGAGCACTCCTTTCCCTCCCTCCGCTTTTCCTCCTTTCTTCACTGAAATGGATTTTGAGCCCACAGGGGCATTGCCACTTCTGTTCATTTCCTGGCACGGCACTGACTCAGAATATTAGAATGTCACGGCCACAGCTGTGTCACCTCTGAGCATGCACCCTAAGCAGCTGAACCCAGCTTGGGACAAGGCCTGGAGGAAACCGGGTTACCTCTCGGGGCCCCTAGGCTCCCCAGCAGGCCCCTAGGATAAGAGGCCACTGGGGAACATGGTAGTACCAAGGGGTGGCAGCACTTAGGAACTTGAAGGACTTCCAGATCTTTTAGAAGTCCTTCAAGGGAGGTTGAGGGCAAACTGTCAAGAAGCATAGAAACCTTGATGAAAGACCCCCAGCGTCACTCTGCAGAATAGTCCCCCTTGCTACAGGTCCCACCGCTATACTGGGAACCACCCTTTTAGAATAAGATGGCTCCACCCTTCACCGTGGGCACGTTAGAGCTGGCCCCTATGACACAGGCCTAGAGGAGCTGGCTCTGCCCCTCGAGGGCCTGAGGGTGCTGCGGTCCTAGTGGCCCAGACCAACCGGCTCAGCTACCACTTAGACCCACATCCTGGGTCTTGGGTTGGCCCACCCTAGCATCTACCCCATCTGTGACCCTGTTGGAGCGTGGGAAGAGACTGGTCCCGTGGAATGATAGCAGCAGAATCTCCATGACTCGGCGGAGTTTCAGTGAGGGTCCAGGGATGATGATGTCCCAGAGACCAGAGGCCTTGAATCAGACCAATGGCTCATTGCAATGAATATTTTGTGGGTGGGGCTGATTGAACAAAAGGCTCTACAGCATGACACACCTCGCTCCTGATGCCACGAGGATGAATGAAGAGGTGTTAGAAAGACGAGGAGCGGGGTGGGTTTTTTCTTTTTGTCATTGTTTGTTTGTTTGTATTTTAATTAATTTGAGGGGTATACTGCAGGGGTGAGGGGTGGACATGGAGGGACTGGAAAGTGAGCGGGGTTGTGCTGCATGGTGTAAAATTCCCAAAGAATCAGTAAAGAATTGTGTTTAAAAAATAGTAAAACATGGCATGCGTTCAAGTCTTCTTTGGATCTGTGAGTGGACAATTCTTGCTCTCTTTTCTGCTCCCTCCATCATTCCAGGGCCGTTGGCTGGGCAGAAGATTTAGTTGGGATGTAGTCACAGTTGGTAGTGTCTTAGCTCTGCAGTTTGGCTCAGATAATGAGATGTCAGGATGCATGTATCCATCCATTCATCTCTGATGTGTCTTCCCCCTGTGTCCAGGGACTCTGGTACCCAGGGTAGGGTGTGGTGAGGGAGTATGAAGCTGGTTCATCAGTTATCCCTCTCTGCCTAGCACTCAGCACCTGTGGGCCCAGTGCATCAGACACGGGGCCGCTGAAGCAGCCAGCAGAAGTCCCAGAGATGCTCCGGCATTCTGTTAATACATTTGGTCCTGCTAGCTTGGGGCATTAGCGTGTGATGGCCTGCTCCATGTGAATGGGAACGCTGTGGAGCAGCTTGTCCAAGCTCTGGCTCTTCTCCATGGGCAGCCTGGATGTGCCTAACCCAGAGCCAGGCTCAAGTGCTTTCTCAAGAGACAGTCTGTCAGCAAAGTACCCTCTCCAGTTTCCAGTCTCCTTGGGAGACCTCACCCGAGGCAGGTGATTCACTCTGGGCAATACCCTCTCCATATCCAGCAGAGAGCATTGGCTTCAGAACTAGGGCCGGTTTGTGTTGCTAAAGAGATAGTTCAGCTCTTCGCATGCCCGCTGCACGAAGCTTGAAGACCTTAAATCAGATCCCCAGAACCATAGTTAGAAGAAGCAGCAACTGGGTATAGTGGTATGTGCTTGTAACCCCAGTGCAGGAGGCAGGGACAAGCTGAAGCTCACTGGGCAACCATAGAGCCAAATCGGTGAGTTCCAGATCAGTGCCTCAAACTACCCAGCGTCATCTTGTGGCCTCCACACGCGTGTGCACATGCACAACAGCCTGTGCTCACACCCCCTCCAAAACCAAGAATGGCTGTTTTGAATCCAGATTTATAATTTACTAGTTCTCTAAAGGGGGGGGGGGGGGGGGTAAGAGATGAGAGGACCCAGCTGGCACACTCCTGGCATGTCCTGACTGTATCTTCCCCCATTTACTACCGGTGGAACCCTCCTGCCTGGGTCCTCTCTGATGCTGACCTTTGTCGCAGGTGACAGGAACACCCTCCAAAGGTTTTGATGAGAAGGCATACCTGTCAGTCAGGCAGCTGAAGCCGGGAGAGGACCCATACAGACAACATGCCTTCAACCAGCTGGAGAGTGACAAGCTGAGCCCAGACCGGCCCATCCGGGACACTCGCCATTACAGGTATGGCATCTGTTGTGTGGACAGGAAGGGAGAGCTGAGGAAAAAAAAGACCAGTGTTGTTTGGCTTGGTTTTTATTTCATTTGTGTGTGTGTTTTATTGTTTTTCCATACTTTTATTTATTTTATTCATGTGTCTCTGTGCGTGTGAGCATGCACACATGCAAATCATGTGTATTTTACAGATATGGAAGACATCCTCATTCTCCACCTAGTGACTTAGACATTCAATAGACCTCACCCTCAGTATGCTCCTGCCCTCTGGGTTTCAATGGGAAGGTCAAGGGAACCCTCAGTTGAAGCCAGAAGGGCCCCCTCGGTCCCTCAGTCAGGCATCCCAGCAAGGATAGCCTGCTAGGGAACTTCAAGAGAGTCCGAGGAAGTGAGCTGCATAGCTGAAGCGGGGTCTCCAGCCCTGCCCCCTTTAATGGTGAGAGGCTGTAGCTGCCCCATCTCTTTCTTGCCTTCCCCCACTGTTGGGAGCAGTGAACCCCCAGATCCTGAATTTCTTGTAAACAACTTGTTTTCCTCCGCTCTAAGACAGCCAGCAGCTGCTCTGAGCACGAGACCCTCAGAAGTTCCTGATGGCAGGGGAATGGTTTCTGGTGGGTTTGGCTGGGGCGTGGCTATCAGTTAAGGATCCCTATATAAGCTGCCCCTGAATACAATAAAGGGGGCATTCTGGCATCAAGGATGACCCATGCCTCTGTCTCTCTCTGTCTGTGAGTCTTTGTGTGTTTCAATCTCCAGCCCCTTGCCCGGTTCACAAACTGTGTGGTAGCGCAGAGAGCGCAGACGGACATGGTGCGCTACACCCCACCCCAGCAGCCCCTGAAAATATAGTCTGGTCTTGTGCCTTAGTCTTGTGGGAGATGGGCAAGGTTCTAGACCAGGGTCCATGAGGTTTCTCCCCAGTCCCCTCCTCAGTGTGCCTGGACCCCAGCTAGGCAGCAGCCCTCTTGCTGGGTTCAGTCCCATATATCCCATCCAGACTGTGTGTTGCAGCCGCTTCTCCACTTCCTGCCGTTGCCTTCAGAAACATTCTGTTCCTTCCTCAGAAACCCTGTCCCTCGTGCCTGGCCTCATTTACCCTCCAGTTAGTATGGAATGTTCCTGTGTCTTCCTTTCTTCTTTTCCTTTTCTTTGTGTGCATGGGGGGATGGAGCAAGACAAAATTTTACACTGTAGCACAGGCTGGCCTGGGAATCACTGTATGTACCCCAGGCTAGCCCTGAACTCTCTTAACTCTCTCCCTGCCTCAGCTCTCAAGTGCTGAGCAAACTTTCACTGGTCCTTTCCTGTCAGTCCTTTGTCAGTCAGCCTGGGGGCAACTTCCCCTCTCTCCACTGCAGGGAACCATAGGCTCATGTGCTACTCTTTAAGGCCTTTGGTGGACAGCCCTACTCACGGCTAACCTAGTCCTCAGGCCTTTTGAGAATCTATATGTCTTGACTGCCATCTCGGCCCACCTTCCCTGCTTCACCCCACCTTGACCTTCTCAGCCACGGTTCACTAAGAAGCTGAAAGGCTTCGGAATGGTGCCGGAGCTATTCACATCAGGGCAGTGGTGGGTTGCTGAGGTACCTTGTGCTGCTGCTGGGCCCTCTCAGAGGGATGAGGTGATACCGGATGTGTATGCGCGCACATGTATACGTGTGCAGAGGGAGCGGAGGAGGAGCTAGCCTGGTCGATCCGTGTGCACCAGTACACCCTGCCTTCCCAGGCTCCAGCTTCTGCTGGACTCCATGCTGCAGGCGAGGTCCTGGTCCTGGCCTCTGTCTAGGATGCTGTTGTCAAGGGAAACAAAGAGTGGGAAACTGCACAAGACTGACTTGTTAGGACCATAAGAAAACCTCCACAAACGTAGACATGGACAGCCTCTTGAACAACTCCTGGCTCCAGGGAATTGGGCAGCCCTACCCACCGTCTAAATCCCAGGAGAATGTGAGTGTGTGGGAGGTTCAAGTCTGCCCTCCAGACAAGTGTAGGAGGTTTGCCTCCTGCAAGGAGAGAAAGATGCTGTTATCCAGTTTCTCTCCTTAGACATGTGATGGCTGGGGACAAGGACCGAGAACTGGAGCCCAGGTCTGTGTTCCAAAGCTAGGCACCAAGAGGAGGCTGCTTTCCAGCTAATCAGGCTTGGGCCAGTTCCCAGATCCTCACCCCTTCGGGAGCAGCCTGGCTTCTAGGGGCAGAGAACGCCCCTCCCCCACAACCCTTTCAAAGAGAGATATTTTAAAGCTCTTTGGGGTTGTTCCCTGAGGTCTCACTCCAGTGAGACTCCCTGCCTGTCTGACCCGGCCTCTCTGCAGGGCAGGATCTGGGCCTGGGAATTCAGGCTGTGAGCAACTGTCAGTGGAGTGAGTGCTGTAATGAAAAAATAGTCATTGCTGGGGCTGTCTGGAGCGATTGTAATAAAGAACATCGCTTAGGAAAACCAGTGGAGGCGGCTGCCTTCCAGCGGTTTGGAGCCCGGAATGAATACATTTACAGACACGATAGGGAGGAAGGGCGACAGGAATGGAGGTTTTTAATTCCCCTTGCTGAGGAACAGGAGTCAGGGGTCCAAAGATAGGTCGGGGAGCCCAGGACTGCGGAGGAGGGAGCGGAGTAGCAAGAACTGCCCTTGGTGTCTTCTGGGAAGCCGCTTAGCCTGCAAGTTTGCCCCTGCCTGATGGTTCTTGCAGGGCTGTTAGTGTTACAGAGATCCAGAGAGTGGAGAGTAGGAGGGAAGTCCCTCTACTCCCACCCTGCAGGCAGAGTGGGAAGCATTCCTGGCCGTATACCAGAGCTGGGAGACAGGAAGGAGAAAAACGTCAGGGTGTGAGAAGGCAAAAGGAAGATGGTATTCTCCCCCCACCACCTTGTCCTCCCACCCTGCCTCATCAGTGGCATTGTTATTTGGCTCCTGTATCCTGGGACCTACACCTAAACCTGATCCCTCCCCAAAAGGCTTTAGATCTTTGGTGAAGAACCCCCTCCCAGACTTGGGACACTCCCTCAATCTGCTGCTTCCTTCCTGGATCCCAGGCCGGGCAGCATGTAGGTGCTGGGTCCCTGTGGGATGGAGCATCATGTCGTGGGAGGCGGGCTGTCTTCTTCTGCACCTTATAGAGCTGTCCCAGGGCACAGCCAAGTGGATATAGAAAAGCGCTGAGCTGCCTAAGCATGTTCCCCGCCCCCGCTTGCCTCTGACTCCCTGCCCTCTTCCCAGTTGCCCATCCTTGACCTATTCCTCGGACCTGCCAGCCACCAGTGTCATCATCACCTTCCACAACGAGGCCCGCTCCACACTCCTGCGCACAGTGAAGAGGTAAGACCCTGCATGGCTCTGCCCCATGAGGTCTCAGGTGGCTCGTGAAGTTTCTGACTAGACAGGTCCTTGTTGCTAGGGATGGTCTGCAGACAGTGGGGAAGCCAGTGAGCATTGGGAGGGTAGGTCTTGTCCTTGTGAGAAGCTAGGCCTGGTGAATGTTCTGGGAGACCCCAGAAGTCAACAACAGGCAAACCCAAAGTCAAACCAGGGTAGAGATTTCAGCGGTCTCTTAAGTGGAGGGAGGCAGCGATGGCCATGAGGTTTTAGAAAGGTGAGTATCAGCACAGCAGGTACTTGTTACAGACTCAGAGAGAAATGCCCCTTCTGCCCTCAGTCTAAGCTTGAGCTTGTAGGCAAGTTTAGCCTGCCCCAATCCCACTTCCCCAATACACTTAGATGAAAATGGGACATTTTAGATGAAAATGGAAAGGAGTGCCCAGTGGCATTTCTTGGAGAGATGAGGCTTGGGCATCCATGGGGGCCAGCAGGAGCCCCCGTGGTGGGAGAGGCTCTTACAGGGACGTGTAAGAGAGACTGACTCCACTGTTCTGTTCCCACCGCCGCTCCAGTGTTCTGAACCGAACTCCTGCCAAGTTGATCCAGGAAATCATTTTAGTGGATGACTTCAGTTCAGATCGTAAGTGTTCGTCTTCCTTTGGTGTGCCGCTCCACGCCCTGTCCTCTCTGTCCCCCGAAATGCTGAGATGAGCTCTCTGCAGCCATCTGGTCCTCTCACACAGACCTCTGTCAAGAAGGGACTCTTTGGTCTTTTCTAAGATGCTTCCATCCTGGCACCCAACAAAGGGCAAGAGTGGCATTGTTTAAATGCACATTCATGCTGGGCAGTGGTGGTGCACTCCTTTAATTTTAGCACTCGTGAGGCAGAGGCAGGAGGATCTCTGTGAGGTCAAGGCCAGCTTGGACTCCAAGGACTAGTTCCAGGACAGCTAGGACTGTTACACAGGGAACAAAAAACAAAACAAACAAACAAAAGATACACTCATGATAGGACATTAAAAAAATAAAACAAAAAAAAACCTGACCCAGTGTGGCTGAGGGATGCCTTGGTAGATAAAGTGCTGGCTGTACAAGCCTGAGTACCTGAGTTTAGAGATGCAGCGCCCATGTAAAAAGCCAAGCACCAGAGTGCACATCTGTCACCTAGTGCTCAGGAGAATGAGATGGGTGGGTGGTAGGTGCCTCACTGGCCGGGCAGTCTACAAAACTGTGAGTTCCAAGTTCAGTGAAAAAGCCTGTCTCAGAAAATAAGGTCAAGGACAAAGAGGTAGACATCTGAGAACTCCGTGCCTACACACGTGGGCAAGTGGACTTTCACAGACACACACACACAGAAACACAGAGAGACACAGACACACACAGAGACACAGACACACACACACATACACCGAGACACAGAGACAGCAGACATACACATACACACGCAGAGACACAGACACACAGAGAGACATAGATACACACACAGACACAGAGATACACAGACACATAGTCACAAAACACACTCAGAGACACAGACATAGACACATACACATACATACACCAAGACACAGAGACACAGACATACAGATTCACACAGACACACAGAGAGACATAGATACACACACAGAGACACAGAGACACACACCTATGCACACAGAAACACAGAGAGACATAGATACGCGCATGCACACACATACACCTGGGACAGTATCCACAGCATCCTTCAGAATTACGACTTCCATAGAAAGAAGAGTCCCTTAAATATAGCAGGTGCTCTCCGGTGCCTGTTGGGCTAGAATTGGGTTCATAGACACTCACCTGCTCCTCACCTGGCCGAGGAGTGGGGACAGGGCTATCCTTCAGCCATGACGCCAGTATGATCTGATGCCCGTGTCTAAATGCGCTTGCCTTACTCCCCTTTGCCCTCAGCTGAAGACTGTTTGCTTCTGACCAGGATCCCCAAGGTCAAGTGCCTTCGCAATGACAGGCGAGAAGGTGAGTGCTGGATACCAGTTCCTACCCTGGAACTGTGTCATGGTGTTCTCCCCATTCCCGCTGGGCACCGTGCTATCCTAAATGCTGCCTGGCTGCCTTGGTTGTCTCTTCTGAGAAATGGGGCAGCGCTGGCACTCAGGAGAGTGCTTACAAGCTGCTGTCGGGATGAACAAGAGCCTTGTGGTAGAAGGCCCTGCGAAAGCCAAAGGGAAGGAAAAAGGCGTGACCGATCAAAGGGTGTTTTGGAGCATCTGTGATGGCACAGTAAAGCGTCCAGCCATCTAGGGGACACAAGAGAAGCCCCAAGCACAGTTGCTATCCTCAGAGTGTTTAGTGTGTGCCCAGGGGATCAGAATGAGCCTCACCACGGGCCGGTTATGCTTCTGTAAAGAATGTGAAGGAGGAGAGGGACCAGGTTGAGCAGGAGGGATGTCTGTGGAGGAGTAGCAGGCCCCGCATGCAAGGGAGGACGTGGCAGGCCAAGCACTCTGCAATCAGAGGCAGGAGCTGACAGCTACACATTGATGCTAGCAGTGCCTCTTCCCTGGAGGACTGCAGGCATTGACTTTGCTGATGCTCTCAACATTGTCCCTGTTCTGCCTGCAGAGAGCTAAGATACCATAATTGCCAAAGGTGGTGAATAGAGGAGCCGGGATTCCAGCCTGTGACATACTCGGAGGCCGGTCTTTTAGTTCCCCTCTAGGTGTTCTTCCTTCCTGTGAGAACTCACACCTAGTCAACGGGGGCTGTAGACAGTGGGTTGAGATGAAAGAGGACCTTGAAAAGCCAGAACACCCTTAGAATTGATAAGACAGACAGCCACAGAGGTTTTGAGTGAGAGAGATATGTGATAGATATTACAGAAGAAAGGCCATTTCAGCCTAGGAGCCATAAGGACATTGGTGAGTGGAACCTTCAAACTGTCTCTCCAGCCACTGTACAACAGGGACTATCCGGCTTGGGGACATGTTGTCCTGGGATTTTGCCAACAGTGAGTGAAAATTTATTTGCAGATGCTTTTCCCATACCTTTAAGTAGAAAGGCAGGATGTAGGCCCTTTGGGCAGATGGGCACTTAGTTATAGGCAGAGTAAAGAGCAAAGGTGTGGCCAGGGAATTCTGTCCAGAAAGTGACCTATATCCAGAGGTTTCAGCATGAGGCCCTTCTCTTCCCACAGTTCACAGGACATGGGTGGTTGCTCTGGCCAGGGCAGAACCAGCTGGGCCTCTGCTATCCTGGCAGACAGACCCTCCCCCTCCCAGCTCTCAGCAGAAGGGCCAAGGCAATCAGGTTAGCAAGCAGCTAGTGAAACCATCAGGAAATGGAGATGGGAGAGAAAACCATGATGCACTTGGTCTCTCTGGTGTCAGGCACTCCCTTTGTTCTGCTGCGTGAAGTGACAGGCTGGGCTATGGTGGTTTTTAATCTTATAGGTGAGGAACTGAGGCATAGGGGTGGGTATGTAGCTCAGTGGAAGAGTGTTTGTCTAGCGTGTACAAGACCCCGTGTTTGCTCCCCAGGACTGAAGAAAGAAAAGAGAGAAAAAGGGGGCAAAGAAAGAAGGAAAGAAAGGGAGGGAAAGATGGAGGAAGGGAGGGAGAGAACTCGGTGAGGCTCAGAGAAATTAAACAACATACTCAAAGCGAGTGAGGGTTGGCATACAAACTCAAGCCCTGCTCAGTCAAGATTCTCCCCCTGTCACATCTGGCTGCGCAGCTGGAGGGAACCAGGAAGGTCTATCAGCACCTAGCTACAGTCCCCCTCGCTTAGCCTAACTGCCCATCTGTATCTAGAGCATCGTGGGCTCTTGGGGACTGTCGCTGGAGGACCAGGAAGGTGAGGGAGACAAGGAGGACAGCAAATGGAGGCACAAAGAAGTGGCCAGCGGCGATAGCTCAGAACCTCAGCCCCCGAAGCAGTGAGGGCCCTGGGACTTTGGGGGACACTGGTAGGCTGTTGGCTCAACCCCTTTCCTTTCCTTTTGCAGGGCTGATCCGCTCCCGGGTTCGCGGGGCAGATGTAGCAGGAGCCACGGTTCTCACCTTTCTAGATAGTCACTGCGAGGTGAACGTGGAGTGGCTGCAGCCCATGCTGCAGCGGGTGATGGAGGTGAGCCGCGTCTGTGGGAGCTGGACCCTTCCGGAGATGCCCTTGGTGCTCCCAGACCTAACTATCTGCGGAGCTAGGCTGGCACTATGGGAGGCCTCAGGGTTTGCTTTCCCTGAGAGACTCCACCCCCCCCCCCAGCTGCTTCACCCGAAAACGGGGGATAATTGTCACATTTGTCCCCGCTGCGGGTGTGAGAATCACACTGCATGGAAGTTTGGCGAGCCAAGAAGCTGACGCTGTGAGGGACGCCACTCATCTCCCTAGAAAGACAGAGTCCTGGGCGGGGGTAGTTTGTGGCCAGGCTGGGAAGCCAGACAGAAGCAGGATAGACTGGAGTTCAAGAAGGAAGGAGCAGGAGGCTCCTGCCATATGCCTGCTGTTCATCAGGAGGAGATGGCAGAAAAGAAGGAGGCAGTCACAGCTCAACCCAAAGGAGGGAGATAGCCCCAGCTGGGTGTGGTCACGTGTGCCTATACTCCCCAAACTTTCGAAGCTAAGGCAGGAGGATCATGAGTCCAGACCAACTTGGGCTACATAGTGAGAGGAAGAAGGGAAGAAGAGGGAGAAGGAAGAAGAGGAAAAAGTTTTTGGCTTCCGCGTTCATGCTCTGGAATGCTCATGCATATACATATATAAATAGGTAGGCAGGTAAGCAGGTAGACAAAAATATATGTAAAGAGAATTTTTTAATTTATTTATTTTTATTTTTATGAGCACTGATTGGTGTTTTGCCTGCATGTATGTCTGTGTGAGGGGTCAGATCCTCTAGAATTAGAGTTACAGACACTTGTGAGCTGCCCTGTGGGTGCTGGGAATTGGAACCCTGCTCCTCTGGTAGAGTAGCCAGTACTTAACCACAAAACCATCTCTCTAGCTCCTCTGAGAGTCTTCTTTAAAGAGTGGTTTTGTTATTGTTGTCTCACTGGATAGCCTAGGCTGTCCTTGACAAACACACCATCCTCTGCCTCAGCCTTCTGAATGCTGGATTAAATGAGTGTGTATCATCACATCTGGTTCGGATTAAGAGGGAATTAGAGTCGAAAGCGGGGAGGCTCTAATCTGTGCCCCTCAATGGAGTGCTAAAAGGGCCTACCAAGTGGGATTAGGTGTTCCTGGGGTGTACAATATGATTTACCCCCCACTCAAGAAATTATGGAGGTTTATATTATACACTGATGTTTTGAAATTGGATTTGTGGGGAGTTGGAGAGATGGCTCAGTGGTTAAGAGCACTGGTTGTTCTTCCAGAGGACCTGGGTTCAATTCCCAGCACTCAGATGGCAGCTAGCAACTGTCTGTAATTCCAGTTTCAGGGGACCCAACAGCCATGGCAAAACACCAGTGCACCTAAAAAAATTAATTAATTAAAAAAGTTTGTATATTTTTAAAAAATTGAAATTGGATTTGTGTCCTGGGAAGTGACTGACTTTAAAGTGGAACCATAAAGTCCCTGGCCCTATGCTGTTGGTGTCCATTTGGGGAGACTCAACTCCAGAAGGTAGAGAGGTGAATACAGTGAGCAGAAGAGCCCAAACTGCAGCCAAAGAGGCCATCCGTGCAGCGACAGAGCTGTTGCCCCCTCTAGATCATAATGGGGAGAGAAAGGCATCCTGCAAGCTGTCAGGGAAGGCACAGATCAGGTGACATCCCCAAAGGGCTCAAAATGACCCAAGAGGAAGAGCCTGGGAGAGCAGCGCTGTGCCTGCAACGTGGTGTGTGTGGTGATCTAGTCCAGCTTCTGGGATGTTCCAGGAGCCCGGGGAGGCTGTGGCACCCCCTGTTCCAGAGGTCCCTATTCAGAGCATGCAGCCGGGCCTCTTTGTACAGAGGTCCCTGACCTCACACCTTCTCATCCTCCTCTTCCAGGACCACACCCGTGTGTTGAGCCCCATCATTGACGTCATCAGCCTGGACAATTTCGCCTACTTAGCAGCATCTGCAGATCTTCGAGGAGGTGGGTCCTGCTCCTCAGAGAGGGCATCCAGGCTTGGAAGGAGGCAGGCCGAAATCCCTGGTTCGAGTGCTCTCCCCCGAGTCTCACACTGCCAATCCTTCCCTACAGAGGGAAAATGAGGAGGGACAAGGAGAGGCCTGGGTTGGAAGTGCTTCACACAGTCGGAGGTGGGGCTAGCCAGTCATTCATCATCCCTCCCCTCCCCAGGGCTGCTGGCACAGAGAGCTTGGCCAAAGGCCCAGGGGAGTCTTGCTGGAGAGCAGACGTTGTCTGGACAGGAAGAGCAAGAGCCTGTGGCCTTGCCTGAATTCTTAGCACACGGCCCCCAGGCAGTCACAGCAGCTGCTCACCACGCTTGCCAGTGAGCCTTGAAGCAGCTGGTCAGATTGGCCATGGGCTGTTAAGTATATAAAGCCCTCAGCAGTGGTTAGGACTTTAATGTGCACAGATGCAAGCGATCTCTCCGGTGTTCTGTTTGGATTGCATGCTAAAATGTTTTAGACGGACTGTCTTAAGACCATTTCATTCAAATTAACCTCATGTTGTTTTTTTATTCTCCATGTAACTCCTGGACTGGTTTTTAAAATATTAATTCATTTATTTATATTTTATGCATGTGCATGTGTGCCCATGTGCACGCAGTGTCCACAGAGGCCAGACGAGGGCATCCGATCCTCTGAAACTGGAGTTACCAGTGGTTGGGAACCACTGTGTGCATGCTGGGAATGGAAGCTGGGTCCTCTGAAGGGCCTCAAACACTCCTAACTGCTGAGCCATCTCGCTAGCCCAGTGATTCTCAACCTGTGGGTCGCAACCCCTCTGGGATGGCATGTCAGATCTTTACATTACAATTTGTAACTGTAGCAAAATTACAGTTATAAAGAAGCAATGAAAATCATTTTATGGTTGGGGTCACCATAGCATAAGGAGCAGTATTCAAGTATCATAGTCTTAGGAAGGTCGAGAAGCTCTGCTCTAGCCCCTGCGGGATGCTTTTCTATGGCGCGTATGGCGTGGCTTGGTGATTATCTAATGATTATTATCCCTTTGGACAGCTATGAACCCTGGCACTGGGCTATCCACTCCAGATGACAGTAGCCACATGTGGCCCTTTAAATTAATTAAAATTAAATAAGATTTACACTTAAATTCTTTAGATGTCCTGGCTACATATCAAGTGTTTAACCCACATGAAGCTTTGGCAGCCACACAAGGTTTCGGTTGACCCCACTGAACCATATAGATATAAATCATGACTGTTGTTACAGAAAGTTCTGTTGGATGCCCCTGCTCCAGAGCGTCTGTTACTGGGAGCTAAGGGGCAAGAGAGACGGTTCTTCTTTAGGGCATGGTTACCCACTAAGTGGACCCAACCAGGAGTTAGACCTCGGAGTTGGGTAAGAGTTTAAGGGAAGCCAGCCATCTCCCCTCTGGGAAGTCACCTCAGAACCTTTGTACTTTGCTTTGGTTACCTTTCAATTGCTGTGACAATAGACCATGACCAAAGCCACGTATAAAAGAAAGCATTTAATTTGGGACCCATGACTCGAGAGGATGAGTCCGTAACCATCATGGTGGGAAGCAGGGCAGCAGGTAGGCAGGTATGGCGCTGGAGCAGTAGCTGAGAGCTAACAACTGATTTACAAACAAGAGGCAGATGTAGCTAACTGGGCCTGGCGTGGACTTTTAAAACCTCAAAGCCTACCCCCAGTGAAACACTTCCTCCAGCAAGGCCACACCTCCCGATCCTTACCAAACAGTTCCAATTAGAAACCAAGCATTCAGATATAGAAGCCCACTGACTTCATTCTTGTTCAAACCACCACCCAGATGCTGCTGCCCCCGTCTGGAGTTCCCTCTCCCCAGATGTCTGTATGGATTGTCACTTTCATTCAAATCTCTAGTCAAAAAACCAACCTGTGGGTGGGCCATACCAACTGACCGTAATATGATATGGACATCTCGTCTGACTTCATTTTTAGCACTGCGGATCTCTGTGCACACATCATACACTTTGTGGTATTTGTGTGGTTAGTAGGTCAGCAGCACATAAGGTAGGCACAGGTCTTCATGTGAGTGATGGAACAGTAGCTTCTACCACCCTGCTCTGACCAAAAGAGACAGAAGGGCGGAGGGTAAGGTCCAGGGCCTCAACAGGCTCTTCCCTGAACCCACCCTCGCCCTGCTTTGCCCGTAGGATTCGACTGGAGTCTGCATTTCAAGTGGGAACAGATCCCACTGGAGCAGAAGATGACCCGGATGGACCCCACCAAACCCATCAGGTCAGGCTGCTTGACCTCTGAAGAGCCCCCTCCTTCCTGCATCAGGAGCCTGGGAGGCTCTTGGGAGGGTGTATCATCCCCAGGGCTCCCGAGGGTGCTGACTCTGTCAGGGCCGTCAGACCCACCTGTAGGGACAGAGAGGAAGGAGATCATGGGAATAGTTGTGAGGGCTCTGAGAGCAGGCCAGGCCTCCTGTCCCAGGGACTTTGCAGGTAGGAAGTTGGGTCCAGAAGAAAGGTTCCTGGTTTCATGATTGCACTTCACTCTCTGTCCCCCCTCCCCCAGGACACCCGTTATAGCTGGAGGAATCTTCGTGATTGACAGGTCCTGGTTTAATCACTTGGGAAAGTATGACGCCCAGATGGACATCTGGGGAGGAGAGAATTTCGGTGAGTCAATAAGTAATTACAGTTAAAAACTCAAGAGCAATACTCATAGTTCAGACAGAGCACAGTCTGCATTTGAGGCCCTGGTCTTGAAGATGTGACATTTGTCTTGTCATTTAACCATCATAAGGACCCTCTGAGGGAATTGTCCCCATTTCACTGATTAAAAATCAGGCACAAATCCACTCAAATAGACAAAGAAGTTGAGGTGTTCAGGGGAGCATGTGGCCAGATGGCTAGGCGTGTATGTAGGAACACGTGCCTGGCCGGATACAGCTTACCTGTGTGACTGTTTCTCTACGGAAGGGATAGGGAATATGCAGCAAGGCATGCTGGTCACACGTAGGCACGGCAGGCCTGGGTACAGGCCTTGGCTTGGCTTCTTCAGTCTGTTTGATTCTGGGCAAATTAAACCTCGTTGGGACCCAGTTTCCTTCAGAGCTTGTTCTGAATGTAATGACTGAAGCTGTGGCCGTGATTACTGTGTGTGAGACCATCAACCCTGAGGAAGGGAACTCCTGGGCTGCCTGGAACAGCAAGAGGGAGATGGAACAGAACAAGAGAGGGAGTGGTTTGCCCCGCTGCCTCAGAGTGCCATGGCGAGGTCACCACGTGAGGCTGGGGCCCAGGCTCCAGTATAAGTGATCTAGCTCACTGGGAGAAGCGGTCAACTTTGGAAGCCTCAGTTTATTCACTTGGGAAAAACGGGGAGAAACTCCTGCTTCTCAGGGTGCTGGTAAAATGGGCACGAGATTGGGTTTGTTAGGCTAGGCCCCAGCAGGGTGCAAATGCAGGCCCCTGCTGCGTGGGTGTTCACCGAGGACCCACACAATGTGGGCCAGACACCAAGCCTGGCCAGCACAGTCCAGGGTGGCACTGTGGTCACAGGGAGCCGTAGCTAGCCACTTGCACATGTGAGAGATGGGGAAGGAAACACCCGTGACAGGCAGTGTGGGCGGTGGTGTGGGGGTAGAGGGGTTTGTTGCGGTGTGTGTGTGTGTGTGTGTGTGTGTGTGTGTGTGTGTGAGAGAGAGAGAGAGAGAGAGAGAGAGAGAGAGAGAGATCTCACCAATCTCTATCTGCTGCTGCCTCCTGCTGGCTGAACTTGGACATCCAGGGTAGTAAGGCTTATTCAGTATAAACAGGAGCCTCCTAAACAGAGAACCCAGGCCTGGCAGAGAGCTATCCCAGGGTCCTCGCGGGGGGGGGGGGGGGGGGGGGGGGGGGGGGGGGGGGGGGGGGGCAAGGGTAGTTCTGTGGCCCTGCTCGGGAAGCTCCTCTCATAGTCTCCTTTCCCATCTGACCAGGTTTCTGGAGTGGTGGGTGGGGCTGGTGCCCTCTCACCCCAGTGACACTAGGTCACGAGTAATAGTGCTGCCACATGTCACCGGTGTCCAGAGCAGAGCCCTGAGGGGCTGGGAGGTACTCGCAAGGCCTGTGTGAGATGCTAGGAGGCGGGCCTTGTCCTCTCTTGCCTCACCAGGGAAACAGGTGCACAGAGGGGCTGAGGAACCACATGGAAATAGGCTCAGGATTTTCTCCTCTCAGATTATCCTCAGCGTGGACAGGCAGCTCTCAACAGGATAACTTCTGTGACCCGGGGCACAGTGACCCTTGTATCCTCACGCATGTTGTGTTTGGAGTTCTAGTGACCTGCTTTGTAACCGTCTCTGCCTGAAGGCAGCTTTGGCAAAACAGTATTGCTGTGAAGCCATGGCAGGCCCGACAGACTGGAAAAGACCCAGCCTTCCCGCAGGCAGGCTCTTCTCCCTCCCTTCCTTTCTCTGTTTCTTCAGACTGGGAACTGACAGAGAAACCTGTGAATGATCAAACAGCTCACTTCAAACTCTGCCTAAGGCCAGAGCTCCCTGCCTGGGGAACTTGAAAGGCAGAGCTGAGGCGAGGTTCTGGCCAGGGTTCTGTTCCTCAGAAGAAATTCAAAGAAGTGTCTAGGCTGGCTGCGGCCCTCAGAGGGGCAGCTGCCGGGCCAGTTTTGAGTCCCAAGACTTCTATCTCTGATGGCTTTGGCTTTTTAATTCTTTTTCCTTTCTTAAAAGACAGGAGCCACCCAAACTGAGTCATGCTTCTGTGTCCTAAGATGCAGGAGCTCGGAGGCCACCTGGAATGGAGCTGGCAGATCCAAAAACCTTGGAAGTTATCCTAGGGTTTCTTCCTCTGCTCAAACTTCACAGGGATTCCCATGTCCTTCACAGGACACCCAGAGGCCTCCTGCTGGCTCCTAGGCTCTTCCTGGAAACCCAAGCATGAACACCACCCTCACCTCCCTCTTCTCAGGCCCTGTCTCACTCAACTGGCCTTTGTTACCCTGAACTCACAGGCCATGCCTGTTCCTCTGGGTTTTTGGGCTTCTGGAAAATTCTTCCCCTGAGAGTTGCACAGCCTATTTCAGATCTCCCCTCTAGTGTTGAAAATTTGTCAAATCAGGGCCTGGAGAGATGACTCAATGGTTAGGAGCACTGACTGCTCTTCCAGAGGACCCAGGTTCAATTCCCAGCATCCAGATGGCAGCTCACAACTGTCTGTAACCCCAGTTCCAGGGGATCTAACACTATCTTCTGGCTTCTTCGAGCATCAGACATGCATCTGGTGTACAGACATACATGCAAGCAAAACACCCACACACCTACAAAATAAAATAAGGAAAGAAAAATTCTTGAGCAATCTTCATTAAAAATGTAGAGTGCCCACCCCCACTCCACTGTCCCTCTCAGCTTCACCTTGCCCTTGTCACCCTCCCAAGCGCTACCTATTTGTCACACACTCTTGTTTACTTGTCATTTTTTATTTCCTGCTTTCAGGAGCTTTGCTCCCCACATATGCACATACGTAAGCATGTGAGCGTGTGCACACGTACACGTAAGGGACTCTAGAACAGTGCACGACACTTGCTCCCCACATATGCACATACATAAGCATGTGAGCGTGTGCACACGTACACGTAAGAGACTCTAGAACAGTGCACGACGCATGGAAGATGCTCAGTTCACATTTGCCGAAGGAACTAAAGAACTTCACTCGAGTGCTACAGAGTGCTCAAAGTGCTTGCCACATATCTTTGAGGACCAGAGTTCAAATCCCCAAAGCCCACATAAATACCGAGTGGGTGCAGTGGCCCACATGCAATTTCAGTTCTTAAAAGATGGAGGTGGGATTCCTGGAGCAAGCTGGGTAGCCCTGGTATCAGTGAGAAGTCTTCTTAGTGAGTAAGTTAGAGAGTATGGAGGAAGACTGCTGAGCTCAACCACTGGTCCCATGCACACGTGCCCACACACGTGCCCATACACAGGCACCTATACCACTGTGCCCACACAGGGGCAAACATATGCATGCCACACACACATACAAGTCAGAGAGAAAGAAAACAATGGTGGCTTGCTTGACAGAGTATGGACTTTATATTGCAATGTTGCAGTTTAGTGAGCCAGTGACTTTGGAGAGGCTTTTTAAAAAAAAAAGAAAAAAACAGAGCTGGGTTCAGGGATGTGTACGTCTGTCTCAGCACAGAGAGGGTGAGGCAGGAGGACCTCTTGAATCCAGGAGTTCAAGACCAGCTTAAGCAACATGAATCCCATCTCAAATAAAACAAGGAAAAGTGGTACACACGGTAACCCAAGTATTTCTGTTGAAGCAGGAGAATTGCTGAGAGTTTAAAGCCAGTCTGGTCTACAGGATGCATGGAAATATATAGCAAGACCTTATCTCAAAAAAGGAAGAGAAGGGGGGCTGGAGAGATGGCTCAGTGGTTAAGAGCATTGCCTGCTCTTCCAAAGGTCCTGAGTTCAATTCCCAGCAACCACATGGTGGCTCACAACCATCTGTAATGAGGTCTGGTGCTCTCTTCTGGCCTGCAGACATACACACAGACAGAATATTGTATACATACATAATAAATAAATAAATAAATAAATAAATAAATAAATAAATAAATGGAAGAGAAGTCGGGTGGTGGTGGCGCACGCTTTTAATCCCAGCACTTGGGAGGCAGAGACAGGCAGATCTCTGTGTTCGAGGCCAGCCTGGTCTACAAGAGCTAGTTCCAGGACAGGCTCTAAAACTACAG